>NC_091830.1:88810095-89110095 GCF_038994185.2 Dermacentor albipictus | reverse complement strand
TTGTAAACGTGGATTCGCCCTTTGTGCTTGTCATGTAGAAATGAAAGCATGGTTTGTTTGAGGGCGAAAGGTGACATCTCCGTTTTCTTTTTAATACCCGGAATAATAAGAAGAGCCTGGAGTGAATGGAGGCACCACATCGGTAGAAATGGTCGTGCTGCAGGGGTAAAGTTTGACGGTAAACTTCCATGGTTGGCGGCAATAATCCTGCTAAACGCTGAACGAGGTCGAGTGGCAGGAAGGGAGGCGAGATGGTGCGACGGAAGTCCGGCGAAGTGCCTGATATGCATCATTAAAGCGTCAACTTGAAGATATGTATTGATGGAGTGGTCATGTGTGATGGCTATTGTTGCTGCCGTGGAGGCACATCTGGGAAAACCAAGGCAAATTCGCTGAGCTTGAGCTTCTACAGACTGGAGGGCACGGAGGTTGGTCTTACCGGTCCCACCCAGCAGAGGTAAGCTATAGCGCGGGAGTCCGAGGAACAGTGCGTTATAGAGTTGGAGCATCGCACTCACACACGGACTCCATGACTTTCCTGCAAGAAATCTGAGCACGTGGGTTATCATGTCTAATTCCATTTTTAGGAAGAAGATATGAGGACTCCAGGAAAGGTCTCGATCTATTATCACTCTTAGAAAGCGGAGCGTCTTCTCGTAGGCAATCGGATGTCCATTAATTCTAATAACGTACGGTTTCATTGCTTTGCGCGTGAAAGCGACCGTAGAGCACTTGTCGGAGAACACCTCTAGACCTCGCGCTCAAAGATAACCTCATGTTAGTGTGGCCCCTTCCTGAACACCGGAGTGCACCTGGGGACTCGTCACTCCTAATGACCAAATGCATATATCCTCTGCGTAGATTGACACACGGACGGATTGCGGAAGGGTATGAACCAGGGCGATGAGCACGAGGTGAAATAGAGTGGGGCTCAAGACTCCGCCTTGTGGTACGCCACGGTAGGCATTGTGTTGTGATGACGCACGATCCTCTGTTTGCACAAATAATGACCTGTCCTTCAAGAAGCTGGATATCCATCGAAAAACAAGGCCGCCTAGGCCGACATGGCCCAAGGCGTCCAGGATGGCTTGATGGGTTACGTGTCATAAGCGCCTTTAACATCCAGGAACATCGCCAGGCTGAAGGTTTGCTGGAAGACCAAGTGCAACTTCCAAACAAAAACATCGCAATCTTCGGAGAGCGCATAACTCGCCTCTTTCAACATTGCAAACAGGTTTTCGTCAGAAGAGAAAAAAAGTCGATTCCTAATGTGGGGAGTGAAACAAGAGCTGTTCACAGAATACATGCGTAACTTGAGTGATACCGTCGTTTGAATTTGTTTCAGAGGCCACACCGATACAGAAGACACTCTAGGTTCGGACCAGGGAAAACAACTGTTCTACGCTCATACAAAATTACGCCGATGCTGCAACACAATGTATCAGCGACTTCCTCGAGAGCAGCAGAGCAATCGTGGGCGCGGAGCAACATAGGTTGTTCCTGAAGGCACAACATCAGGCACCATTGATGGACGATTTCGTCAAATAAGGAATACAGTGGCCACTGCTTGTTCCCGAAGTGAAACCCCGGATCATCGAAGCTCATAGCGAAGCGATCACGGATGTCGCCGTTGTATCTGTCAGGTTCACTTGCACGCCTGCGCAAGGGTCCAACAAGCTTACGTTGCTTCGTCAGCCGCCACCGCAAGTGCGCCCGCCTATCTGCCTTCACATTTACGCGTGGATGAAAAGACGTGGCAGGTGCAGCGCTGGCGAAGAGGTAGAGCATCCACCTCGCATGCAAGGAGACGGTGGTTCGAATAGCGGTGCCGCGCAATTTTCCACTGGATAAAAAAAAAGAAAAAAATCCGCGTGTTGATAAAATTGTATCAATAGGCCTGGAGTGCCGCCCGATGCCGGTGACCAAAACCGGTAAAGCACTCCCTCACCAGAGCAGGATTGGCCACAACCTCCTATATGAATACTACAATCAAACCCCGACCCTCAGTCCCCAGAAGCTGTGAAGCAACTGACCACGGCGGCTGTCAGACCTGCGACGCAGCAGTGGGTGCTAAGAATATTTGTGTCCGGTCCGGCCCCCATCGGAATCTGAACCTGGCAACGTTTAACGCTAGCACGTTATCAAGTGAGGCGAGTCTAAAAGTGCTATTGGAAAAATCACCGGGCAGCAAATGGGATATAGTAGGGCTCAGTGGAGTTAGGAGGACAAGAGAAGCATATACAGTGCTAAAAAGCGGGCACGTCCTGTGTTTCCGGGGCTTAGCGGAGAGACGAGAACTAGGAGTAGGATTCCTGATTAATAAGGATACAGCTGGTAGCGTACAGGAATTCTATAGGATTAACGAGAGGGTGGCAGGTCTTGTCCTGAAACTTAATAAGAGACACAAACTGAAGGTCGTACAGGCCTACGCCCCTACATCCAGCCATGATGACCAGGAGGTCGAAAGCTTCTATAAGGACGTAGAATCGGCAATGGGTGAAGTCAAAAACAAAATACACTATACTGATGGGCGACTTCAATGCCAGCGTAGGCAAGAAGCAGGCTGGAGACAAGTCAGTGGCATAGGTTCTTGGAATAGTAGGGGAGAGTTATTAGTAGAGTTTGCAGAACAGAATAATATGCGAATAACGAATACCTTCTTCCGCAAGCGGGATAGCCGAAAGTGGACGTGAAGGAGCCCAAATGGCGAGACTAGAAATCAAATAGACTTCATACGCTGCGCTTACGCTGGCATCATACAAAGTGTGGACGCGTTCGGCAAAGTGTGCAGCAGTGACTATAGGATGGTAAGATGTCGAATTATCCTAGACGTGAGGAAGGAACGGAAGAAACTAGTATATAAGAAGCCGATCAATGAGCGGTAAGAGCGAAAATAGAGAAATTCCGGATCAAGCTACAGAACACTTATTCGGCTTTAACTCAAGAAGAGGACCTTAGTGTTGAAGATATGAACGACAATCTTATGGGCATCATTAACGAGTGCACCATAGAAGTCGGTGGTAATTTTGTTAGGCATGATGATGATGTGTAGTGTTTTATGGCGCAAGGGCCAGGTTTGGCCAAAGAGCGCCATGACAAATGGTAGTGTTAACGAGGTATTATGGAAGATGTGACTTGGCTGTAAAGTGGCCTAAAAAATAGTCGCTGTAAAGTGCGTAAAATCTACGTGCTATAAAATTATGGCGATGATTAATGACGAAGACTGTGAAGATTAAAATCTATCGTAAAAGAATGGTGCATTGTTTAAAATATGCGAGACGTTAAATTGCTTACAGCACTACAGCCTCGCCAGAGCCCTTGAACCACAAGGGCCTAGAGGCATGTGCTTATTCAAAATAATTGTCGCAGCGACATCCTCAGAAGAGAGGAAGCGCTACGAACGTGTGGGGCTAATAACATGCAACACAACATCTTTCAAAAAACCTAAGACGGCGTTGGTGTCAAAGAGTGGTTCTGGACCAAGTAACATAACAGGATGAAGGGGGATGTGGTGCCTGTATGCTAAGAGAAAATGTTTTTTTCTTTCGGGTTCGGCTTCCCGACACTCCAGTAGGACGTGGAGAACGGTCAGCCTCTCCCCGCACCTACCACAGGTTGGAGGCTCGTTTCCCGTGAGTAAGAAGTTATGTGTTCCAAAAGTGTGTCCTATTCTAAGACGGCAGAGTAGGACATCTGTCCTGCGGGATTTTGTTACAGGAGGCCAGAAACCTAATTGTGGCTTTATTACATGCAGTTTATTATTGATTTCTTCGTCCCACATGCGTTGCCAGTGGCTTCGTAGTTTCCTTCTTAAGAAAGGCTTCAGGTCTGTGACAGGGACCGAAGCAGTAGGATTAACTGCATGCAATGAGATTGATGTGGCCATCTGGTCGGCTAGAACGTTTCCCTCGATGCCCCTATGTCCAGGCACCCAGCATATAATCACATGTTGGTTAGATACATATGCTTTGCACAGTGCGGAGTAGAGCTCATTAAATACTGGATTTTTGCGATTACAGAAAGACATCAAGGCCTTCACAATACTGAGGGAGTCCGTATATATAATTGATTTCTGGAGTTGTGATTTATTTACATGCTTTACGGCCGACAGCAGTCCGTAGGCCTCAGCCGTAAAGATACTAGTTTCCGGGTGCAGTACGTCGGATTCCGAGAAGGATGGACCGACGGCTGCATAGGATACCCCGTCGCGTGACTTTGATGCGTCTGTGTAGAACTCCGTGCAGGAGTATTTGTGCTGGAGTTCCCGGAAATGCATCTTGATTTCAATCTCTGGAGCATGCTTTGTGACTTCCACGAACAATATATCACATTGTATGAGCTGCCACTCCCAAGGAGGTAGCAGCTTGGCTGGATGCATTAGGCGAAGCTCGAGGAGTGGAACGTGCATTTCTTCGCTAAGCTCCCTCACACGCAGCGAGAAAGGCTGTCTTACGGACGGACGATTGCGAAAGAGTGTAGCACATGTCATGTCATTAATGGTATTATAACAGGGATGTTGGGGGTTTGAGTGGACTTTCAGAAAATATGTATGGCTGATGTATGTTCTCTGCAGATGAAGTGACCACTCATTTGATTCTACATATAAACTTTGTATGGGACTCGTTCTGAAAGCGCCAGTGGCCAGTCGAATTCCTAGATGGTGGACTGGGTCTAGCATCCTTAGTGCGCTTGGGGCGGCAGAGTGGTAAATCACGGCGCCATAGTCTAGTCGTGATCGAATGAGGCTTTTATAGAGATTCATTAAGCACTTCCTGTCACTACCCCACGTAGTCTGGGATAGAAGTTTGATTATGTTCATTGTTTTTAGACACTTTTCTTTGAGATGTTTAATGTGGGGGACGAAGGTGAGTCTGTAGTCAAGTATGACACCTAGAAATTTGTGTTCTTTGTTTACAGGTATCTGTTGTCCACGCAGTTCTATGCAAGGATCTGGGATAAGTCCTCTCTTTCTTGTAAAAAGAAGACAAGAGCTTTTGTTAGGATTGATCTTAAACCCATTCTTGTCTGCCCACATTGACACTTTGTTCAGGCCATGCTGTACCTGTCTCTCGCAGACTGCGAGGTTACAAGATCTGAAAGCTATTTGAATGTCGTCCACGTAGACGGAGTAAAAGATGGCGGGTGGTAGTGAAGCACGAAGCGTATTCATCTTCACGATAAATAGCGTGCAGCTGAGCACGCCTCCTTGGGGTACACCCGTTTCTTGCGTAAAAGGACGTGAGAGTGCATTGCCGACTTTTACCCGGAAGGTACGATTTGACAGATAGCTTTTTATTATATTAAACATATTACCGTGGATGCCCATTTCTGACAAGTCTCTTAAGATTCCGTAACGCCACGTCGTATCGTACGCCTTCTCCATATCGAGGAATATGGATAAGAAGAATTGTTTGTGTACAAATGCGTCCCGGATATTTGCTTCTACACGTACAAGGTGGTCGGTTGTGGAGCGTCCTTCTCGGAAGCCGCACTGATAAGGATCAAGAATTTCGCTCTGTTAAAGGAAAAAGATGAGTCGCCGATTTATCATTTTTTCGAACACCTTACAAAGGCAACTTGTGAGGGCTATCGGGCGGTAACTTGCCACTGAGGAAGGGTCTTTGCCTTGTTTCAAAACAGGGACTACAATGGCTTCCTTCCACGCGGTTGGAAGGTACCCTGCATCCCAGATGGCGTTGAAAAGTGTGAGTAGTGTAAGTTGGGTGTCTTTATGTAAGTTTTTGATCATTTCATACATGATTCTGTCAGATCCCGGGGCAGAGCTCTTGCATGCGCTCAAGGCAGCTCTCAACTCGGCAATGCTAAAAGCACAATTGTAAGGTTCATTCTGTTGACATTTTCTCATGAGTGGCTTACATTCTTCGATTTGTTTATACTTCAGAAAGGATTGCGAGTAATGGTTGGCACTTGAAACGCTCTCAAAGTGCTCCCCAAGTGAGTCCGCCTGATCTTGTAGGGTATCGCCTTCTGTGTTTACCAAAGGGAGTGCATGTGCTTGTCGCCCTCTTATCCTATTGACCCTGTTCCAGGCTTTCGCCTCATCTCTGAACGAGTTAATACTTGATAGAAACTTCTGCCAACTTTCTCGTCTGGCCTGTCGGCGGGTTCGCCTGCCTTCGGATTTTACTTTTTTAAAGTTGACTATATTTTCTGCAGTGGGAGAAGCGCGTAGCAACCCCCACGCCCTGTTCTGTTTTTTACGAGCGATCCTACAATCGTCGTTCCACCATGGGACACGCCGTTTGCAGGCCAAGCCTTTTACTTCTGATATGCATTTATATGCGACATCTATTATGAATGCTGTAAAAAACTCGACTGCAGCGTCAATTTCTAATGAAGACAGGTCAGCCCACGAGATACTAGTTAGAGATCGAAATTTCTCCCAATCAGCTGTCTCAATCTTCCACCTAGGAGCGTATGGTGGATATTCGTTTTCTTTATATGATCTTAGCAGTATAGGGAAGTGGTCGCTACCGTAAGGGTTGTCGGTAACTTCCCATTCAAGTTCAGGCAGTACAAACGGGGAGACTATACTGAGATCTATTGACGAAAAGGGTCGGTTTGCAAGAGAGTAATATATGGGCTCTTTTTTATTGAGAAGGCACGCTCCAGAAGAGAAAAGGAACTGTTCAACAAGGCGACCTCGCGCATCTATACGAGAGTCGCCCCACAGGGAGCTGTGCGCATTGAAATCGCCAAGAACAGCATAAGGTTCTGGCAATTGATCGATCAAGGAGGGAAATTCATGTTTGTTCAGTTGGTAATGCGGGGGAATGTAAAGGGAGCAAATGGTGATGAGTTTGTTTAGTAGGACAACTCGAACCGCCACTGCTTCAAGGGGCGTTTGTAGCTGTAAAGGTTGACATGCAATACTTCTATGAGTAAGAATCGCAACACCACCCGATGATGCGACGGCATCATCGCGATCTTTGCGAAACGTAACATACGTACGGAGAAAGTTTGTGTGTTTAGATTTTAAGTGAGTTTCCTGTAAACACAGCACTTTTGGATTATGTTTGTGGATGAGTTCTTGCAAATCATCAAGGTTTCTAAGGAGACCTCTGATGTTCCATTGGATGATTTGTGTCCCCATGTTTAAGGTGAATTGGTGCTGTGCTTACGGAGACGGAGTGGATGCCTTATATTACAGAGCCCTTTCGAGGCCCTGTAATAGGTGTTTTGTTCTTTCTGAAGCGTTCGAGCGATTCTCGACGCTCCTTAGGCGTTTGGTGCGCCTTGGGGTCAGGTGTAGTGTCCATTGCCTCGTGTGAGGCGCCGGACAAGCGCTCTTGCGAGCGAGAGGTTTTCAGAGGGAGTCCCGCCTTGGAGGGCAAGACCCCTGCACCCACCAGCCCGGAGGTCGATGGGGTTCCCTGAGGGATTTGGCTGCGCTGAACGTTGCCAGCGCTGGAAGGGGCCTCGGAGGTTGGGGCAGCCTCGGCTGCACCTACCTTTGGGGTGGATGGTCCCTTCTCCTCGGTTGACGGAGCAGCGCTAGCTGCAACCGCCGCGGGGGCAGATGGCGTAACTGCCGACTCACTGCCTGTGGGTCTGACAGCCGCCGGAGGCCGTTGCGACGCTGCCCCCTTACGCGCCACATCGGCAAAGCTGCTCTTAGACAGGTATGACACCCGCCTACGTGCCTCCTTGAAAGATATATTTTCTTTGACCTTGATTGTCACAATCTCTTTTTCTCTTTTCCAGGACGGGCAGGCGCGCGAGTATGCGGCGTGCTCGCCATCACAGTTGACACAATGTGGAGTCTTCTGGCATGTTTCGGAGGAATGTTCAGTGTCACTACACTTGGCACATGTCAGCCGGCCTCGACAGTTCTGTGAACTGTGGCCGAACCTTTGGCACTTAAAGCACCTGAGAGGATTTGGAACGTATGGCCTAACACGAAGTTTGATATAACCGGCCTCGATGGACTCGGGGAGGACACTTGAACCGAACGTGAGTATCAGGTGTTTCGTGTTGATCTCTTTACCGTCTCGCCTGATCTTAATTCGCTTAACATTTATTACATTCTGTTCACTGAAGCCCTCGAAGAGTTCAGCTTCAGTGAGCTCTAGCATGTCATCGTCCGAGACAACGCCGCGGGTGGTGTTCATGGTACGGTGCGGAGCTACTGTTATTTGGGTTTCGCCAAATGAGACGAGTTTCGGCAGTTTCTCGTACTGCTTCTTATCGTGGAGCTCCAAGAGAAGATCACTACTTGTCATTCTCGACGCCTTATATCCTGTTCCAAAAACTTCAGTTAAAGACTTCGAAACAAGGAACGGTGAAATGTTACGCACTAGTTTGTCTGGGTTTTCTGAGTGGATCACATGATATCTAGGAAAGTTCTGGACTTGTCGTCCGAAAAACTGAAAGAGATCTTCGGTGCGCCCTCGTTTGTGAGGGCGATCAGGCAGTTTAGGAAAAGCGTTTTCCATGAGTACAGTAGGGTTTTCGGCCGCGATGCCGACCACCCACCATGGAGCCCAACAGGGGGACGTGACAGGAGTTCCTGCTAGAGAAACCCTGCCAACGCCAGCCGTACATCACTGCTATAACCAAATACAGCATAACCAAGGCTGGCTAGCTACACAAGGTTAACCCTTGCCGCCGGGAAACTAGGAAGTGAGGAGAAGTAATGAGAAGACAGGAAAGATGAAAAAGACGAGAGAGAAAGACGAAGATTGGAGAGGAGGACAGGAAAAGGCGACTGCCGATTTCTCCCGGGTGGGTCAGTCCGGGGGTGCCGTCTACGTGAAGCCGAGGCCAAAGGGGTGTGTTGCCGCCGCCGAGGGGCCGTAAAGGTCCAAACACCCGGCATTGGCTCAACCCCCAGGATCCCCTTTTCCCCGGACACGGCTAAGCCGCGCACGGCTACACGCGGGAGGGTCCAACCCTCGTGTGCTCGGGTACGTGGTGTCGCAACACACCAAACGCCTGCTGACGCAGACGCCCCTGCGGGGAATTTTGTTAGGTAGGATACCAGTAAGCTATCGGAGGAGGCGAAATATCCGATTAAGAAACGCCAATGCATGAAAGCCTCTGACCCTACAGCTAGAATAGAACTGGCAGAATATTCGCAGTTATTCAACAAGCCTAAGACAGCTGACATAGGGAAGTATAATATGGATAGAATTGAACATGCTCTCAGGAATGGAGGAAGCCTAAAAGCAGTGAAGAACAAACTAGGAATAGGCAAGAATCAGATGTTTCCGATTACAAGAACGGCGCCGAATAAAACAACACACGAAGAAGGGAAACACGAGACAGCACGTAGGCGCACTAACAACTGAGTGTTTTATTTCTTGACATAGCAATATATAGCTGCTGTCAAAAAACAACAAGAACTAAACAGGGCAATCATCTGCATCGCACAAGGAAGCGAAGATACAGAATAACATTTCAAGAGTAACTCTCAAGATATGCCAGTTCCTTTGTCGAAAGCGAAACTGAGGCTTCACTGATACATTCAAGACCGCGCTTTTTTATCTCAAGCGCTTCCAATATCTCCCTAGTGAGTTGATGGTCAGTTCTGTACAGAACACTGGTTCTATCGAAATCTGGGATGCACTTGTGCGCCTTACAATGCGCACTTATATGACCGGAGAGCTCGTTTTCCATCTTATATCTATGCTCATGTAATCTGTCATTCAGACATCTGCCCGTTTGGCCTACATATGCTGAACCGCACGACAAGGGGACCGCATAAACTACTTTCTGTACACATCTGACATGTTTTTGCCCATGTTTTTTTGCGCACACCTGTTTGTTTTCCCGATTTCCTGCGTTCACTTTCGCACACATCAACCCAAGACGTTTCGGAGCGAAAGAGAGTTACTTGATCTTGAGAGTTACTCTTGAAATGTTATTCTGTATCTTCGCTTCCTTGTGCGATGCAGATGACTGCCTTGTTTAGTTCTTGTTGTTTTTTGACAGCATCTATATATTGCTATGTCAAGAAGTAAAACACTCAGTTGTTAGTGCGCCTACGTGCTGTCTCGTGTTTCCCTTCTTCGTGTGTTGTTTTATTCGGCGCCGTTCTTGTAATCATGCTTAACCAACTAGCCCACCAACACATGCTCAGATGTTTCCGTTCAGAGACAAGATGAGATAGTTCAAGTGGCTGAGAAGTTCTATAGAAATCTATACAATACCAGTGGCATCCACGACGATATTGAAAGAAAGAATAGTCTAGAGGAATTTGACTTCCCACAAGTAACGCCGGAAGAAGTAAAGAAAGCCTTGCGAGCTATGCAAAGGGGGAAGGCAGCTGGGGAGGATCAGGTAACAGCAGATTTGTTGAATGATGGTGGGCAGATTGTTCTAGAAAAACTGCCCACCCTGTATACGCAATGCCTCATGACCTCGAACGTACCGGAATCGTGAAAGAACGCCAACATAATCATAATCCACAAGAAAGGGGACACCAAAGACATGAAAAAATATAGACCGATCAGCTTACCGTCCGTTGCCTACAAAGTATTTACTAAGGTAATCGCAAATAGAACCAGGAACACCTTAGACTTCTGTCAACCAAAGGAACAGGCAGGATTTCGTAAAGGCAACTCAACAATAGACCATATTTACAGTATCAAACAGGTGATAGAGAAATCTGCGGAATATAACCAACCCTTATATATAGCCTTCATTCATTACGAGAAAGCGTTTGATTCAGTCGAAACCTCAGCAGTCATGCAGGCATTACGTAATCAGGGTATAGACCAGCCGTATGTAAAAATACTGAGAGATATATATAGCGCCTCCACAGCCCCCGTAGCCCTCCATATGGAAAGCAACAAAAGCCCCTTAAAGAAGGGCGTCAGACAGGGAGATACGATCTCTCCAATGCTATTCACAGCGAGTTTACAGGAGGTATTCAGAGACCTAGATTGGGAAGAATTGGGGATAACAGTGAATGGAGAACACCTTAGTAACTTGCGATTTGCTGATGATATTGGCTTGCTCAGTAACTCAGGGGACCAATCGTAATGCATGCTCACTGACATGGAGAGGTAAAGCAGAAGCGTGGGCCTAAAATTAATCTGCAGAAAACTAAAGTAATGTTGAACAGTCTCGGAAGAGAACAGCAGTTTATGATAAGTAGCGAGGCGCGGGAAGTGGTAAGGCAATACATCTACTTGGGCAGGTTGTCACCGCGGATCCGGTTCATGAGACTGAAATAATCAGAAGAATAAGAATGGGCTGGCGTGCATTTGGCAGGCATTCTCAGATCTTGAACAGCAGGTTGTCATTATCCCTAAAGAGGAAAGTGTATGACAGCTGTGTCTTACCAGTACTCACGTACGTGGCAGAAACTTGGAGGCTTACGAAAAGGGCTCTAATTAATTTGAGGACGACGCAACGAACTATGGAAAGACGAATTATGGGGGTAAGTTTAGGGGATAAGAAAAGAGAAGATTGGGTGGGAGAACAAACGCGAGTTAGAAATGAAGGAAAAAACCAGTCACAAACACAAAGCTCAAGAGGAGAGGGTCACACCACAACAACTGGTGTTGGTGTTGACGGTGTGTGTCCTGCGAGTGAGACATCTTAGTTGAAATTAATAAAAAGAAATGGGGCATGGGCGGGACATGGAATCAGGAAGGAAAATAACCGATGGTCATTAAGGGTTACGAAATGGATTCCAAGGGAAGGGAAGCGTAGCAGGGGACGGCAGAAAGTTAGGTGGGCGGAAGAGATTAGGAAGTTTGCAGGGACAACGTGGCCTCAATTAGCACATGACCGGGGTAGTTGGAAAAGTAGGGGAGAAGCCTTTGCCCTGCATTGGGCGTACCCAGGCTGATTATTATTATTATTATTATTATTATTATTATTATTATTATTATTATTATTATTATTATTATTATTATTATTATTTATTTATTTAACAATGTCCTTACAGGCCTCGTATGAGGCATTGGGTAAGGGGGGCGTTACAATAAGATTAACAGAGTATATAGAACATATAAAAGCATAATAGACATACATTATTAATTGACAGTGAAAAACTATATGCCTATCTTATACAAGTATTAAAAGCATTGTATAACATAACAAGGTCTGGAGTGTACGTATTAGAAAAAAACAAACGATACAGTTTCTTTAATAAACAATGAAAAATAATGTTGCCACTCTTGTACAAATAATAACAATACTAAAGAAATACAAGAATAATAAGCGAAATGAGCTCATAAACAAGAGAGAACATAACTGGAATAAAAAAGGAAAAAAGCATCGTGCACTTTATTGAAGTTGCGCGGTGGAATATGAAATGATGAGCTGGCGGAATTTATCGGGATTAGGTTCGGAGACGATGAAATCAGGAAGAGCGTTCCACAATCGAATGGCACGAGGAAGCGCCGACCAGTTGAATGCATGCGTGTTCCCGTAGATGCGTGTGAAGCTGAGGTGATTATGTAATCTGTGAGATGTGAAAGGTGCGACTTCAAGCCGTAAAGAAGATTTCCTATCCGCATGAACGTACTTGTGAAATAATGATATGAGTGCAAAATCGCGTCGAGTACTTAGTGGTTGAAGTGAAATATCAAGTTTTATTTGTGAGATGCTTGAATTGTAAGTGTAGTTACGCGAGATAAACCTGGCAGCCCTATTTTGAATTGATTCTAATAAGCTGATTAGGTTGTTATGATGGGGTGACCAGATTGGGGAGGCAAATTCGAGCTGGGGGCGAACAAACGTCTGATACGCTAGCTTACGGATGTTAGAGGGCGAATTACGTAGATTTCGGCGTAAGTACCCCAGTGATTTTGAAGCATTAGCACATATAGTAGTAATGTGATGGGCCCAGGAAAGGCTTGGTGCGAGATTAATGCCTAAGTATTTGTAGGAAGTAGCTACAGAAATTGGGTTATTATTTACGTTATATTGGAAGGATGAGATTGAGTGTTTACGGGTGAAAGACATTACTTTGCATTTAGACGAATTAAGATTCATTAACCAAGTTTTACACCAATCGAATATGCGATGAAGGTCGTTTTGAAGAATGAGGTGGTCATCGGGGCTGGTTATAGGGCGGTAAATAATGCAGTCATCTGCGAATATTCGCACTCGGGATGTTAAGTTATTAGGAAGATCGTTAATGTATATTAGGAATAGTAGCGGCCCAAGAACGCTACCTTGTGGCACGCCGGAAGTGACATAGGAAAGGGGCGAAGAAAGGTTGTTAACGATAGTAAATTGTCGGCGATTAGAAAGAAAGTTCCGGAGCCAAGTTAGTGTCAGTGAATCCAATCTTAGTGCATTTAACTTTGAAATTAGGCGGCAATGGGCTACGCGATCAAACGCCTTGGAAAAGTCAAGGAATATGCTATCAATCTGTACATTATAGTCCATGTGTAAATGCAGGTCAGTCGTGAATTCTAAAAGCTGTGTCTCGCATGACAAACCCTTCCTGAACCCGTGCTGATTAGTGAAAAAAAAGTTGTTTGATTCCAGATGGTTGTATATATGAGAAGCTATTATATGTTCGAGCATTTTACAACAAATAGATGTGAGCGAAATTGGCCGGTAGTTATCTGGTGAGTACCTGTCACCGTTTTTGAATATGGGAACAACTTTGGCAGTCTTCCAATCTGACGGGAGCACTCCTGAAGTTAGTGACTGTTTGAAAATGTGATATAGTATTTGGCTAGAAGTCATAACAGTGTTCTTTAGTATTTTGGAATTAATCTCGTCGACGCCACAAGAATTAGATAACTTAAGGTTGTTTATAAGAGATACAATGCCGTCGATAGTAATGTCGATGGGTGTCATGTACTGATAGTCTAAATCGGGAACGTCAGGTAGGGTGGAGTGATCTTCAGTACTAAATATAGATGAAAAATATGTGTTGAAGCATGAAGGGCACTCATTGTCTGGAAGGGGCACATGGTTGCTATCATGTAAAAAAAATGTGATTACTGTCGCGGTTCGGAGAGATAATTTGCCAGAACTTTTTAGGGTTGGATTTGAGAAGAGAAGGGAGGTCATGTGAAAAATATTTATCTTTAGCAGCGGATAACGCGGAGTTGTAGTTTTTTAAACATTGATTGTATTTTTCCCAAGCCGATGGGGTGTTAAATCATTTAGCACTAGTGTATAGGCGTTTCTTTTTGTTTCGAAGACGGCGAAGAAAACAGGTGAACCATGGGTTCGATTTATCATTGGATATTTTGATTAATGGGATGTACTGTTTTACTAATGACTGTAATTTGTCTCGAAAGAGTACCCAGTTTTCCTCGACTGTTCTACTGTAAAAGGAAGGGAGAAGTGCATTGTTGAAAAAAAGGTCTAGGTCAGCATTAATGGTAGCATAGTCACCCTTGTTATAGTTCCGAATTGTTTTTTTTACTACACCCGTATATTGTAACGGAATATTAAGCGTTAATTGGAGTAGATTGTGGTCACTAAAACCATCCAAGTATGTTATTTGCTGAACTGTTTCAGGGTTGGTTGTCAGTACTAAATCTAAGATGTTGGGACCGCGAGTGGGTTGGTTGACAGTCTGGGTGAAGTTGAAATCTAGGGTTAAATTAATGAAATCTAATGACACTCGACAGGTAGAGGTTAGCTTTGCCCAGTCAATGTGTGGAAAATTAAAATCTCCTAATAGATAAATTATATCTGCTGGGCAGGCCTTAATTGCAGTAGTAATACTGTTACGAAGGTCGGTGGCAAAGGTTTGAAGTGAATCAGGAGGACGGTAACAGGCACCAATGAGCACCTTTGTAGAACGGGTTAGACAGGCGGCCCAAACGATCTCGAGATTCGAGTCTGAGTTAACGTAGTAAGATGTAATGATTTTTTTAATCGCGAGAATGACGCCACCACCTCGCCTGTCAAGGCGGTCATGCCGGTAGATATTGTAAGTGCGGGCGAGAAAAAAGAATTCATTATCAGAAATATCTGGATGCAGCCAGGTTTCGGTGAGAATGACTATGTCAGAATCGGCATCTTCAAGGAAGGATGAAACCATTTCATGCTTTGATGTTAGGCTTCGGACGTTAGTAAATGATAGTGATATTGGTGTTATAATGGGAGAGGATCTCGATTCTCGATTATTATTATTATTATTATTATTATTATTATTATTATTATTATTATTATTATTATTATTATTATTATTATTATTATTATTATTATTATTAGTCTTGCTATCGAAGTGGCTCAGGGGTGGTTCCTGCTATCTGTATTCGCGTTTTATCGTCCTCCATCAAATAGTGTCAGTCGCTTTTTAATAGAATCGGGAGCCTTCTTACAACGATTCAACCCGGTGGATGAAATATGCCTAGTTGGAGACTTCAATATAAACGCTCTTTGTCACACAAAGGGTGTGGTATCGGACTATTTATCCCTTTTAGCTTCCCACGGGATTGAAAACACGATAAATATTTCAACCAGAGAAGACCTGGTAAATGGGCATGTAGTCAGTTCATGCATAGATCACATTTTGGTTCGTACTTCAAATTATTATGCAGATTCATGTGTCATAAAACAGCGTTTGGCAGATCATTATTTTGTGGCTTGCCATTTTGTGTCGTGAACCCCATTAACAACACGCGCTTGCTCAGAGGACTCGCCTAGCAGCGTTCAGATTTCTATAATAGACCAGCGTAAGCTCGATGACCTAATCAGGGCAATTGATTGGTCTACATTTATGAACAGAATGGCTGCACATGTCTGCGACTGTCTCTGTGAACAAATATAAACATTTGAAAACTTGGCAAAGAAACTGAAACAAGGAAACGCCGAAAAAATCATAACGATAAATGCTAACGTAATTCGTGCTATAGCGGAAAGAGATGTCTTGTGGAAACGTTCGAAACGGTCCCCCCAAAATGTAACACTTTGCGCTGAGTACACAGCAGCTAGAAACAGGGTAGTCGCCCTGATTAGATCGGCAAAACGGCTCTATTTTTATATCAACTTAATCTATCCTTGAAAAACCCACCAAAGACTTGGCCTTTCATAAATCGCCTTCGAGGAAAAGCAGACTCGAGATCTGCCATTCATTCGTTTTCGAACGACCCCGCAACAACGGCTAATCTATTTAACCGTCATATTGCTCGTTCGTCTGACGGAGCTAGTCAAGGGCATGCTCTGGACTGAACAGTCCAAAAATCTATATCTGCCTCAGCCTACCTGCCGAAGTTGTCTGAACTTGACTTACGTAAGATTATTTTCAGCTTCAGACAGAACAAACCACCCGGTCTTGATGGCCTTTCAGCGCGCATGCTCCAAAGAAACTTTGAAACCCTGTCGAGCATTCTTCTTTTTATGCTTAACGGGTTTCTGGACGATTCTTCTATCCCTGAAAGACTCAAAACTGCTGTAGTGAAGCCGCTTCACAAAGGAGGAAAAAAGGATGTAATTGCAAACTATAGACCCATATCCATTTTGCCTATACTGTCCCAAGTGTTAGAAAAGTTTCTTTTCGAAATATAGCTTTCCTTTATTAATAAGTTCTCGATTTTGTCCCCTCATCAATTTGGTTTTGTCGCCGGTAAAGGTACTACCTTACTTTTAGAATCTTTTTCATATGAAATTTTTTCCGCGTTCGACCAGAATTTGTTTAGCATTGCATTATTCCTAGATATTAGTAAAGCCTTTGAGACAGTTAATCACGACATTTTGTTGAACAAATTACATTTATTGGGCTTCCGGGGGCCATTTCATGACATCCTTAAAAATTGTCTATCGAACAGATCGCAAACATTAGTATTAGGCAATCCCTCTAGCTCTATTTTGCCTATTAAAGCTGGAGTCCCTCAAGGGTCAATCATAGCCCCGCTACTGTTTAATATTTTCATGAATGACTTTGCGTCCACTGTTTCAAAATGCACAATTTTTCAGTACGCCGATGAGACCGTTCTACTAGCAAAGCATTTATGCTACAAATCAGCAATCAAATGCTACAAAAAGATGTCTATAACGTAATTGATTGGTTTTCTAAAAATTTTCTTGCAATCATTAATTCAAAAACAAAGCTGATTTGCTTCAGAAATCCCTTGAAGATGACGTCGACAGATGTTATCTTTTTGCACAATAAGTCATGTTCGCATTGTAGCTGTACTCAAGTGAAATGTGTGCAGTCTATAAAATACATAGGCGTACTTTTTGACTCAAACCTGTCGTTGGAATCGCATTTAGCGTATTTATGTAGTAAACTCCAAAGCGTTTCCTGGGTACTCTAGCACTGTAAAAGTATAGTTCCTTTTTCAGTAAAAAAAAAACAATTGTGAACGCTCTTGCGTACGGAATATTATGGTATGGCATCCCAATTTTCACCTTTTGTTCTGCGCGTTCGGAGAGGCGGGTGGACGCTCTTTTAAAAAATATACTCAAAAGTGTAGCGTATAATTTGCCTCTGCTTTCTTCTCGAAACATATTTACCGCCGTAGGTTTTCCTTCGTTCCATTCATTGGTCGTTTAAACAGTGGTATTACGTCATTTTGGGACTCGGAATTCAAAGTTGAGCATAAACTTGTGCGCATGCTCCGTTCGGGCTTGCGTTTCACTGTGCCTCGTTCCGCACGAGATACGGCGAGGCCCGGCGATGTGTGCACGTTCCTAATCTGTTTAACAATCTACCAGAGGGCATTTTCACAGCAACTTCGGAAATATCACTGAAAAAGAGGATACGTGCTTTGTAGGTGAAACAGAAGTGTAGTTGCTGTTCGTTGAAAAGTCGAACGTCCTCCACCACAAACGACGACGCTGTAACACTTATCTCGGCGGCGTAGCAACGACACACTGCCATTCAGACGAATCCACGAAGAAAACAACAAGCTACCTTCACAAGTCTTCACAACGCTACGTAACTACAGCGGCACAATGCAACGCAGCCGTGATCCCACGCTAATTCAATCGTGATCAAACTGCAATGGGAGACCAAGAACTAATGACATCGAGTTGCCTCTCAATGGCCACACAGTGTCCTCATTATACCATAAACTGTACCACACAGCATACCACTCTAGTGTACACAGGAGTAGACTAGTCCATCATCACTAGATCCTGCTCCCGCCACGACCGATTCCTCATGTAAAATAGCGCCATCGCTACCTTCTCTGGATCCTCATTCACCATGGAACGCGCCATCGTCAGCAACATCGTCCCCCAGCTCATGCTTATTCTTTGCTTTTAATGTATCAGCGATATGCATTGGGTCTGATCCTGGTGATGTTAAGTTCAACTGACATCGTCTATCCTACTTTATTAGGTGTAAATCTGATCAGTCTGAGTAGTTTACTATTGAGTAAGAATATATATTGTAATGAAATCCACGCCTATTCAATTTATTCTAGTGGACGATGACTAACAAATATTCGTGTGATCATTTAGTTTCTCCGCAAATCTGCATAGGATACTTAAATTTCGTACGATGATTGCGCAGATCAGTACATCTCACTCCATTCAGTTGAGAAGCAGGCACTTAGGCTAGTATCGCACATGCAAGGCGCAGAATATGCTTTCGTTAGCATATTAAAAACGCTTATGGTATTTCCACACCTTCACAATCGTAAACATGAGAAGGTAATAGATGCCTAGTAAGAAAGATTTGAGAAACGTTAGAGCAACTGTTAGTCATTGCCAATGCGATAATGTGCAAAAAGCTGATGTTAATTAGCCTTCACCCATTTCCCCCGTCCCCTAAAGAAGAGGAACAGTTCTCCATCTATTATTTAATTAGACCACGGGTTATGTCTTCAAAGGATACCACAACATGACTACTTCTCATTGCACTCTATTATATTCAGCTTACGGCGCCTAGAGACACATTTTTCTGGCAATTCCCTGCGATAGCCGCGCCGTCTCCAATGCCCGGCTTGGCCATTAGGAAGGCTGAAAGATAATAAATGATCAAATCACCGTAAAATAATCCTTACTCAACACGGTAAGGATAAAAAGGTGATAAACTTTGTTCCCGCAGTTCTCTTCTATGAAACAGAAAATCAAGTAAGTTATTCGGAAATACATGTATAAATGTATTTCAAGGTATAAAAACAATCCAATTACCGTCCAAAAGCCATTCGGTGTCACGCCGTAGCAAGAAACGTTCAGTCCAAGAAGCAGCATGAACGCTAAGCCAGTCATTTTCATCGCCGCTGTGTGCTTGACACTTCAAGACGTATAAGACGCGTATGAAGATTTGGGAAAGACCGTCGTAACTCAGGCCGAATAGCGACGTATGGCTGCAACCAGGCAATGTTTACGGGCTTTATATGATGCACCTAAGACTGTTGCTGATCTGTTCTTGTTGAAGCCAATTATAAAAGCTGAGGGGCAATGACATATCAGCATCGAAACATTCCTGAGGTGCATAACAGATGCCGGCGTTCTCAAGTTAAAAAAAATGCACAAATAATATAGAATGTCAGAAGTTAAATTGCTTCGCATTATTTGTCACCTATGCAGTAAATTTTGAAAGAGTACTATCCAGACTGCGTTTATCCTAGTATTGTTTCAAATGACATGGCGGAACACGTGGTAATTTGCAGCTCTTCATACCCCTCTTTTCTATGCTTTGGGTAGAAGCGAAAAAAGCCGTGAATGGTCATCATATGTTCAAAGGTATGTTCTGCATAAAAAGTGTGGCTACATACAAACTCGCTAACATGCCTAACTTCTGTGCACATAAATATTAAGTTCCAAGGATGTTTTTCCAGATATATTCATGTCCCTTTGACACAGCCTCATGCGCCAACAAAAAATAAATTTGCCTAAACATTGTTAAAGTGTTACGTTTTACGTCAACAAATACTGTAGTGAGTTATGCGTATACAAAGAAAGGCAAAGACAGCGAGGTTAACCAAAGATTACCTCTGGTTGGCTACCCTGTACCGGGATAGGGGTAAACGGTTGCGATAGGAGCAAATGAATGCGAGACCATAGTCAATTGCACACTCGGGAGGAATGTCCAAACTCCAACGATAGGAATGACGTTGAAACAGAGCGTTCAAACTCCGGTGGAAGCTCAAGCTCGGCGTCGCTCGGACTCGGCCTCCCGCACTGCAGGGTCTTGGCGTACTCGTCGATGCTTCGCAGCGGTTCTGGCCCTCTCTCGACTGACGTATTCTGGGTATTCGCGTAGTCGCCACCTCTTTGCTTTGGCTTCTCCGGTTAAGTAAACCTTATCGGCCAGTAGTTGCCGTTGTGTCTCCCGCATCACAGCAAGTCTAGCTTCGCGATGCGCCGCCTCTTCGGCAGTCTGAATATTCCTAGGCCTCCATTGGCGCTAACAGACCAAGCGCCGCCAGGCACACGCTTTCATATCCTTTTCAGGGTCAAGCGCGTGCGCATTCTTAACCATTATAATGGCGCATACGCAGATCTCGCCGCAGTCGCGAAACCGGCTGCGCGCAGTGTTACCGTCGGTGGGCGTCGTTTGAGTTTTGTGATACGCGGTCCAGTTCACGTCGAGCAAGAACAGCTTCGCTGTTAAAAAAGAAAAAAACGCACATACACATGCATACAATACAGAACTGTTTCTGTGGGCGAAGGCGTTTCTAGTGTTATACAATGTCCCCGTCCCATCCTACGTCACACAGTCTACAGGCACAATTTGTCACGGAGTCCTGTGTCTTTGAAATAACGCAGCAGTGCATTCATAGCAACACCCGTTGATGTTCGCGTAGGCCAGTTTCTCAGGACCTTGCTTTCTGATACTGGGCGCCTGTCCATTTGGTCTATGGTGGCTGAGAGGGCTGCTCTTTGCAGATTGAAACGAGGGCCCTCACAAAGGTGGGCGATCGTTTCGTTGTACCTGTAGAGGTCAAAGTGGGTTGTCCGCTATTCAGGTAAGAAAGGAGTACGCACTGAAAGTGCTACTCCAAGCCATAGACGGACCAGAAGGCTGCAGTTACGTCATGGAAGGTCGGACACAATACGGAGCTGTAAGTTAGGGCCCAGGGTATGAAGGCGTGCACTTGTGAATTCGGATGAATTCCACTAAGCTAATGTTTGGTCACGCGCAAGCGCGGAAATTATTTTATCTACGTCGGCTCTCGATAGAGGAATGGCAATGAAGTTGACGCCGTCGTGTGCAGGTCGGGCAGCTGCCTCCGCTCGATGATTCCCATGTATGCCACAGTGAGTAAGGAACCATTAATATATTATATCGTGTCTTTCGTCAAGTTGGACTTCTCTGATCTCTGCTACGAGCTGCTGGCGTGATTAATTGCGAAATGTTGAGAGTACAATCCGCACTGCTGCCTTGGAATCACAGAAGTTTGACCATGCATGGGGTGGTTCCTTCTAAATCAAATGACGAGCCGCAAGCAGGGCTGCCAGTTCAGCAGTTGTCGTTGATGAAGCATCTGACGTTTTTAGCTCTAGTTTGACGAATCTAGCATTTATCAACACAACCGCAGCTGAACTTCTAGGTGCGACTGAGCCATCGATGTAAACATGTGCGCGGCCACTGTGCACCTTATGTAAAAGTAATAATGCGGCCTGCTTCAGGGCAAACGACGGCATGTTAGCTTTCTTCGTGATTCCTGGGTTGGTGAGGCGTATTTCAGGTTTCTATAGGCACTATAAAGGCGAGGATGGTCTTGTTGTAGGCATGTAGTTTGATGGCAACGAGGTACGTTTGGCAGCAATTATACGACTCAGAATTATGTGTGGTCTTCCTTCAGGTAAAGAAGCAAGACGGTGAGAGGGTAGTCTGCCAACCTGCCGAATATAAGCCTTGTGGGTGTCACTGACTAAGTTCGTTGATATTGGTTGATCTCGAGCTATGACGATCGTTGTCGATGTAGAAGCGCACTTCGGAAAACCGAAACACATCCTTAAGACTCTAGCATGTAGTCACTGGAGTACACGCAGGTTTGTTTTGCAGGTGTTGCCCAGCGCAGGAAGGATGTATCTTGCGAAACCGAGGAACGAGGCGTTATAAAACTGCAGCATTTCCCGCATCGATCGTCCCCATGACTTTCGGCCGAGAGATTTCAGGTGTAATAACCTCCCCTTTAGGTATGAAACGCACAGGCTCCATGATTGGTCGCAGTCGATAATTAGCCCTAAAAAGCGGTGTTCCCGTGCGCTTGCAACTGCTTGCCCACTGACACTTACAGAGTAAGGCCTCATTGCCTTCTGAGTGAATGTGACAAGGCAGCATTTTTACAAAGCCAGCTCTAAGTTCTGTTTTCGCAAGTACAGCGGTGTTACCATAGCTACCTTTTGCATTCTCTCTCTTATCTGCAGTTGTGCTACTGCAGAGCCGCAGATGCAAAGGTCAGCATAGATTGATACTTGAACTGTGTCGTGCAAGCATCTGACTACGCCGACAAGCATTAGATTGAATAGGGTCGGGCTCAACACTCCACCTTGTGGCACTCCACTCAAAGTTTGTTGGTGAGTCGTGGCACCATCCACGGTCCTGACGAAGAAACGCCTGTCGGTCAAACAACTGCATAGCCACTAAAAAGAGCGGTCACCGATCCCGGCTTCAATCAGACCCTGTATAAAGGCATAACGTTCTACATTATCGTAGGCACCTTTTACATCAAGGAACAATGCCGCAGTGAATTGTTTCAGACGTTTTTGATGATGAACAAAGGTGACCGAATCGCTTACATATTTCTATGGATGAGCGCCCATGCCGGAAGCCAGCCATAGCATTTGAGTACACGTTGCAATTTTCCAGGTACCATTCGAGGGTTGTCAAAGTCATTATTCCCATTATTTTCGCCATGCAACTGGCCAGAGCGATTGGGTGGTACGATGACAAATCTTACGGTGATTTACAAGATTTGAAAAGTGGAACTAAGTGGCTACATTTTCGTACACGTAGAACCAAACCGTTAAGCCAAGACTCGTAATGGTTTAGCAGCATGAGTTGTACCTGCTGCCCAAGATTGCCAGCCGCCACATAGGTAACTCCATCTGGCCCAAGTAACTAAGAGCGCCTCCAAGTAGCCAGTGCCGCTTCAAGCTCCTCCACCAAAAACATTACGTCGACACGGGAGACCCGAGGCACTAGAGCGACACATGCTGTAAGTACGCGTTAGGACTGCAAGCGGGCAAGTTTTCAGCAAAATTCTTCAGTAATGTCAATCTCTCTTCGATCTTGGTGCAAAGCGAGATATTTAGAAGGTACACGCTGTTGCGGTGATAAGTGAAGTCCACGCACGGTTCTCCATATCTGAGATAAGCGCTGACCTGGATCCAACAACTCACAGAATCGCTTTCATATTTAGGATATGTAGTGTATCAATGCGGCGTTGAATATTCTTTTATACCCGCCTTGCCTCTCTGAGATTGTGGATGGAGTTACTTCTCCTGTATCTTCTTTTAGTGCGCCGGCGAATAGCTTGTAGTCGCTGTAGTTCGGCTTCAATTTCTTCATATTTCGGAAAAGGCTGAAAACCGTGCGTAGCCTCCTGCGTGGCTTTTTGAATTTTGTGTTCCAGATTAGAATGGTTTCCTTCCTGACATGCTTTCTCCATGTGTGACCGAAACTCCGACCAGTCAAATTGTCGGGGAGTCTTGGATGAGTATTTAAGTATTCCCTTGATCTTCAGGTACGTGTGAATATTGTCGCTTCAATGTGATTCGATGTCTGGGAACCATGGCATGTTTGTTTCAAGATGCCCAGAGACCAGCGTCAAATCTAGGCAGCTGCTGTATGTAAGCCCTCGTAAATATCTCTGACTACCATCGTTGAGACAATAAAGGTCGTGCTGTGTGGTAAAGGATGCGACTCTCCTTCCCCTGGAGTCCATCTTCAAGCTCCCCCAAAGCGGATGGTGAGCACTGAAATCTCCGTTCAAAATCGAAGGGCCGGGTGCCGCTGATAACACGTCGTGCACTCATTTAACGTCGACGCGACTTGAAGCAGCAATCTAGACACCGGCGAGAGGGAACGTAAGCTCCTACATTTTTACAATTAAACAACCGTACTGGTTGTCGTCGTGAGGTGGCACTTGCTGCACCACGTATGTAAGTTCACATCTAATATATACAATGATTTTGCTTTCATCACCTCATGTAGAGGACACGAATGCGTCGTAGCCAGAAATGGGTAGATATTCTGAACCTTCGGTTCTAAAATTACGACGATTACGAGTAACTGAGTGAAAGAACCTTAGTTCGGTTAAGTGTGAACTGAAAAGGCATACCTACTCATTATATCATTGTTTGATTGAACAATTATTATTGTTTGATTGAACAGCAAGCAAATCTTACCTTTTCATCCCTGTATGTGAAAAACTTCCTGTCATATTATTGACGTTCTAATGTGTGTAGTTGTATTACAACTGCGTTAATGGGTTGGCTGTGGCGCTCGCACACACCACTCGCCTAAGTAGGATATATTTATTTACTTAAAATGCTTTGCTTCATAGAAGCCTTTACTCAAATCTTCCTTGGTCTAACAGTTATTCAAATATTTTTTTTCTTCTTGGTGGTTCAACCACACTTTTCGTCGAACTTGGCGAAATTTGTGCGATACCTGTAGCATCGAATCGATAGGACTACAGTATTCAAAGTGCTTTCTAGTGCGCTGCTCGGTTCTACAGTGACATCAACCACTCCTTCATTTATTACGGCGAACATTTAGGCACGCCATGGTAAGGCTGGCGATATAGTTCGCCAAGTGATTCTTGACAGGATAAATGTCAAAGGCATTCCATACAGGGCGAACTTGCACGCATTCAACGCCATCAATTCTGCTCCTGCGACACATGCAGGGCATTGTTCCCTTTGACGTCAAAGATACAGGCGAGGGCACTCCCAACCTCCCGCGATGCACAGTTTGAAAGGACATAGTGGAAGAGTTGAAACGAGTGCGTAGTGGCGCTCATTTGATGCATCACTCTCTGCTATGAAATATTCCAGATGCACAAAAAATAAGGTCACTGCCTAGACATGCTAGCAAGACCAGTCGTGGCTGCATTGCTGTGCCCCTTCGGTATTTTGTTCTTTTGTATTCAATGCAATGACGTTAAAGGCACCATGTTGGCTGAAAATGCGGTGTCGCTCTCAGCGCCCACAGAGCTTCTCGTAAGCTAAAATTGTCGTGTATAATGAGGTATATCTAATGCCACGCCTTGCTGCATGACATGCGGTACATGAGGGTTATCGTTCCACACAATTATATGACTAAAGTTGCTCATAGCTGTCTTGGATTCTTGACAAAGTTATTCGTCGAAATTTTGTGAATGTCAGCCTACAAACGAATGTCATGAAACAAAACACCGAAAGTGCAGGTTTTTTATGATAAATATTCTCATCATTAAATATTAATAGTGCGAAAAAAAATAACAGAAACCTGAAAAATCATCATTTTTTTGGCGAGGCTGTGCACTACCTTCGGGATCGGCCCACGCAGGATGCCACGTTTCTACCAGATAGGTTACCTTCGCGCATAGCGTTCGCCACCAGCGTTTCCCTGCAAACATTACGGTTAGATAAGTAGCAGTTGCCGGCAAGCGTGAGACGCACACGACCACGTTTTATACTTAAAGGCGAAGCTTAGGCGTCTTCCAATTCCTCCTCGGTAGGCTGACCAGCTGCCTCCAGTAAGCCTCATTTGAACAACGAACTTATCTTATCTGAACTAAGTGACATCGGTTGTGGAAAAAGAATCTATGATTACGCCCGCTCTTTCCTGACCTCTCGCATCGCGACAATAGGCATTGGCACTACGCGCTCAGACCCTTTTCCCATGCCCAATAGAGGTACACCGCAAGGGGCGATACTCTCCCCCCTTCTTTTCAATATCGGTATGGGACGCTTTGCCAAAACACTGCCATTCATACAACGCTGTACAGCGCTCGCTGTCCTTGGTGCGGAGGCCGGCCAACTCTCGCTCACATTACGTGGGACTGCCAGAACCGGCCACCCAAAATTAATACACCGAAAATAGCCGGCAAACTTTCCGGAAGGGAGCAGTGGGTGACTTGGCTCGCCAGCGAGGACCGGGAGATGCAATTATAGCGCTCCTCGACCAAGCACGGCGGACCGCTCAAGCCAGTGGGGCCCTGGACTAGGGGCTCCACCCACTCGCTTTCTGCATTTTTTTTCTTTTAAATAAACATTTTGATATATATATATATATATATATATATATATATATATATATATATATATATATATATATATATATATATATATATATAACCGCAGAGCTTCGTAAAGGTTATTTTTTCTTTTCTTAACATATCGTCAGTGATTGCATTGTACTGGGTCTCCAGTGTATGCGTGCCACTTGCAAGCTAAATGCCCAATTTTTGTTGGAAACTCAGCACGTAGAGCAATCTTTTCTTAGTCTGGGATTTTGACACGCCGATACCTATGTGACGGATTAATCCTGATGACGTCAGAATGTCGGAATTCTTCTGACGCCAAGATTTCCAAACTCCTACTTTGACAGCCATGTATCTTTATGGAGTGGTTAGTGTGTGTGCGTTGAAATGGCATGCGCGGTTATAGAGAGAATGCAGCTCCGTATTTGGAAAAAAAATGTTAATTGAAAAAAGAACGTTTTTGAAAAAAAAAACTTTAGTAGTGGCTTCCGATGGAGCATTTTCGTTTGACATTATTTCTTAGAAAGGTTCATAGAGTTCGCAAAACATACCTATCATTTATTTTGGAGATATTTGCCTTTGTAAAGTGATACAGAACAAAACCTCTGCCGCCGTGGTTTTTAGCCCCAATGAAAGTTTGGATGGAGAAATCGGTTGAGAGAACCTTGTTTTCAGGCACAAACTAGTGAAAAACAATGAATTTCATGTATGTTTCCGCAAAATACTGCGTCCAGCGGCCGAGTCGCGAACTAGACGAAGTGACGTTTGTGTGACGTTGTTCGTGCTGGATACCGGCGTGCCAGCCGTCGCCCGCATATATCTACCCGCGTGGACGGCGCCGAACGGCAGCGAACGGCGCCTAAATCGCACAGTTACTCGCGGTCGCATACTTGATTTCGGAGGCGGAGCTTGTTCCCAGGTCTTGAAAATTGCCGTTTGTGTTGTGTGTTGCATTTTACAGTTATCAGTGAAGCACATGGCATGGCGCAGGAGAATGTCTCTACGCTCCTTCACACAAGGCCATGACAAAAGTATCGTCGTTCGAGACAAGCTGTGTCCCACCTTTCCAGCAGGGACGAAGCCTCGAATGATATCCATTGGCGCTGCGCCCTCATTGCAGCCATCATGGGTACCGTCAAAACCTGACTTTCTGTGCTCGGAACACTTCAAGGACTGTGACAATCAGACGAGTCCTGCTTTGCTGCAGAGCTGTGGAATGTCAGCGGCCTGGCGCTGTCCCCTCCACTTTCTCCAAGAAGCGGGAAGAATGAAGGAACGGAGTAAGCGGAGGTGCATTCCAGAAGAGAAGGCAAAAAAAGTGTGGCTTTTAGTTCTTTATTGCACCGCGGAAAAACGAAGACCAGATTGGCGGGCGACGAGCAGCAGCATCGTGCTATCTTTGTACTGCTACTCTCCCGAGTTGCGATGGCTTTGGCGTCGTAGTCACAGGGCCTTTCAATAGTTTTCATCTGGTCATGAGAGAAAGAGAGAGAGAAGAAACTTTATTATAAAGGGAAACGATTTGTGTGGTTGGGGCCCTCAGTCCAGGGCCCCAATAGCTGTCGCTACCGCTCGTGCTCGTCGTATCAGGGCCAGCCAGACCTGATGTTCAGAGCGGCGCAGGATCGCCTCCCACTGCGCATATTTTGGTTTGGGGGGATTGTAGAACACGGATATCCTTAGGTGATGTTTGGCACTCAATACTGACGTGGAACGTCGTCGATGGTGCACCGAAGCCTGGGCAGGTGGTGGGATATAAGGTTGGGGAGAGCTTGTTGACTAGGAGGTTCGTATATGAGTTGGTTTGAAGCCGTATCAGGGATACGGCTTCATTCTGGGAGAAGGATTTGGGTGGGGGGTGATATCGCAAGCGCGCTAGTCTGTAAAAGTGGAGTGTCACAATATGTATTGGTCAAATTCTTGGAGGCTTGATATGGGTTGCTCGCCTCACTGCCAGGTGCCCGGCAGGTTAGCTCTCGGGCAGCCACATGAGCGCGGTCATTGCCCGACAATCAGGCATGAGCAGTTGTCCAAATCCGCCTGATGCGTGGTATTGAGGGATCTGGAATGGTGGGGAGCTTACGTGTGCTGGTGAGAGCGCGATCGGCTTCCTAAGGTATATGACCCCTGAGGCAGGCTCGACATGTGTCTTGGGAGTCCGTAATGATGATGCGGTCGTGTTTTGGTGATGTTTTTATGTGACTGACGATGTGGTTGATGGCGAGTGCTATGGCAAACGTCTCCCCTGTGAGCGTAGCCTCGGTTTGGACGCTACACGAGGTGACGATATTACACTGATCGTCCACCACCACCGACACTTATCCTTCTTTGTTTCTGATCGCAAAATCATAGTGGGCAGCATCGATATAATAGACGGTGCCCTCCGGCTGCGCTTTGAGGTGTTTCCGAAGGTATCTGACACGTGCATGCCGACGACCCTTATGATGCTCTGGATGCATATTGCGCGGTATGGGCGCTATGGTGAGCAAGGCTCGGATGTTTGATGGGACTGGGACATGCTCTCCCGTTGAGGGTGAATGCTGTAGGTAGCCCAGCCGTGAGAGCAAATGCCTGCCTGTGGGGGTTAGTCTCAATCGCTCGAGTTGTGCCATTCTGTGTGCTTCGATGTGTTCCTCGATAGTATTGCGTAACCCGAGAGCACGTAGTCGTTCCGTGGAAACATAAACAGGAACTCCGAGTGCTTGTTTAACGGCTCTTCTAATAATTGTGTTTATACGTTCGGTCTGGGAGAGCGTCAGGTTGCGGTATGGAAGGTGATAGGTTAGCCAGCTGATAATGCATGTCTTGACAAACCGCAGCATATCGGCTTCCTTGAGTCCTGAGCGCAGTTACACGCCTCATCATACCGATGATTTCCTCGCACTGTCGACCCAGGAGATCTACCGTGAAGTGAGCTTTGGCATTAGATTGTAAATGATAATCAAGGATTCGGACCCTTTGTGCAGTGGGAATTGGTATGCCTTGTATTTTCCCTTCAATCACTGGAATTGGCTTTTCACAGCTGCTTCGAGGTCGGGTTAGCAATAGTTCTGATTTATGTGGCGCACATTCGAGGTCTCCAGTCACGAGGTGCGCCTGCACTATATCCACCGCCGTCTGTAGGCGGTCCTGAATTTCTCCATACGAGCCGGTACAAGTCCAGATAGTCAAATCGTCAGCATATATCGCGTGGTATATCCCCTCAACCTTCCAATGTAACTGGCGTAGCCTCGCCATAGCTATGTTGAATAGCGTCGGCTAGAGCAACAACCCCTGAGCTGTCCCCGCTCCGGTAACATTAATGTCTGATGACCTATATGGGCCCATTCCCACTGTGGCTACACGGTCTTTGAGAAAGGCTCCCACGTAATTGTACATACGGGAGCCACAGTGGGAGTGGGCCAGGTTCTCAAGGATCAGACCATGGGAAACGTTATCGAAAGCTCCCTTGACATCAAGTGCCAAAAGAGCTCTCGTCTGAGCCCTGAAGGGGGGGGGGGGGGTCAATGAGATCCGTTTTTATCTGAAGAACATTGTGCGCAGACAAATGGGGTGAAATCCCAACTGTGTGTGGGAGAACAAATTTCGCATCTCCAAGAAAGGTTGAAGCCGTTTTAGGATTACATATTCAAGCACCTTTCCGATGCACGATGTGAGCGAAATTGGTCGTAAATTTTAGATGGACAGTGCTTTTCCGGGCTTGAGCATGAAACTGATCTCGGCACGTCGCCATTCCAGAGGGAGAGTGCTGGCGTGCCAGTGCTGATTGTACATAGCACAGAGCGTTTTCAGGTCTCATCCGGGAGATTTCGCAGTAGAGTATAACGTATCCTGTCATCGGGTGCGGCGTTCCTATGAATGTCTGCAAGTGCGGCTTTGATTTCTAGTGCAGTTATGTGAGTGCCTAGTGGGTCACTTTCTTCTCTATGTAGATAGTCTGGACAGCTTGACTTAGAACCACGGGAGAGATACGTTTGTTCAAGGACCTGCAGGAGCTGGTCTCCGTCTCCTCAGTACTGGTGGAGCAATATTTGAAGCTGCCGATTTTTATGGGATTTTGTATTTCTCGGATCTAGTAGCAACCGAAGGATTGCCCAGGTTATCGCGGTTCCCAGCATACCACTTAGCTTAGCACAATACGTTTGCCAGTTAGCACTGGTTAGCTTGTCTGCGTATTCCTGGGCTGCTCTCGTAATTTGGGATAGCTTGTAGCGCAATTCTCGATTGAACTTTTGTTGCTTCCATCGCTTCGTGAGACCTTGGCACGCGTCCCACAGACTTAGGAGATGCGGGTCAACCTCGGGGGTCTCTTTCGCTGTGGTTATGCGTCTAGTTGTTTTGTTTAGATCACTGCGTAAATCACTGAGCCAACGGGCATAATTTTGTGGGCTTTCATTTCCTGTGGCTCGATCCTTGCGGATTTCGCGGAGTTTGGTCCAATTTATTATGCAAATTTTCTTTTCAGGGAGTTTGTAACTTGTGTGATGGATGCGGATGATGGGAATGTAGTGATCGCTACCCGGCCTCTCGCCAGTGTTCAGCCACTCATCCTGGACCCCCCTCGTGAATGTGAGATCCGGGCAGGTGTCTCTCTCGACACTATTTCCTGGTGACTAGGCTGGATATGATCTGTCATGAGGGTGAATCGGTGATTATGTGTGAGGTCCCAAAGCCGGGTGCCCTTCGGTGCGTTACTGCGATAGCACCAAGCCACGTGTGCGGCATTGAAGTCAGCGCACACTACGTACACTCAGCCCAACTTCATGAGTTCCAAGAGTAGATACTGAAAATTGTCCCACCGAGCCCCAGGTGCCCTGTATACATTTAAGATGTACAGGCTATTTTGTCTCGTGTCCGCTGGGACAACCTCAATGATTTGATGAGAGATGTCTGACGTGAGAGTAGTATGGGTATAGGTGAGCTTCCTGGCCACAAGCGCGCGCACTTTCACCTCGTCCGAGCCCCAAATGGCCTCGTCGCCACTGATAGGTGCAAGTGTGGCGCCCGGCTCTTGGAGAAGTATGATGTCCGGCGGTTCAGACGTTGCGGCAACGTAATGTTTCAGCGAGCCCCGTTTAGATCGGTACCCCCTGCAATCCCATTGCTGCATCGTCAATCCCCCCGCTCTATTTTGCATTTGCATTGCAGAAGCCATCACTTTGTAACTGGGCTGGGCGAGCGTACGGGTGAGCGCGCTCGCTTGTCGCTATTGACGGCGCTGGGGTTGGTGTAGCGCGTGCGACTAGTGAGGATGAGGAGGATGATGATTTATGGGGAAGAGGTTGTGCCGAGAACTCTCTCACGCTCTGCTTGAGTTCGTTGGTAATTTCATGTAGCATTGGTTTCAGCACGGTGGTTTGGAAGTCTACAAGGGCGGCTTGGATAATTTCCTTGACCTCCACGAAAATGCTTTCTCGCATCTCCTGCATAGCTCGGTGCAATACTCGTCGAAGCTCATTCTGGAGGTCGCGGCACAATGCAGTTGTGGACTGGGGAGGGATCTTGGGGCGAGGCGCCTGTGATTGGAATTGGGTTTGTGGTAGGGGCTGAGGTTCGGATGAGTGTGAGGGAGATTTGCACAGTTTCATATAGCGTCCGCAGTGCACGCACCATAGCGGTGGCCATGGTGCTGGTGCAAGTAGAAGGCGGAACGGAGCAGACGCCGAATGGACGCCGCAGGCGCTCTGTGCGTATGCTCGCTGCTGCGCAATGGTCGACTGCACGTATCGGCGTGTAAATATGGTCCACACACTGTTCAAATCGCTGCCCTGTTTTTGTACAGCGTTCATAAAGTTCAGCGAGGACAATTTCGACACAGCTACAACGCCTTTTTTCATTTGCAGCTTCAACTGCATTCGAAACAGCGCCTTAATTCATTATTCGAATTTTACACTCGGACTGCTCCATCCTTAGAAACCGGGCAAGTTCGTGTCGCACTTTCATGTAATGGCGTCACACGCGCAGTCGCTTTCACTCGCACCTTGCGTGGTGGTGCGCTCACGAAGAAGCCTTTAAGAGTGGAACGCGATGGTATTCGAAAATTCCCGGACTGCATATCGCGCTTCCCGGCAACTGCAGCCTATGCAACCGTAATATTTACCGGGAAACGCAGTCGGCGAACGCTATGCACCAAGGCAAGTTTGGTCGTAATTTTTTTTTTTATGGTGTGCCAGGAATCGAGGTGGACGCGCCGCTCCTACTAAGACAGACCTCAAACGGCCGCTGGAAAATGCTAGCGCGTTAAAAGAGGTTTGTGTTTAAATTTGTGCGGAACAGAATTATGTTTTCTCGCGTATTCAAATCACAATCCGACGCTATCAAGTCACTACGTTGTGTGTAAGTCGTACTTTGTGTTAGATCTGACGCATTTTAATTTGATAAATTAAATTAGTTGAGTAACTTCTTTTCCCTATACGGAGGGCCTTCGCGGTTGGGTATGCGTGGTTTGGAATGATTATTCCCCGAAAAGACGGTTGATGCTGGACGCGGTACGCCGGATTTTATGCGACACGTGGATCAGAGACGGACGTCAGGCAAGCGCCGGCTACCCAACACACTTGTAGTCACGGCGGCTGGCGGGCAGCTCCGCGCGTACCGGCATGCAGCCAGCACTCGCACACAATCATCCAAAAATACAGCCATCCATTAAAAAAACACGTGAAATAATCGTGCGTAGGGGAACAGTAACATGTGCAAGGTCGAATTTTTATGCTTCTTTCATTTTTTCCTATTTTCGTTCAGTGTCCTTTTAAGCCTTCGCGCATGGTACTCGCACGTCAAGAATGACATGTGCGTATCTGCGTGACGCAGCTTTCTTCAGAGGAACGCAGCGAGAGAGAAGGATATTCTTGATGATGGGAAGGAAAGGTTGGGGTAAAGTGCAGCGCAGTAACTGTCTCTCAGCAGAGGACACCTCAACCGCGCTGCACAGGGGGTAGGGAATGAAAGTAGGGGGAGAGAAAGAGCAACGCAGCGAGCGCTGAGAGTCCTAAACAAAGGAAACGCAAGAAAGACAGATAGCTTTGATCCTTGATGTAAACCTTTTTTTTAGAGTGTTTATTCGCTTACACGACAGCTCAGCAAAGTTCATCAATGCGGAGTTCGCCAAGTGGGAAAAAATGAAATGATGGTTAAGACGTCGAAGAACATCGCTGTACTCGCGAACACTTTCTGTGGCAGTCATAGTTTCCTACAATAATTACTATAGGGATCTCTGGTGCTACGATTGTTCAGCCACCATGGGAATGATGACGAGTACATGAAGTAGTCTGTTCTTCACTAGCCTTGTTTACATGAATGAGACATTAACGTATCGTATAATTTTTCGAGCGTATCGCACTTAACGCAAACGCAGTAATTCGCTAGGAAGGCGTATCGTATGAAATGCGACAAACGAGGTGGATTGAGATTAAAGATGCGCATTTGAACATAACATGTAAACAGAATGGCACCGAATTTGCTGCGGGACTGCCGTTGTGCGGCTGCAGTACTTCATGAACGGAAAGTAACGAAAACAAAAATGACGTCTGCAGCTGCCGGTTGCGCGGGCGTTTGCCTCGAAGAAACTTCTCGTGTTTCTTTCACCCGCGAGGAAACGACCACCTTTCTTGCCATAATTAGTGAAATGAACATCAGTGAGCTGTTAGACTCCAGGCGTCAGCGTAACCACGCGCATTTCCAAAGAATCGAAGCGGAGATGGCCGAGCTTGGGTACCACTGGACGTGGCAGCAACTCAGGGCGTATTGGAAGGATTTGAAAGCATGGTACAACAAGGTATGTTCCGGATATTTCGTTTTCTCACTTCGTCCGGTTCTAAAATTTGCTTGTCTCCGCATATGTTATCTCCTCAGGAGCTGCACGAGCAAAAGAAAAGCGGGGCGTCGCGTTCCGCTTGGCAGTGGTTCAGGGAAATGCACGCGCTGCTGTCTCACCGGCCAATGAGTGAGGCACTTTCCAACGGAGTTGACAGCATGAACATCGAGGAGCGCGAAGAGAGCACAACAGGTGATAACACTTGTGGGAACACACTAAGAATGTGTGCCTTGAAATGAGTGGCACTTCGTACCATACAACAGGGTCGTGTAGTCGCTGCATTTTAGCCGAGCCGGGCTTCCACTGCGCTCAAGAACGCGCTGGGTAGGTGGCTCCTTAGCTACTTGCAGAACTTTCTGGATGTTTTCAGAAATTCGTTGACGTGACAGACCCATCCGTAACTGGGTATTGTGTTCAAGTGTAATTAATGGCTTCTCTTCGCTCTCTCGCAAAGGGAGCGAGCTTGCTGATGACATGAGCGAGTCCCTCGATGATTGTAAGTAACAGTTTTGTCATCACTGCATGAACTCGTTGCATGAAATGTGCACAAAAGAACGCTCTTGTATTGCTAATCTAGGCGACAAAAGAAGTAGTAGGATGCATTTGGATACGAAAATATGGTCAGACTACATGCTAGAAAAAGAAATGCCGCTCGCATAGACACCAGATTATCATTTGGGCAACACTCAGCGGAAAACCACTTAACACACATATGATCAGTCTTCTCAATCCTTAAAGAAGCATTCACAGTCAGCTTGAGGTTGAGTGTTCAGAGTGCTTAATACTCAACCAGAGTGCATAGCCTTCAATGGTGCTGATTCTAGTTGTTCCCTTTAAGCAGCAGGTTAACATACCGTCCTACTAGCCCGAGCATCATAATATGAAAAAAAATGCCGAATACGTTGGTTTCCCACAAGATGGTGAAAGGTGCGAACACAAGTTAGCTTAACTGACACCCAGAGCACTGCTGTGTCTCAGTCACACTACACCTGCGGTGCTGCAAAGAGAGCTTGCAGGATGGAGAACATAAGGGAGGGGAAACCTTAGTGCGCTGCCATGTGTTCTTCAGGGTGTACTGACAAAAAGTCCCATCTTCATAAAAGAATTTCATTGAGGAGTCTACATTCTAGCTCTCTTCTCTTTTTTGCTTATTAAAATACATTAAACTCCACACTTTCACGTACAAACCGTATCATTGCGTTTGTTATTGGTATACTATGTATTGTTTCGATTCTTATGGACTGTGTGATTGTTCATTTTACAAGCGAAAGATAAATCCCATTGACATGACAACCGTTAACATTTCTTTTTGACAACAATTTATTGTAAAGTATCACTGTGAGGCTACAAGTCATATTCCATAACTCGTAACATTACTTCAGAGTTTCTAATTCCTTAGTACCATTCACGAACGTACAAGTTTTCGTTTCATACTTTTTTGCTTACATCTGCTGCACCTAACCCATGCCAAGTGCAGCTGCAAAGGAGACGGAGCAAGAGCAATTATGCTGAACTGGCAGAAGTCCTGGCTGACCATAAAAAAAATGCACAGCTGCTCCAAAAACACTCACCGATTATGTTCAACCAGCAGCTGCAGTTACTACAAGAAGAACGAGACAACATGCGCGATATGATGACCAGGATAAGTAACTCATTCCTCCAAGGCCCGCAAACAATTCTGTCACAGCTGTTGAGTAACCAAACACAGACTGTGGTTACCATCCCCGCTCAAGGAGATTTCCATGTAGCGCCTGGGCAAGTAAACTTTGGTGGTGTCCGCAGGGCTCACCCGTCAACCTAAGCACACTAAGAAAAAAATGCCCATAGAGCTTTCAAAGTGGTTTCTTGTCATTTACAGGAGGCGCATTACTGTGACCAGAAAACCTTTATATTGAAAAAGCATAGACAGCTTTTCGTTCACTTTGTATTCAGTGAGTGTGGCGGCAGAAAATGTCATCATGTGGGATTTTTCTACCCGCTGTTAATGTGCCTGCCGTCTTTTAATGTGATGTAGCTTGCAGCAGGGGACCTGATGATCTCTCCATCTCATTTTCAAGTCTAACAGGCGTCCTGCAACAGCTCAGATGCCTTTTTTCCCTAAATCCTGTACAAAGAAAGTGCAGAAAGTTTTGTGTTGCTTGCTAATCTAGAACACCATACGAGTCATACCCAGACTTCAGCTTTGCCCTGCAACCCCCCCCCCAAAAAAAAAGAAGAGAGCAGGTTTTCTCTTTTAACTCTCTACAAAGTTGCGTGCAAGCTTCGGTTGTGACCTTGCCTTGTGTTACGCTGGGAAGACATGGACAGCTTTTAGTATGTTACTTGACACTCCCTTTACAAATGTGGTACCTCAAGTTGTGTACAAGTATCTACATATCGCCTTTTGTTTTCAGGTTCACGTCTGCAGCTAGCAAATGGGTGCACATGCTGCCAATGACGGTATATCTCACAAATATTCTTTCAAGAGCATTCAGCTGCCTCGCAGTATGTTGTTCGTAGAATTTGGTAGCAATAAGTTGGGCTCCTAATGTTCCACAATTTTTTTTATTTTGCCATCCTAATTTGATTCTTATGGACTAGTGAATACAATGCTCGTACTTTTGTGGGCATGGCTCACAATTTCTGTCGCAGCACACGTCAGGGACAGTGTGCACTTGGCAATATCTGCGGTCACGCATTTTTGTTAAGCCTGTGGTTTATTAAGAGCAAAAGTAAGCTTTGGCCAGGTTTTACTGGTTAGAAGGAAATATGCGAGTAACACTGTCCCCCCCTCTCCCCTCACTGTCACCACGATGCTGAAGGCAAAGGGAACGCTTGTGCGAGGTAGTCCTTGAAGACGTCTCTGACAGTGTTCACTGCGTTTGTGTCAGCTGGGGTACTTGCTGGCTGCACGTGGATGTTGTGTTCAATGTCTCTGACATAAGAAATCCACTGATCCGCAACGATTTCATGCCTCTCTTCGCAGAAGTTGTGCAGTATGCGTACTGCTGCAATAACGGTAGCCATGAACTTGTTGATATCCGTTCTCTTCGAGGTTATCAGCCACCGTCCCTTAAGTCTTCCAAAGGCATGCTCCACAATGTTACGGCCTGAACTGTGGTGCACATTGAACGACTCTTGTTCAGCAGTGAGCGTTCCAGTGTATCCTTTCGAAATCCACGGCAAGCGTGGATAAGCGAGGCCACAAAGCAACATAAATGGTAAGGGCGGGCCCCGAAATGTCTTCTCCCCACATGGCAAGACGTCTTCACTACTGTGGTACAGGCAGGACACATTTAGGACCGATGAGTCATGTGCAGACCCAGGGACGTTGCACGTGATGCAGCGAAATCTGCAAAAAAAAATGGAAATAAACTCACTTGAACATACGTATATATGCCATTGCATGCGTTCACAGACAATCTCTCTGGAGCCAAACTTCTGCTGCATGGAATGTATGCGCCCTTGTATTCAGCTGTTCAGTTAAAGGAAATAATAGTGATGAGAGGATGTACCGAATACTAAGCTCGAATTACAAAGAGAGGATGTACCAAATACTAAGCTCGAATTACGAAACATTGCCCCAAAATAATACGCTTACAAAGCCCGATCATCCACCACAGCCAGCATGTTGTAAGAAGTCCACATCTTCCTGTTTACGAAGTCATGACACCCCTTCTTCGGGGCTGTAATTGGGATGTGTGTCCCGTCTATATATAGCCCCAAAAATCTGAGGAATGTGGCACTTTGCTTAAAATCTCGCAGACATGGCTGCAGCTTCCTGTGTAGATGGCAACCATATGAATGTCTTCATGTGGTACTTCACCAAGTTGCCACAAGACATGTAGACGCAATTTTTCACGGTGCTTTTGCGCACCCCGAATTGACTGTCTACAACCAGGTACTCTAAACAGCTGGCGAACTTGTATAGGGCTATTGCAACTCTCTTGTCTATAGGCACAGGTGGCCTAACACAGCCTGGTTTGGGTGAAAGGCAAGGCGCCATAAGAGCCACTAGCTCGTAGAAGGAGGCGCTTGTCATCCTAAAATTCTCTCCAATCTTTATCAGTGAATTTCGTAAGCACTATGCCATTCCACTAATGAGAAGATCGTGATTTCGACCAGATGGTGCGTTTCTTCACAGGTGAAAAACGTGTAAAACAAACATGTTTAATTTACAAACATCAGCATACCAATGTATAAAAAAAGGGGAAAGAAACTGCACGCGAGAAAGATAAGTACGTAGAGTCGGAACCACGAAGTTTAAATCGCCTGTACGATCGCACGTGACCTTTGCTGGTGTCAACGAAAACTGGTATTACGTAAATCTTGACCTCTTTCTTGTGGCTTCGTTTGTTACGCTTTATCTGTTTTCACTGTCATAAATTTCAAAGCGATCTATACTTTTTCTAATGGCGTCCTCGATAATTCGCATCGGAGCCCACCTGCCGTCCTCGGTAAATAGGGCACACCCTATTCGGGCGGTTTTTTGTTGTCGCGAAGTGCACCAGACGATTCGGCAGAGGGCCGCTGTGAAGCCCTAGTAAGCGTTGCGTATCGTGTACGCTGCAGATGACCCAGAGATACTGGCATGACGACAGCAAGTAAATCAGCACGCTTTGGATTTTTCGAAGCAGTCTTTTTTCAGTTTGTCTGATGAGAGCGAGGACGAAATCTTAACTTCATCAAGGCACAGCATGGTTAACCTTGCTTAATCTTGATTGCAAGCCGAGGTTAGTCTGGTTGTCTAGCTATGTTGCGGCGTTTAGCCAATCGTTCGGCGCACTGTTCATCTGTTTCCTGGGCGATTCGTTTTCTATTCATCTCGTTCCCATGCCGATTCCAGGCCTCCTCCTGCTTATCAGAATTGTCGCCGTTCATATTGCCACCTCAACTGTGGTTGCGGCGCACGCGAGCTCTCTTTTTCAATCCTCCGACATGTTATCAGACATGCGACGCAGCTGGCGAAGCGAGCGGAGGCGAGCGCAATGACGAAGAACGCGTGACGTCATATCAAACGGCGGAAGCGGAAAGGCGCGGCGCTGCGCAGCGGCGGAACACCTGTGGCTCGGTGCTACTAGTGGCGCATGCGCAGTAGTGACTAGCGAGCGAGCGAGAGAGAGAAACATCCGGGGACGAGGCGCGCGTTGTGACGTCATGTGCCTCCTCGGAGCACTGCCACGGCGAAATCGCAGGTTTGCGGCCAGTAAAGCTTTCGCTGTAAAAGCCTCGTGTGGCCAACCATGAGCGGGCGGCGCCGCTTACACGCGGCGGCATCAAGTCGACGCCCTGAGGGTCGACTGGACTATGTGACGCTACAAGGGCATCACACTTGGGCATCACAACAAGGTCACTCGTCAATATGGCGTCCTTTGAGAGGTCGATAAATATTGCAATTTAGTTAACGTCCGATGGCATTGTGCCAAGAAACGTCAAAACCAACTTTACCGCCTCGCAACCGAGCACGATTTTGATATTATGTCCATTCAGAAGACCAAAGTGGACAGAGGATCAAACAGAGCGTATGGTGCGTCCTTTCGCGAGACGCTATAACGTATTTGTTGCCCATGCGGTGGGGGAGGGGGGGTCTTCGGGGTGCATTTTGTTAGGTCGGCAGAGCCTTGGTACTGTAGTGCAGTCGGTGACTACCTGTGAGTCCGGCCGTTTCATTGTATCTGACTTTTCCCTGTTAACAGAAAATTGGCGAGTAATTTGTCTTAATGCACCAAGTAAGGCTCTTTCAAGAGCGCAAGCTTTTTTTTTTGAAGAAATTGAAACGTACTTGATATGATAGCGTAGACTAATCCTGGCGGAAGAGTTCAATTGTGTCTATGCGGAACGGGACAAAGCCAGTGGGAAACACAATGATGCGAGTACTGCTGTTTTGAGAGATATGATTGCAGAATTTCATCTAGAAGACGTGGATGAATGTCTTTGCGGTGGGAAAGTGGTCATCTTTACCCACTATCAGTTTGTGAGCCATGCTAGACTTGACAGATTGTACGTGTCGGCTGAAGTAATTCATTCGTGTCGAGATTATCGAGTCACACTTGTTGCGTTTAGTGATAATTATTTGGTTTCTTTCTGTGTCGCAAAAGAAAGAACGAATAACAAAGAAATTTCTTGGGATTTCTGGAAATTTAATGCAAACTTGCTGAAAGACGACGAGTTTTGTAAGCAGTTTCTGAATGCTATAGATAAAACAATTCAAAACTGAGACAGTTGGGGACATAAATGGGAAGTTTGTAAGCAAATAATTAAATTGAAAGCACTTGAAAGGGCCAATGCTTTAAGCCACGCGAAAAAACAACTCGAGTCCCATCTTAGATGGAATCTGAAGCAATTATTGGAAGCGAAAAGTATAGTATACAACCCGGTTACTTCTTAAAAGACAAAAAAAAGCATAAAGCAAAAAATTAAGCTGATAGACCAAGAGCGATACAAGGGAGCATTGATTCGCGCCAGAACTGAAAAATGGTGAACAGGAGAAATGCCAACAAAACATGCCTTGGGAGTCGAAAAAAAATATGCTTCCCAAACTGCAATAACAGAAATAGAACGTAATGAGTCACTATCTACCAACAAAGAAAGAATCGCAAGTTCTTTTTTGAAATACTACAAAGTATTGTTTTCTCGTAACCAAGTTGACACTGATAGATTTAAAAAGGACTTCATTTCATTGATGCTAACATTAGATGATGAAACTGTGGAAATATTAGAAATGCCCATAATAGTGGAGGAAGTTAAGAATGCGACTGATCATTTAAATAATGGCAAATCACCGGGACCGGATGGCTTAGGCGCTGCATTGTAAGAGAAGTTTAAGGGTGTTATCGCGCCTGTTTTGACTGAAGTATACAACGAAGCTTACGGGAACAAACATCTACCACCATTCTTTTTGTCAGCAGATATGGTCCTAATAACAAAAAGTAAAGACCCAATCAACTTACGTAGTGTGACCTCGTACAGACCGATTAGTGTGATAAACATAGACTATAAAATATTAATGAAATATTGGCTAACAGCTTGAAGACAGTAATGAAAGATTTAGTCGGCCCAGCTTTATTCCGCAAGTTTGATGTACATCAAACGTGCGGAATAAAAGGAAGGATAATTACGACAAATATACACATAGCACGATCAATCCTTGAATGCTGTGACGCAATGCAACTCAGTGTCGCCATGCTGCTAGTTCACCTTGAGAAGGCATTCGACCACGTACCGCACGATCTGCTTCTATCTATATACTTAAATATGTGAATGTAGGCGATGTGATAAGCGAAGGTGTGCGGATGTCTTACGCCGGATCTACGACAAGGTTGACAATCAACAAATCACTAGGTGAGCACATACCAGTACAGTGCTCAGTCAGACAAGGGTGCCCGTTATCACCGCTTCTTTTTTGCATATATATTGAACCTTCTTGTCTAAGCGTAATTAGGAACGACGGCATACGATGATTTCAATTACATCAAACCGAGGTAAGCCTTCTTGCTTACGCTGATGACATTGCAGTTTTCTGTGTTGATCATGAAAGTATAATACATGCTGTCAATACAGTAAGAATTTTTTTGTCATGCACTTGAAGGGGTAGTGCAGTAAACTAGAACAAGTGCCTTGGGTTTTCGCATGGGGAATGGGACATCCCACCACGGATGTTTTTGAACAATAAATCGCAAGAAACACCGACAAAATACTTAGGAGTGCCCCTGCAGTACAACTCTGACAACGAGCCTTATTGAAAAAACAAACAAAGGTGTTACGTAAAAATACACAAAAGTGGAAAGGCTGGGACAAGTCGATTTTCGCACGGGCCACGACGTGCAACTTCTTTCTCTTAAGCAAGCTACGGGTTAGTAATGCTAGTTTTGCATTGCAGCAGGTTAAATGTACAAAAAAAGCACAGAGTGTTCGCGTTCTTTATTTGGAGCTTTCTATGGGAAAAAACGAGCCGAACAAATCTGTTTAAAAGAGGGAGTGATGGTGGACTTGGTTTAGTGCATCTGTATGTGAGACAACTTGTCAGTCGATTTGTTTTTCTGAGGGTTGTAGATGATACCTTTCTCAGAACTGATTCAACTGAGGCTAGGTAAAGTGCTACCGGAATTTGTTGTGTCTTCGGTGTGTCAGCAAGGACAAGTACGGGTATATCTAAAAGAAGTGGTGTCATCTTTCCGCTTCTTATTGATGCGTTTTTCTTTGCAATATTTGACTGATGTATGACGTAAAAAACTGCACAAAGACCTTGTGGATGTGTTATTGCTTGTGCCATTGTACCATGAATTATACTCTACTGGCAAAGGAACCGATGTTTTGAAACGCGTTAAAAATGCTAGTGGCGTCAGGGGTTAAACTTTTTTTTTAAACTGCACACAGGAACCTTACCCGTTAAAACATGGCTACAAGGAAAGGGTTTATTTGTTCCGTGGGTTAATCATTGTTTTTTGTGCAAAAAAACAGAGACAATAGAGAATGTGTATTTAAATGGCTGGGGTGGAGTGTTTTGTCTGGGACATTTTACAGAGAACCTTGAAAAAAGAGTTGTCATTAAGTCCGCATGGAATCCGTTATATCACGGTCGAAAACGACGATGGTGTGCCTTTCGATCTGGTTATGTTCCTGGGCCTGCACACTATATGGCAAACTCGGACTGATGTACACAATGCGGATATCGACGCTAGACCAGTTCGCGAATATTTTGCGAATCGGTGTCCCATTTTGTCGAAGTGCAGAAGGTGCAGACGCATGTACCAGACAGGGTTTCAAGAGTAGAAATGTTGTTGCACATGCCGAAATACTCATGACTTGCAGTCAGCAAACAGCTGACGGTTCTCGGTACTAAGATGTTGTTATTCTGTTCTTCGGAGCTTGAAACTCTGTCAAGCGAAGCAATAAAGAAAAAATAACCGTCCGTGGCCTAATGGCTTGTATATCCGGCTTCTGTGCTAGAGGTCCTGGGTTCAAATCATGCCATTGGACAATTTTAATAATGTTCATTTAATTATTTATTACACTGTACATTGTCGGAAATGACGAGCCTACGAAGTCATAAAGCCGTTGAAGCCACAAGGACGAAATTTAGGCAAATCAGTGTACTTACGATAATTTCCATGCTGATACAACCACTTCCATTGCAACTTCCATACGCACTAGCGCCAGAGTTTTCTCTACTAATTATTGTATGCGACTATATGGCCTCGCGTTGGTGCCCCTGGCTACGCAACTACCGCGCGTTACATTCAACTCTCGGTGAAGCAGATTTATGTCATACAAGAACGTTCTTCGGTAAATTTTGCGGTGATTTAACAGCTATAAAAATATAGCAGTTCCGTTTATAGATATCGAAGCATTTTCAAGTACTGTCAGTAACAATGTACGAAGTGGCGTCTGCCAAGGCGTCTATGAGTGATCCCTGTGAGATGCAAACCGCCATCCCTCGCGAGGCGCGGCAGGCGCGCAGACGTGAGCATGCACACGTCCGCAAACGTACGCGTGGTCTGGGCTTTTAGGTTGCGACCTCCGCAACCACTGAACTGAAGCTCTGTCCCTGCGAACAGGACGGCCTGAGCAAGACATGTGAGCGCGCACAATCTCGGAGGCCACGTGAAATCTATACCACTGAGTTTTTTTTTTTTTTTTACAATATACTAGAGGGAACTCTGACGCTGCAGTCGGTGACTCACCATGAGAATTCATGTGATGAATGGATCCACAGATCCATTCATCACATGGATCTGTGGATTCAGACGTTCTTGTGGCTTTGTATATTACGCTCTATATGCCGTCATTGTCGTAAATTTCTGAGCAATCTATACTCCTCGAAGTGCAGAACACGCTACGAACACGCACAATCGCTACTAATTGCAACAATGGACCTTGTCAAGGTGGCTGAACTGACACGCGCCAAGCGTCTCAAGGCACTTTCAAGACCGCGATAAATTCATAAGGGCGTTTAACATTGCTTGTCGATCCATACGTCTGTAGCGTAATGATTTATATATCAGCCTTCTGTGCTAGAGGTCCTTTGATAGAATACTTCCGTCGGACAATTTTAATAATGATTATATAAATATTTATTAGGGAGTAAATTGTTGAAACTGATGAGTTTGCAAAGCCACGAACCGTTTGAAGCCAGAAGTACGATGTTTAGGCAAATCCATCGGCTTCCCATAATTCCCATGCTGGGACAAAGGCTCCCATTGCAGCTCCCATAGACACTAGCGCCAGAGTTCCCTCTAGTAGTTATTGTATAAAACTCTATGCGCTAAGCCACGGTGGGAATTACGGTTAGTACATGAATTTGATGTTCCTGCTTGTGTATTCAGAGGTTCCTATGGCTTTATTCATCACGCTTTTTCTGCCCCCATCGACCTAAATTTATATGCAATTTTCGCTTTCTTTTAAATTCAAAAATCAGGTCGCGGCATCGAATCCCGGCCACGGCGGCCGCATTTCGATGGGGGCGAAATGCGAAAACACCCGTGTACTTAGATTTAGGTGCACGTTAAAGAACCCCAGGTGGTCGAAATTTCCGGAGTCCCCCACTACGGCGTGCCTCATAATCAGAAAGTGGTTTTGGCACGTAAAACCCCATAATTTAAATTCAAAAATCAACAATATTACGCAAATAGGCATAATATTCTTGCTAATTGCAGTGTTTCAGCTTGTTCATGCGTCCCTGGCGTAATGGTTTCATTATGAGGTTTCTGTGCTACAGACCCTATGTTCGAATCCTGCCGTCGAGCAATTTTAATATTTTTTTATTATTTATAACGTTGTACATTCTTGAATATAATGCGTTTTCAAATCCACGAAGATATATAAAGCCAGAAGGACGAAGTTTAGGCAAATCCTTGTACTCTCCATCATTCCCGTGCTGGCTGATCCGCCATGTTTGCAGTTCCCGTAGGCACTAGTGCCACAGTTGCTTCTACACTCTTAGGCAAAGTTACACCCCTTGGCTTGCCCCTTCTGCCACACAACAATAATCGTTATCTGCCTTGATGCGTTTCCTTTCTTTAACGCTGCGAGCCCGGAACTTTCCAGTAACGAACGGCACGCGCGTTATCAGAAGGGGCACTCCAAATGGTGTAAACTGTTCTACGCTGATAACGCGGGTACCGTTCGTTACTGGAAAGTACCGGGCTCGCAGCATTAAAGAAAGGAAACGCATCAAGGCAGATAACGATTATTGATGTGTGGCAGAAGGGGCAAGCCAAGGGGTGTAACTTTGCCTAAAAGTGTAGTAGATTCACTAAATTGTATGCTATATGGGTCATCAGTCTATCCACCGTTTGGTCGAACGCTAACAGCGCACACGCAGCATACTTTTGCGCCAATCTTTCCCTGTGCTTTTAATACGAAAAAGGATAACAAAATTGTATGAGCACTTTATTTAAATAAGCACATCTTTGTTATTTAAGAATGAAACAAAGTTTTGATGAAGAGCAAAGCCTGAGCAAATCACCAAAAATTTGACTTTCTGCCTCGTGTGCCGATGGCTTGCTGGTGACCACAGTATATGGTAGACTAATGCGGGGGCTGAAAAGTCCGAACACACATGGGATCTCCTACGTTGAGCGGCGGCCAGTTGGGTCGCTGCACTATTACCGGTAATAACGATCATTAATAAAGAGAAAAGCAATCGGCTATAGCGATCACAGCTGGATAGATGGGAGCTAAGAGCGCATGGCTCTCGTGCTTGCCGCAGTAGCAAAGGCACCGCCAGTGGCGGCCACGTCAGTGCTGGCGCTTTCGGCCATCTGCGGCGCCTCGGGCGCGTTTTTAGCGCGAACGTACATCTTCTTAAAAATTGGCAAGATGTACGCGGGCACTAACTTACAACCTACAACCCAATAAAAACCTTTAAACCTTACTGACCGCAGAAGGGATTAGGGATTCGCGTGTGTATCGGCCGGGATAGGCGTGTAGCCATGTAACCTCATTTTTGCAGCTATTGTTGCTGTACAAAATGGACTGGGATGCATATTCTTTGATGCCATTATTAGGGAAAAGAATTATATAGTGCTAATGATTATTAGCAGTTTTAAATGTTTACATATATGGAAGATAAACAACAACGTTGACATTTTTATTTTCTTATGTTTTTTTTTTCATCAGTTCTTCTGGTATAACAGTCGAGAACAACACCAAGTAGAAGCACTTCGCTTACAGATGAGGAAATTGAAGAGATAATGTTGCTCCAAAACTCAAGAATATCGGACGAAAAATCTTGTGCGACCCAAAGGACGCAAGACATGCGACACTTCAGCCGCTTCCGGAGGCCTGCCGTTGAAGCAGATCACTCATTCGGTGGTCCCGACACAGTCTACACGAGGTGCGGTGACCTAAGGCCCTGACCATAGTTCACCCAGATCAAGAAAAGATTTGATGTAGCGCAGATTCGGAAACACGCTTGTCCACTGCGCCAAACTTAAGGTGCGTTTGCCTGGACTGCCACGCCAAAAATGATTCGAAGCTTTCGACCAGTAGTAGGGCCGCAAGGGCCTAACGTTGCTACAGCTTCCTTTGTTTCGTCCTAAATACGGGTAGTGTTTTCTCGGACCGTACGTGTAAGGTTTTTCGTGCTGTTAGGCGATCCCAGTTTATTTATCGCATTTAGTCAAAATTTGGGCACCAAAGGACTAAAGCATTTTTATTATTTTTTTTTATTTTTAAACAATGTGCATTTCTCGATATATTGTACACATTTGTTATTCACTGCAGCTAATTTCGCACACAAAGGCAGGAACGCCTGTGCAAAGAAGTGTTCCGGAATGAAGCAGTTCGTCGCCTACTCTCTTCCGCTCGACAAACGAGAGTGAGCGAAATTGTGGAAAGCTGTGTGCTACTTTCCGACAAACGCACAATCACCGATGAGTCACAATAGTCGATGGGTCTTTGCCCTGAGATTCCTCCTTCAGATTACGAAATTGATGGCAGCCAATTATGAAAATCAGGATGAATAACTCGAACCACGGCCCTTGTAGAAAATTAAGGAAAATACCACTAGTCACAGAATAAGATTGTTTTCGAGTTTACAGTTAACGTGTGCTTTTTAGGGGTAAAGCTTTAGAAAGGTATTGTTGAATTTTAGCTATAGGTTTCATGAATATATTTTTCCCGCACACAATGCATCCGCAGAGAATGCTGAATCATTTGTGCTAGTCAAATTTGTGTACTTTGCATGGCGCCTTAAACAATATTACTCAGAAAAAGTGTACGTTAGTTCAAATTTAATCAACAGTATTGTGTTTTCGGGAGGTGCCTACGCTATCGCTGAAATTAAACACAAACATTCTTACTGTTTGAAAGCTTTATTGTTTGCACTACCAGACTAAACACAGCAAGCAACATCTTCCTTGAAAACCGCAATGGGTGCCTAAGGCGCAGACGGAGAATTCCAGGCTGGCTTGACATGCTATTACATGCAGTTTCCGTGCTAGAACTTATAATGGAGTGAACGCTTGCAAATTGTTGAGAGTTGTCCTTCACAACTTGGAACTTCTCCATCTTTGGAAGGCAGTTTTTTCACGACATCGAGTTCGCATTGCGTTTGATCTGGGTTAAAAGAAATGAATGAAAAACATTTACCGCTTATAAGAATAGGGAGACGAATAAGCATAGGAATTACATGGACACTCCAAGCGCACCTTCGCCAACATTGCTGTCATTGTTGTCATAGTGGTGTTATGTGTAAAGTCAAAGTGCGATATGATCCAATCACACCCTGCACGCTATACGCCATGCGCGCGAAGCAAAGCTTGCGAGGCGGAGCCGAGAAGGATGACAAATAGATGCGCGGCGTATTCACCTGTGCGCAATGCCGGAGGTCACGTGTCCGTATGCGTGTTATATTGGGCAGAGGAGTGTTGATGAGACTAGGTAGTAACGGGGTGAAGCAAGCGCCAGGGGCCGGGTGAGGGGCTGGTGACAACCTCGTTATCGTGGATACATGGCCTGAGTGTGACGGGCAGACCACGTGGAAAGTGGGAAAGCGGCGGTGAACCATTGATTGCTTTCTGGAAAAAGAAAGAACTTGTGATAGGTTGAGAGACATGGCCACTGACGAGGAAGGATAAAGCAGTATAGGGAGTGACCATAAAGGCATCACTTTAAAAAAGGGATACCTGCTTGGGAAAGAGAGCAAGGAACGAAGAATGGCCAGTCCAAATGTGAACGCTTAACAAATAATAATTATAGTCACAAGATTCGAGGGAGAACTTGGCAAATGGGCAAGCAAAAAGTGGGAATATAGTGAGCTCCTAAGTGGAATCGCGAGAGAGCCATGGAAAGAGATGAACTATGCTCGTTAGAAAGGAAAGCAAAAAAAGAAACTGAAAAGTAGGCGGTACAGGGAGGTACGAAAAGCGGTCGCCGAACGACAGAAAGCATCCCGAGAACGCAGGCAGGCAACAAAAAGCGCAGTAACCGCAGGATGAAGTAGCCAGAAAATGGGAAATACACCGGGAGAAATAATCTATGGTTTTAATACTGTTTCAGGTAAAGATATAAGGTGAAAGTAAACGTTGGTTACAAGAAATACGTGAGAAAAGAAGGCCATACCTAGAATATTTTGGAACCACATAGAACTATTAGGCAGGAAGTCTAGAACAATACAACAACATATCCTACACGAAGATGGAAGCAAACTAAAAGGGGCCGTGGCATCAAATTACATCCGATAAATAACAGCCGAATCTTTCCAAAACAATGACGAGGTTGTAATTGAAGAAAAAAAAACTTGAAAGAGAACGAGATGGAAAAGGAGTTAGTGCTTACAAATTTCAACGTGAAGAAAGCTAAAGAGAAAATTTCTAAGCGCACCGCCATAGGCCTAGACGATGTTCCCGTTGGGCTGATTAATAAACTAGGACCAAAAAGTAAGGTAGCTTTGTTGAAAACACTAAAACCTTGAAGGATAGATTAAAACCAGTCAGTTGACGACAAAGCAGAATGACTTTCATTTGTAAAGGTAAGGGGAAAAACGGTAGAATTCAATCATATAGACCGTGGACCATTACATTGGTAATATACAGGTTAGCAATGCATATGGTTAAATTAAAGCTGAAAGCATGGGCAGAGAATAATGCCATTTTGGGAGAACTTCAGAATGGCTTTAGAATCGGAAGGCGTGTGGATGATAATTATTCGTCCTTACTTAGTGTATTGAAATTTTCAGAAATAAAGAAGACCGCTTTATGCGGCTTTTTTATACGCTACCGGAGCGTTTGACAACGTAAACCGCCAAATATTGTAGGTGTTCTGAAATGGGAAGGCATAGGCAATGACTGTACACAGCTTTTGAAAGAGATTTACCTAGAAAATACTGTTTCCGCTCAATGGGAAGGGATGAGGAGCGAGGAGAAAGTTGATATCAACAAGAGACTGAGGGTGCCCTTTATCCGCCCCTGCTGTATATGATGTATTTGGTGAGGATGGAGAGGGCGCTAGAAGGCACTAATATCGGGTTTAATCTTTCATAAAAACAGGCGCGTACAGTATTAGAGCAGCAGCTTCCAGGTTTATTATGTGCGGATGACATTGTGTTGCTAGCTAACAAGCGAAGTGATTTGCAACGTCTGGCTAATGTCTGTGGACAGGAAGGCGAAAATTTAGGTCTGAAATTTAGTGTCAGAAAATCAGGTGTTATGGTATTCAATGAAAACAGTGAACACGCAGTGATAGTACAGGACCAGGAAATACGTCGGATAAAAGAATATAAATGCCTTGGTATCAGGACAAGCGAAAGCAGTTGTCACGAGCGATAACAGATGTCGCTTGGTGTGTACGTGTCTCAAGCCTTGACGCGGAGAAAACAACAAACATCGGCGCTGAGCTCACGCTCGCGAGGAGGGCTCTAGGAATGAAAAAGGACGAGGCAGTCCCTTCCTGGTCTGTACTATGTCTGGGTGCGTCTCGCGTTGCTCCGGAACACATAGAAACCAACGCCCACAACGGCGCGTCACGTTTGGCGCCCAATGGCTCGGGGTGAGCCAGGAAGACATTTATTCCTGTTTTACAGGGAGACGTCCCTCGCTACGCGCACCTTTCGTCAAGCCAGTGACTTCAGGACAGCGTCGGCTCTGTACACCCAACATGGCGACCGCCCAGTGTTCCATCGATGTGTTCGAACAGCTGGATGATGCCGCCCCGCTGGAAGCCTACACGGCAGCCTTGTCAAAAGCAGGTGCTTTAAGGACCGAAGTTGATCAGCTCCGGCGTGAATTGGAACGACTGGAACTAATGTTTTCGCTGGCGCCCCACGCCGCCAAAGAAGTCGACGCACCGAAGCCTGCTCTTGACCCACAGTTGAAGGAAAGCCACGATTTATTCTGCAACTTACTCGTTTCGATTGTGGAAGGTATCGAGAGCTTGGCGTCGAAGACACCTGAGGACTCGGTTGCCGAATCCTGCACGAGTGCGGCGATGAGCATTGCGTCGATAAATTTTAGATGCGGCTCGAGAAACTGACGCGGCAAAGCTAAAAACGAAGCTACTTCACGCATGTCTAACGGCTCGGGTGAAGACACTCGCGACCGACTTTCAAGTTTCGTGGCGAGCATTGGAGAGATCGTATCTCCCTTCCTGATGCCTTTCTTTATTTGGATTTTGTTGCTTTCTTTATGGAGGACTACGCTGGCTGTGGAGCCGCTATAGATATCTTTCAGTATTTTTACATACGGCTCGTCTGCACCCTGATTCCGTAATGCCTCCATGACTGCTGAGGTTTCGACTGAATCAAATGCTTTCTCGTAATCAATGAAAGCTATATATAAGGGTTGGTTATATTCTGCACATTTTTCTATCCCCTGATTGATAGTGTGAATATGGTCTATTGTTGAGTAGCCTTTACGGAATCCTGCCTGTTCCTTTGGTTGACAGAATTCGAAGGAGTTCCTGATTCTATTTGCGATAACCTTAGTAAATAGTTTGTAGGCAACGGACAGTAAGCTGATCGGTCTATAATTTTCAAGACTTTGCCGTCCCCTTTCTTATGGATTAGGATTATGTTAGCGTTCTTCCAAGATTCCGGTACGCTCAATGTCATGAGGCATTGCGTATACAAGGTGGCCAGTTTTTCTAGAACAATCCGCCCACCATCCTTCAACAAATATGCTGTTACCTGATCCTCCCCAGCTGCATTCTCCCTTTGCATAGCTCCCAATGCTTTCTTTACTTCTTCCGGCGTTACTTGTGGTATTTCAAATTCCGCTAGATTATTCTCTCTTCCATTATAATCGTGGGTGCCACTGGTACTGTATAAATCTCTATAGAACTCCTCAGCCACTTGAAGAATCTCATCCATATTAGTAACGATATTGCCGGCTTTGTCTCTGAACGCATACATCTGATTCTTACCAATTCCTAGTTTCTTCACTGCTTTTAGGCTTTTTCCGTTCCTGAGAGCATGTTCAATTCTATCCATATTACACTTCCTTATGTCAGCTGTCTTACGCTTGTTGATTAACTTCGAAAGTTCTGCCAGTCTATTCTAGCTGTAGGGTTAGAAGCTTTCATACATTGGCGTTTCTTGATCAGATCGTTCGTCTCCTGCGATAGCTTACTGGTATCCTGCCTAACAGCCTAACAGAGTTACCACCGACTTCTATTGCACACTCTTTAATGATGCCCACAAGATTGTCGTTCATTGCTTCAACACTAAGGTCCTCTTCCTGAGTTAAAGCCGAATTCCTGTTCTGTAGCTTGATCTGGAGTTCCTCTATTTTCCCTCTTACCGCTAGCTCATTGATCTGCTTCTTATGTACCAGTTTCTTCCGTTCCCTCCTCAGGTCTAGGCTAATTCGAATTCTTACCACCCTATGGTCACTGCAATGCACCTTGCCGAGCACGTCCACATCTTGTATGATGCCAGGGTTAGCGCAGAGTATAAAGTCCATTTAAAGTATTTTTTTTATTTTTAAGTATAGTATTTAAAGTACGAGATAAACATGACACACACGCGCACGCACAAGCACACACAGGGCGGCACTTCCTAAAACGTTCGCGCCTTTCACATCAGGTCATGCTCAACCAACACAGCCAGCTATCCATGCTAAGCGGTATAGTGCAACGCGCCCGTACAGCGGAGGTCGTGAGTGCGGCCCTCACCGTCACGAAATTGTTCTTTTTTACTTCCATTTCTATTTAACTTCTCATATTTACACCCCAATTAAAAACTACAAATGATTTCCCCTATGCCTTATTTTCTTTTCTTCATTATGTGTTGGTTTCATGTGGTTCTGGCTAACAAATACGTGCGAGCGTTCTTCCAAAATCGGTGCCCTTACGAAAGCGGGCCCCTCGATTCCCCTTCTTTTCGTCCTTAAGATGACAGCCCACTATTTTTGCTTCTGGCCTGCCAAATAGTCTTTCTTGCAGTGCGTTCATGTAACAGCTTTATATTTTACCTTACAACCAGTGATGTTTCTTTTTTCTGAAACAGGCCCTTTATTGTGTCTAGAGGGCCCAGAAACACCTCATTAGCTTTTTCTTTTCCTTTTCTATAGTTTCTTTTATTTTCTGCAGAAATATTTATTGTGCTTTTCGGAAAGTTGCCCCCCCCCCCCCATACAGCAGTCTGTCATTCTTAGAAAGCTTGTTTGTTGCCTGGTCTAAAGGTGTCAAGTGGCTATATTCGTGCAGTTCTGCTCATGGCGGTTGTAGGGGTGTTGTGTTTAAAACGGCCCTAATTGTCCGTGATAGTTAAGTGTCTCTTTAAGCACGAGCGTGTTCCTAAATATACCGAAATAAATATTCCTTCTGTAACTACGCGCGTCTGCGTTTGTCTATTCGATTCGATATTTGATACTTACTATTGGTATTCCAAAAAAAAATCAGTGTCCGCCCACGTGCCTCTAGTATTTACATAACGTACTATGCAAGTTCAATTTTCTTATTACCTTCAGAGTGGAAGTTTAAAGATACAGCCCGATTGAAAAGAACAGAACACAATCAACGTAGTTTTCATAGCATGAAAACGCACTTGGTCTACATCTTAACCCTAAAATTTTCGGGCGTCTCGACGTTGGGGGTAGCAGAACTAGATTCTGTGGAATGCGCTTGGCCCCATGCTGTTGCCACGGTGATAACAATCACCCGAGCTTTGTACAGGCAGAGTCCTTTCATTTTTTTCTGGTCACGAAACTGCCGCCTCAGTTTCATATAGAGCCAGCACCCGCCGCTAGAGGCGCAACCGTGCATGAGAGGGCATGCGAACGCCGCTACTGCTGTGGTTGTGTGTGGGGCAGCCTCGGTAGTCTAGCTTTCTCAACTTCCTCAACCGTCGCTCTAGTTTCACGTAACTATTTTTAACATTGAATATGCTTAAATTACTACCTGAGCGCGTCTTCTGCCATGATATGAGCGCCCGGAACGAAAAAAAAGCCCCTCATAACATGGAGCTTGCGGCGGTCTCAGATCAAAAAAAGAAAAATCTGGGATTTTAAGAGCCAAAACCACGATACAATTTTGAGGCATGCCGTAGTGGGGGACTCAGGATTAATTTTGACCACCTGGAATCCCTTAAAGTGCACTTGAATTTAAACAAACGTAAATAAACGTCTCAATGAGATTTAGGTAGGATTAATGCAAGACAAACTTCGCTACTAAATGTCTTTAAATGCACCTAAAGGTCTGCAAAGCGATGCCATTTCTGAATGAGATTTAGGTAAGAGTAATGCAAGACAAACTTCGCTACTAAATGTCCTTAAAATGCACCAGAATTTAAATAAACTGGTGTTTTGCCTTTCGCCCCCGTCGAAATGTGTCCGCTGTATACGGCCGGCTGGTCTCGGTTCACATTTCTACATCATCGCCATTCGCCTCAGCACTTTGGTGGTATCCGCTTTTTAATATTTGCCTGAGATAAAACTCCGCGCATTCGCAACAAAGCGCCAGTGGTCCCACTTTTCACCAGATGCAAACATATGGGCTGTTGCACCACCGCTTACCAGTAAGTAAGCGCCAACTCCCAGTTGCGCATAGCGCGAGATTGTTCGCCGAGCTGTTCACTTTCTGTTTAACTGTGGCAGAGAAGGACTCTAACTGTGGGCAGTATCTTATAAGGAGATCAAAAGAATGAAATTGTTATTGCAAAGGGCTGCTACCGTGGAATACTTAATGACAAAGAAAAGGAAATTGAGCTGCTCCGTGCGCTTAACATTTCTCTGCAAAGCGATGCCATTTCTGAATGAGATTTAGGTAGGATTAATGCAAGACAAACTTCGCTACTAAAATGTCTTCGGTGCGGCTTTTAGCAACGGATTGAGGCGAACGTAAAGTGTTAGGACCTGCGCAGTCGAAACTAGCTGTATTGTAATTAGGCAATTGCCTTAGCAAACAGTCGTTTAGAAGCGTCAGTAAGCCCAGCACTTATTCACGCTGCTCGTGATTTCGACGCAGAAACGACGAGACTAGGTATTTTGGTTCTTAATGCGCAACTATTTACAATATGTTAAAAACTTTATAATTCGATTAAGAAATAGAACGTGTTGGTGCAAAAACAACATACAAGCACGATCGTCCATTTATCATTAAAATAAGCGGACAGAAATACAGACAGCACAGAGGCGTCCGGTCATGAATGGTCCACCATTCACAATGCAAGAAGTTTGTTAAAATCATGACACTGATATAATAAGCATAAAGAAATAACATCAAACGTGAGATATATGCATTGGGGGCCAAGAAACAAACACCAGCAAACGAATGGCAATAAATACAGAATTCATAATCGATTAGTTATATAAACAAGAAAGTGTAAAGCACAAGCATTTCATAACACATGGCAAAACAACTCTCAAACGAACACAAGTAGCCGCATCACAAATACAGCAATTTTTTTAATGGCTTGTTAGAGATACCACCATTCTACTTCTTCAGCTGTTACTTGCAACACGTGTTCAGCATCGTTGTCCCACCCCGCCACTTCAACTAAAGAGCCCAGCACTCGAAAAATTGCGCAGCACATGCACAGAACGCACCCGATCACTCAGCTCGCCTCGCACTGCGCACGCGTTTCGGTACGCGAACGATGCCCTCTGTTGCACAGTGACGCCGCGTCGCGGCACCTTTGGGCAGTATATGAACCTCTCCCATAGCGTGACGGTGGAGTTTCGTGACCAGAAAAACATGGAAGGACTCTGGTACAGGTCAAATACCACAGCTTCACCCGTAATCTGCCTGAAAGCCGCCATGTACATTACTGATTGGTCCTAAAGCCGTGAGAAACGGAAGTGATTTGTTCAGTCGTGCGAAGACGAGCTCAGCCATTCCGATATTGACGCCTTTTTTACGCCAGTCACTGTCTTAATTCCCCTGGTGCGTTCTAAACGTGAATGCAAAATTCATCCCGTTTCCTTTTGGTAAATTCGCTCCCTGGCACGCTTGGGCACGTCTACCAGTCTAATGGATTTATGGGCACCGGTGAAGCCGCAGCGTTTAAACGTAATAAATAGGTTTTGTAAATAAGAAAGAAAGCTAAATTTTGTGCGCACAATGAGAAGGCTATGACGCTGTACTGCGAAACATAATCACAATGTGAAGGCTACCAATGAAGTCGATCGCTGGTTCATCGTGGTCACGGACCTTATGCGTTGCGAGTTTGTTCCACTTACTGTAGACGTATACAGCTTTTGAATATTAAAGTGGGTTCTAGAAGGCCATTCGTCTAGCAACTTTTCTAACTTATAAGTCGTTAAAATATGCCCAATTGTTCATTTAAGTGATTAAAAATATCGCTGATCGCTAAATAAAAAAACTTGCCGCAAGCAGACAAAAAGGTCACTAACTCTAGCGACGAAATCGCTAACATGGCAACGCTGATTAAACACCGGTACATTATAGAAGCAAATCTGGTTTCGTGTTTTCAAAGATGGTTAGGTTAGACGGCCCCAACAAACCAGGAATTATGCAAGAGATGGTAATTAATTAAACTTATTTTGGACCGCCCAGCGACAGCTTTCTCCGCAATGCTGGTTTGCAAAGCATGTCCTGCAGGCGTCTCGTATACCGCAAAACACGGTAACCCGTGGCCGGTCGAGCATCATCCCCTACAGTACGAGGCGACGTCGCCCGAAAGAAAATCCCAGCTGCCCAAAGAGGGGATACATAAGAAATACATCGTAGCTACGTGGGCGCAGTTCTGCAAGAAAACTTCTGTTGTTGTTGGAAGAAAGAAAGCAAGAAAGCTGTTGTTTTGTTGGATTTGTCAGTGTGCAGCCGACAGTGCCCGCTTTTACAAGTGTGTGCGTGTGTAGGGGGTATGCCTCCCCCCCCCACACACCGGTATATACGCCAATTATAAGCGTGGTCTTACGCACGCACATCCAAATATAAACACAGCTCATTCGATGGCCACGAGCACTCGCTGTCATAACGCTGGCGTGATGAAGAGCGCCGGCAGCAAGCAGCGAACGCTTCCTGCTGCCTCTGGTTTCACCTCGAGAACACATTTCGCGGCCAAATAAATGGAAGCAGTCTTGAAAGGTTGGTTGGTTAAATGTGGTTTAGTGGCGCAAAAGCGGCTAAGGCTATGCTGCGCCAAACACAAGGTGTTTTATTTTAATATTTAACCCTTTACTGCACCTTGTTGCATTTACGCAACATTCTGATGAACGGTGTTGAAAACCGAAGCAAAGTCAGTTTCGAGCTTCCTGTACATGTTGTTGCATATCCGCAACATTGGTCTGTAAAATGCGGCACCTTGTGCTGGAATCTGTGCTAATTCTTTGCATCTTCTACCAAAACAAACGTGGCGGAGGCTGCGCGCGCCCAGGAGCAGTGATATAGGTAAGTTTTACAAATTGTAAATGTATTTCTCCAGAAGGCAAAGAGCAAAAAAAAATTGTTACGCTATGCTCCACATCCTTCTGACTCTGTAGGTTCAAAAAAACATTGTAATTTCGGAATAGTTTGTTCCTGGCGACAGAACGTTGCTATGTTGCACAAATGCAACAACGTGTACATGGTTTATTTTCTTCGGAAAAGTGAAATGGCTCCGCAACGCTGGTATGGCCCAGCAATTCCTCCTGATAGTGAAGGCAGTGACTATTCAATTAGTCACGACAGCTACGAGTGTAAGTCCGTTTCGATTCAATATGTGGACAAGATGTTCTCTGGTCAAATTTCCTTTTTTCTTTTCAAAAGTACGCTGTGCCTCCGCACGTTGCCGTGTCACGTCGTCACGGGCACAGCTTTACGTCTGTGCTTCGATGTTCTACATTTTGTCAATAACCCGAAAGCACTGGATTGTTTCCTGGCTGGACGGGAATCTGCATGACGTACTGCACGAAGTGTGGGAACCACCTGTGCTGCACAAACATGTACAAGTGCTTCTTTTTGTTCCACACTAAATCATAGGTGCACCGATGATTGTCTTGTGCAAATAAGCATCTGAGTATGAATCGCACTAAATCTATCTTTTACTTTCAACTTCTTCTTTATTTGCACATTGTTGCAAATATGCAACATACCCTTTTTCTGCAAATTGAAACCACAGACATTCGCTAAAGTAAGTTTCCATGGGAGTACAGGTACTATTATGCTTCCCTACAACGCCACGAATAATATTTTGAGTAAACAAAAAATTGTGCAGTAAAGGGTTAAGAGAAGAAAGGCCGTGTTAATCTATAATTTGTTTAAAAAGCCAGTGTCGTTTAGGAATTTATGCAGGTCAGGTAATGGGATTATCGAATCATCTAAAATTAAAGAAGGATGTAAAGGTATGTGCATTTGATATAGGTTGTGCAAAAAGTTTCGTCTTTGTACTTCAATGTGTGTGCATGTGAATAGTATATGCATGACTGTTAGTTGTTCTTGGCATTTTTCACATGTTGGCACGTCTTCTTTTGTAAGTAGATAGTTGTGTGTGAGGTGTGTGTGGCCAATGCGTAGTCGGCATAGAACTACTTCAAAAAAGCGCTCCTGATGGTTGCACGACTTCCACTCACCAAGTGCTGGTTTAGTGAGATATAGCTTGTTTTCTCTACAAAGGTCCCATTCGTGTTGCCACTTTGTCGCCAAGGCCTTCCTAATGGTACGGATATTATCTTTACATGGAAGTGCTGTGTTTATTAGGTCTTTGAATGCTGCCATCGATGCACATGTATCGGCTGCTTCGTTACCCGGTATCCCAACATGACTTGGTACCCAGCAGAAGCAGATTGATCTCCCATATTTGTTAAGTGCGACCATGTTTAGTATGTCCCCTAACAGGGGTTCACACTCACATTTCAGATTTAAAGCCTTCAGTGTACTTAAGGAATCAGTGTATATGACTGTGTTTTTGTGCTTGCCAGTGATAATCTTTTTAACTACAACCCATACAGCATAAACTTCAGCAGTGAAAACAGAAGCATGTTTTGGTAGATGAATACTTGTTTCCCAATTTTCTGTTACTGCCCCTACACCCACGTGTTCTTTTGTTTTGGAGCCATCCGTGTAGAATTCCATGTGATTTTTATACTTGTCCTGAAGAGCACGGAATTCTTGTATGATGTGTTCGTGTGGAGTGTTTCTTTTCTTTAAATGTGTTAATGTCCAGTCGCACAACTGCGTGAAATTGTACCATGGGGCCAATCGTTGTGGTTTCTTGGCAACCTGGAGGACTTCTTGGGGGTTGTCGTAATCCCGACAGTATTGCTCATACCGCAGGACAAGTGGCCTAATCATCTTCGGTTTATTTGTGTAGTGTAAGCGTGAGTTGCACTGTGTAAGAATGTTGTAGCATATGTGTTGCGGTGATGACTGAATTCTGAGTAGGTAAGATAATGTTAGTAATGCTCTGCGCTGCTGTAACGAGGGTTCATTACACTCAACATATAAACTTTGAATGGGTGACGTTCTGTAGGCACCACTTGCCAGTCGCAATCCAAGGTTATGTACTGGATCAAGTAGTTGGATGTAAGACTGCCTGGCTGAGCCGTAAACCACGGAGCCGTAGTCTAGAAGGCTACGCACAAGAGACCGGTAAGTACGTAGAAGACAGATTCGGTCGGAACCCCAGTGCTTATGAGACAAAACCTTTAGGATATTCAATGCTTTATTTGCCTTAATCTTTAGTGTTTTAATGTGGGCTAGGAAGTTTAGTTTTTTATCAAAGATTACTTCCAAGAATTTATATTCTTGTATTACCGGCAGCGCGACATCATTCAATTTTAGAACCGGGTCTAAGTACAATCCTCGTTTTTGCGAGAATAGCAATGTAACGGTTTTTTGAGTGGAGAAGCGGAAGCCATTTTTCTCAGCCCACTCGGTTAGTTTATTAATTGTTATCTGGAGCTGCCTTTCACATGTTTGTAAGTTTGAGGCGCGGCACGCTATTTGCAGATCATCGACGTATATGGAGTGCATGGGGGAATGACTTTGTTAACAGAGTTCATTTTTACTATAAAGAGTGTTGTGCTTAGTACGCATCCTTGTGGCACACCATTTTCCTGAATGAATACACGTCACAGCGCCGTTCCTAAACTCACCTGGAATGTTCGGTTCGACATGAAATCGGCTAGACATTTCAGCATTCTACCCCGGATTCCTAAGTCTGCTAAGTCCCTTAAGATACCAAACCTCCATGTTGTGTCGTACGCCTTTTCAAGATCAAAGAAAACTGTGAGACAATATTGCTTGTGTAGAAAGGCCGCACGTATCTCGTCTTCTAGCCGAACTAGGTGGTCTATTGTGGAGCAACCTTTCTTGTATCCACACTGATGGTTATCTAGCATGTTGTCTGTTTCGAGGACGTATGTTAATCTTATGTTGATAATGGCTTCATAGGACTTTGCGAGACAACTTGTGAGTGCTATGGGTCTATAACTGGTTGCTGTTGTGGGAGGTTTTCCAGATTTCAAGAACGGGATTATGATAGCTTTCTTCCACTCTTTGGGCATTTTCCCGTTTCCCAGATGATGTTGAAGAAATGAAGCAAGGTCTCAACTGCTTTAGGGGATAGGTGAGCTAGCATTGAATAGTGTACCCTGTCCGGACCGGGTGCTGTTTTCTTGTCACTAGTAATTACTCTGTTGATTTCTGGAAGTGTTAAAGCACCATTATAGAGTCTTTCTGAACTTCCTGTGGTCGGAAGCTTTAGCTTTTCTGCTAATTGCTTATGTTTCAGGAATGCAGCAGAGTAGTTTTTCGAGCTTGATATATCATGGAAATGTTGCCCTAATATGTCTGCTTGTTGTTCTATATTTGTTTGTGTGCCTGGAGGTGACAGTATGGGGATAGTGTAAGAAGCGTAATCGCCTCTAAACTTGCGAAGCTGATCCCACATTCGTTTGGATGTTATTGAACTATTTATAGACGATACATAATTTTTCCATGACTGTCTTTCTGCTTGTCTGCGTGTGTACCTGGCTTTCGCTTTTGCTTTTTTGAAAGAGAGTAGATTATCTTGTGTTGGGTATCGCCGAAAGATACCCCACGCTTTTTTTGTAGTTTTTTTTTGTTTGCGTATACATTCTTTCGTCCACCAGGGTTTTAGGTTTTTTCTTAGGAAGCCTGACGATTGTGGGATTGCTTCTGCTGCTGCCGCAAGTATACAGGCGGTGATCTGATCGTTCATTCCATCTATGGTTAGCTCATGTGATATGTTATCCAGAGTGGCCTTCTCAGTAAGGAGAGGCCAGTCTGCTAGATGGAGTTTCCAACGGGGTGGCCTCAGTGGGATGGTAGGAAAAGGAGATGTTCTTTTAATGATACCAGGCATATGGTCACTACCATAGGGGTTCTCAATAACATTCCACTGGAAATCGCAAAGAAGTGATGGAGAGCATAGTGCCAGATCTATGTAACTCATAGCGCCTGTGCTTGGGGAGTAGTAGGTTGCGGCACCGGTGTTTAAAAGGCATATGTCATTTGTTAGGATAAAATCTTCAAGCGTTTGTCCCCTGTTGTCAGTAGTATTACTACCCCATAACGTGTTATGAGAATTAAAATCACCGCCTATTAAAAATGGTTCAGGTAGCTGGTTTAAAATTAACTCTAGGTCTCTTACGGTAAAATGTTAATGCGGCGGAATGTATACTGAACAGATGGTGATGGTTTTGTGAGCTAAAACGGTGACAGCAACGGCTTCTATGTGAGTGTTAATGGGAACTTCTCTGGCTGCTATACCACCTGGAAGAACTATGGCTACACCACCCGACAGCCGGTTCGCCTGGGTACGGTCGCGCGGTACAACAGTGAAACCTTTTAACATGTTTTTGTGTTTATCGCCTAGGTTGGTTTCCTGTAAGCACAGGGCCACAGGAGAGAAGTTTATCAACAGGTCTTTTATGTCACCTAAGTTATGTAAGAGACCTCTACAGTTCCAATGGATCATAAAAGCCATTATAAAATTGAAAGGTAAAAATGATATTAACGACCCACGAAACACAAAACCTCTTAAAAACTTCTTGAAATGGCTACAAACGGCTATAGACGTCTTGGTCTATGATAAGACTGAAAATAGAATTTCTTCTAAACATAACCTCAGCACTTGGAATGTGCTACCATATATTCTATCTGCGGCAAAACCCACTACGGGTGTCACTAGAGTCTGTTTTGGTAAACGCATTCAGAATGTCTAACTCAAGAACTTTTCTAGATCTTTTTGTCTAAAAGTGCATAAAATGCCAAACGACGTGTTAAATGTGCGGTTACCGTCGGCCGTCGACGTTAGCGAATAAAAGACGCCTCAGACAAATCGAACTCGTTCGAAGCAACATAAGTTAATTGGCTTTAATATTAAATAATTTCACACCAGAACTTCAACAATCAAGGGCGTGTTATTGTTTTCCATACAGGGCGCGCACGCAACGCCTGGAAACCATTCTATGATCGCGCAGCAGCAGGAGCGAAATGCCGGTGTTGCACAGCGGTGTCACAGAGCCACCGCGCTGCGACCACTTCGGCGGCCTAATCCAAATTTGTCGAACATCTCATTCTGTGCTGGAAACACTGGGAGGCAGGAAGTTTGAAAAAAAACGGCCACTCCCGCCCGCAATGTCTCGGTCGTGGGTTCGTTATGCCAGTTGTTCAAGCCGTTCTGTACATTTATACTGGACATTAACTGGAGTCATTTAGCTGTGCTGATGCTGTTTGCCGTGTGTTTTGCATCAGTGCTTCGTGACATCGGCTGTATTGCGTGTTTTCGCCGACGGCTTACTACCACAATGGCGGGATCTGCGTTCGCCGCCTTCGTGTCTCGGTGCGTCTTTGTACGTCGCACGTTCGGATAACACTTTTTCCGGTAAGTGAAATGCATTGCGCTTCGTTTTTCGTCAACAATGTGAATATATTTAGGTGTTACCCGCGGCAATTCTTGATATATGGGCTCTTCTGCCCTGCGAGTTTTCGTCATTACTTTTATACGAGGGTTCTGCTTGTGTTCAGCCGTTCAGCACTACCGCGCTCCACGACTTCCGCAACAACAGTCAGAACTTTGCCCTGCTTGTTAGCCTGTGGTTAACGTAGCACGAGCCAACCGAAAGGAGTGCATTCGAAGATGACGCGCTGGCTGTAATGCTGAACCAGACTGAACTCGCCTTATTTTGTGTCCTTTTGTACTTACGTGTGCGCGCGTGTGTCAGTGACTATGCAGTTTGTAGCTATCCCACTTTATAGCAAAACAAAAAATATAACTGCAATGTTTACTTCATCTATACAATTCCAAATTAAATCGTCTGCTGATGTACAAATTTCACTTGTTTTGTTCTAAATAAGCAGCAAAACCTTTAACCTAGTAGGTGCTTCATCTGGGAGTGAAATCACGACAGCTTGGCATTTATTAATGAATGACTGTGACTGGGTCACCTTATGTGTAATTGCAAATCTGCCTTTCAACTGACTTGATGCTATCTTATTTTGTCCCTTTCACTCTATAGACGGCTGGACATCCTTCTTGTACCTTGGCGCTAGCTGGATGACGGGACCTCATCATGATCAGTGTAAGCCAATGTACTGTACCCTCTCTGGTCCTCCCAGTGCTTTTTATGTGGGTTAAGGCCAGGGAGCGCTTCGTGGTAAAATAGCTAGTTGGTGTCTCACCAACGGCCATTTTTTAGCTCTGGTCCATTATAAGCTGCCACTATTATAACCAATTTCTCAGTGCCAGTGTACATACACAGTTCTACTAATAATTAGTTTCCCTAAGCCTTACAAAATTTACCTGTAGGTAGTCATTGCTATGTAAGAACTCACAAATTAACTCTGCTGTGTCATAGAAGTATTCCATACATGAGTAAAAATTTTCTACAACAGTGTACATTACACCTTGCTTCCCTAATGCACAAATGTATTCAAGCCAGTATTTGATTAGTTTGGTATTCTAAATGTTTCCTGTGTGATTTAGTTTCTTTACAGGAACTTACTGTACAGCATCAGCAAGCAGTCTTATTTAAGATTTATGTGTGCTGTAAAAGTTGTGCTTTGCCGCTAGAATTGATAAAACATGGGCCAAGGCTTCCATACAAGGACAAACTTCAATTTCGTTCTACCACCATGAGCACTTGGCTGGTGCTTGCAAAATGAATCGCATCAAGTAGCTTGTGCCAGACTGTTTTTTAACCTTATTGTGAGGAGATTACAAAGTGATCTGTGGATGCGCCTGCGTCTGAGATATAGATTGCGCTGCAACATATGTGCGTGTAGAACAGGCATGATGCTGAGGGTTCCAGCAGTTTGCAGAGGTGCTTTTAAAATTTTGTCATGACTGCAATTTCACCTGTGCTGTTTTTTATCACTTATTTCAATAATATCATTGGATGTGTTATCAGAATTTATCAATCTATTTGCCCTGGCCCATTAGCCTGCCACATTTGCCTCTTCACTAGGTGGGCAATTATTCTGCATGGACCATTACTTGAATACACCTTTTTGTGTGCAGTAGCTTCTCAGTTGCAAGTCAGCATAGATGCTCAGAATTACCCGAGAGTATAGATACACTGATAATTTGCCACCTATACGAATCACTTCGCACTTTCTCACGCAAACAGCATGTTAACACTTCCAAGTCAGCGGGCAATGTTATCGTTTGATCACATCATGAGATACTTTCAACTTTGTATGAAGCATCATCCAAGGTGTTGCATCATTTGTGTGAGGTATTGCCCGAAGCCAATTAGGGTCACTTGAAAATATATCAACAAAAGTGATTGATCCAGCTAGGAGTGTTACTTTGGAACACTACTTTATCACCAGTCCTCCTTTGCATGCTACCTGCTTACTCTGTACTGTGTCATGTTTAAGTTTGAAAGAAAGGCAACAGCTAGGCAGCGCAAAATGCCAAACTTGCTTTTAGTTCAACAATATAAGACGCTATTTAACTTAATTAAGTTAGTACATCATTTACCTGCAGAGTGAATTACTGTTTTAAACTGATATTTTGCTGGAAGCTTCTCAGACTTGTTTGACAGGTTGATAAGTGGCTTTTTAGCCACAAAACACCATACAATAATTTAAAGGCTGATTTTGACTCTGCTATGCAACTTAATGACTATATGCCAGGAACAAGGCCTCTGAGTTGAGGCGCTGGCTAACACTCCCAGTGTTCTACTAGGACACATAAATACCCAAGAAAGTGGGTGGGAAAACGACGCCGCTGTAGCTCAATTGGTAGAGCATAGCACGCGAAATGCGAAGGTTGTGGGTTCAGTTCACACCTGCGGCAAGGTGTTTTTTCATCCACTTTAATTTCCATTAATTTATCGTTTATTTAATTTATTAAGCACAAGTAATTTCCCCTATGTTGTCCTTGGTGTCAGTGTTTGTTGGCTTCTCATGATAGGAAATATACTAGTCATTTTAAACATCATCGCATACATACCTTAAGATACCCGTAATTTAAGAGAAAGGAATGTTTAAATTTATTTTTAATGTGAGCCAAACTTCTTACGTAGCACATATTGCTAATTGAAGTTCCAATTTCAACATTCCCATTTCCTCCCTTGCCCTTTTTTTCCTGTTCTGTGCAGGTATTGCTTTCCTATGTCTACAAGAACCGTCACGGGTGGCCTGTGACAGCAAGCTTTTGTGGGCAGCCAGTGCTCTCCTACGAAGGCTGGCCTACTCTGGCAGCGGCGGCAATCATCTTCAAGATTTATCGATGATCACCTTTGCTGCTATTTGTCACTCTTCTTAATTACACTTTCTGCATCTTTTCTAATCTGTTAGGTAATAAAGTATGAGTATGTGACATGGTGTGAAGTTGATGCCTTGCTGCATTTTAGCTTGCAATCACCTTTTATGCATGAAAAGCTCATCATACAATTTATGAAAAAAAAAATAACAGCATATTATGATTTACCTTTCAGTATCTTGTCACATGCAACATACAAGGAATTCACTAATGGATGGTATGCCGAAGAACTGGCCATTATTTCTGCATGATGCTGTGCAAGCATTTGGCGTTACCTTACAAGAGGCACCCGGAAAGTAAGTTACAATTTACTTTTAAATGAAGCATGGACATCAGAAAAAATATATTTATATTGCTAGTTAGAGTGGTTCGCATGGTTCGCAGAGTGTTTTTCCAGATGTGTACTATCCTTTATTTCTTAACTCATTGCAGCACAGTGTTCTGTTTCGTATACTGGTGTAAGGCTATTGTGCCCCCTGTAGCTGAAACCAGGATATAATTTTTGCCTGAACTGCAGCATCACTGACAAAATTTTGCTTTGCTAGAAACTATTTCAATTTGGTGGAGACCCAGCAGGGCGAAGTTTTGTCAATAATGGTGTGTTTCACGCAGAGATGTTCTTGTTTAGGTCAATGAGTGAACATTGGAAGTATATCAGCATACAATACAGATCTTGTTTGATTTGCAAAATAATTCTGAGAGGTGGCATTCAATTGATTGGTCTAATTAAAAAGCACAAATTGACCAATGAGGCTGTACTACACTATTCCCATGTTTCACATCTGGAAAAAATACCTCTGCATCACTCTATCCGACAATATAAACTATTTTTTTTTCTGATGTCCATGCCTCGTTTAAAATAAATTGTAACTGTGGGCAAACGTCGTGTTACTGTAAGAGCTGCCGCAAAAATTTGAGGGAATGTCTAATAAAAGTCTTCAGTTGTTCTTGTCAAGCTGTCCATTAGCCAACTTTTAGCGTAACGTTAGCAGGGCTAACTGAAGTACTTCTAGACGTCCATGGCTACAAAATGTCTTGATCAAGACAGCTACTAGGCTTTTGAATTAGCCGTTGAAGACATCTTTTAGACATCAAATAGCTGCTTGCGTGTTTCGTGGGGAGTGAATGGGAGATAAGAAAAATGTTAGGTGACATGGATCTGAAGAAGGCAGATACAACAGAGCGATAACCCTTAAGTTATCGCCTTCTTATTTAGAGTTGTTATTGGGATTCTGTCCCTCTTTCCGCGCTCGAGAGAGCGCTTGTCCTTTGGTGTCGAGGACACCGGGGCTTTTGTTTCGACCTCCATTGCTCTCTCTGAGGCGCTGGAGGACCGAGAGTTTGGCGCCGAGACACGTGTCTCAGGCCTTGGAGTGCGCTTGATATTAGGGCCCTGCGGGACTGCTGTCTGCAGGGCCGTTGAAGAGGGCGGAGCAGTGCTGACTGCTTCCACCACGGGGGCGGGAGGAGTCACTGCGGCACCACTGCGCATGGGCTCGGAGGATTCCGGAGGCCTCTGTGACGCTGCCCCTGCGTGCGTCACATCGGCATAACTGCATCGCGAAAGGTACGACAGTCGTTTTCTGGCTTCGAAGAACGAGATTTTTTCTTTTACAGTTAGTGCAATGATCTCCTTTTCCTTTTTCCAGCATGGGCACGACCGCGAGTAGGCTGGATGGTCTCCTTTGCAGTTAACACAAAATGGTGAAGAGGTGCAATGCTCAGATTGGTGATCGTTGGCGCTGCATTTAGCACAAGTTGTTTGTCCTCGGCATGCGTGTGAAGCATGTCCGAATCTTTGGCATTTGAAGCATCGTCTGGGGTTCGGGATATACGGTCTCACATTGACTTTGACATAACCGGCATCGAGAGAGGTAGGCATTACGCTTGTTCCGAGGGTGAGTATAGCATGTTTAGTGGGGATTTCTTGATCGTTTCTGCGGATTACTATTCTTTGTACTTTGGTGACATTTTGTTCTTGGAAACCCTCAAGGAGTTCCTCATCGCTCAATCCAATAAAATCTTCTTCAGATATCACTCCCCGGCTTGTGTTCAGTGTTCTATGTGGTGAAATTGTCACTGTGGCGTCGCCAATACTGGTAAGGTCAGTGAGCTTTTCTGCTTGGTCTTTATCATTCAGTTCTAGGAGGAGGTCCCCGCTAGACATTTTGGAGGCTTTGTACGTCGGTCCGATTTTTTCTTTCAAGCATTTGGCGACAAGGAATGGTGAGAGTTTTCTTACTGGCATGTTGCTTTCGCTATGAACCACATAGTACTTGGGGAAGGTTGGGGCGTTGCTACGAAAGGAGAAATGGAATGGTACTTCGGTGCGGCATCTTTTCAGACGCCGATCATAGACGACAGAGGTTTGTGCTGCCATAGAAAATAAGTATGTTCGGCAACAGCGCCGACCGCCCACCACGGAGCCCAACGAGGGGACGCGGCAGGGCTTGTGTCCAAGCCTGCACGACGCCAGCCGTACGCCGTCGCTATAACCAAATATGGTGTACCCAAGGTAGAATATCCACACAAGGTTAACCCTTGCCGCCGTGGAGAAAGAAAGTAAATGGAAGAGAGAAGAAGACAGGAAAGGTAAGAAAGTGAGAGATAGAGACGAAGGTTTGAGGAGAGAGAGATAGGAAGAGGCGACTACCGATTTCCCCCGGGTGGGTCAGTCCGGGGGTGCCGTCTACGTGAAGCAGAGGCCAAAGAGGCGTGTTGCCTCCGCCGGGGGGCCTTAAAGGTCCGAACACCCGGCATCGGCTCAACCCCCAGGATCCCCCTTTCCCCGGACACGGCTAAGCCGCGCACGGCTACACGCGGGAGGGTCCAACCCTCGTGTGCTCGGGTACGTGGTGTCGCAACACACCAAACGCCTGCTTGCGCAGACGCCCCTGCGGGGAGTCTTGAAAGTACTGGGAACTTCAATGGCACTATTGAGGCTCCTAGTATGACAGACCAAGTAGCCTGAATAAATGCCTAGGTCAACTCTTTGAAAAACACGGGGGAAGGCGGCAGATGGAAATTCAAGACGATTAGCAAAATGAGAACAATGTGAAAGCAGGGGCCAATGTTTCGACAAGTGGACTTGCCTTCTTCAAGGCGACTTATGCTTTCCTCGCCACAGTATATCGTCACAGGACCCCACCTATATATACTGTGGCGAGGAAAGCATAGGTCGCCTTGAAGAAGACAAGTCCACTTGTCGAAACATTGGCTCCTGCTTTCACCTTGTTCTCGTTTTGCTCATCGTCTAGGTCAACTCTTGAAAGACAACCGCACACTTGTAGAAGAGGGGAAATTCACCAGCTGGAACCACGTAGACCCTGCGTGCTATATACATACCGGCGATGAGTGCCCTGCCAAACCAATGGGGCCGATACTCTGTGTGCACCTCGTGGACAGACCAGACCCTCATTATCAGGGCTTCAAGCGGCTTTCTGTATAGTTAAGTGATCTTTGTCGGGACTCCAGGCGTCGTATTCCCGGCTTTCAAAAGGGGGGGGGGGCACATGGCCTACTTTGCCCCCTTCCCAATTCTGAGAATTGGGGGAAGTGCCCCCCTGCCCCCCTCTCGCCTCACAGTATATGCACCTGTGTAGGTATGGGTCTGTATTCGATATTCTTGCGCTTCCTCCACACTGAGTAGCTTGTACATGTGGTGAGGAGTATTGTTGCCATATTCTACGCTGGTGCTCTAGTATACGGCAGGCCAGTTGTGAATCGTATTTTTGATCGTTGTATCTATCTCCAGTTCCTCTAATAAAGAACTAGTCCGTTTTGCGTGCTTGTTCGTTTCCCGAGATACCTTCGTGGCCAAGACTGGCAGGACACCACATAATTGCGCGGACTTCTTGCAACTTGTAATATCCTGCCTTGCAGGTGCATATTCTACATGCCACTTGTGATTCTGACTAGAGCTCAAGCGTTTTGCTTTTCTTTGTATTTCATAGCTAGCGCAAGCGCCGCCTGTCTCAAGCGTTCCGATGCGTGCGGGTTGAACTGCCACTAAACATGTGCTTGCTAAACTTGAGTATACATCTTTGGCTAGGGTGGCGTTCAGGCCTAGGCATGGAATCCGCCAAGCCCATCGACTATACTACGTAAGGTTGTAGAAAATGAAGAAAAAAGGGTTTATTTAGCTTTGTTACACGGCTCTAGTAGGAACGCCAACTCTATGTGGGAGCAAGTTCAACGTCTCAGTTCACATCAGGACCCTCTGCCCTCACTCCCGAAAAGTATCTGCTTTTAATCTCGTCTTCCCTAGGCGAGTCGACTCGGGAATCTGAAGACTGTCCAGCAGCAAATCACCATCGTCGAGTCCGTTGCGATACCACGCCTATGCTCTCCACAACCCGCAGTAACTCCGCCTCGCCGAAACTCGTTTGGAACCTGTGGAAGGAAACCATCCGGCGACGCCTGGTTCGTTTGTCGTTGGCCACTCCGTTCTTTGCTCAGCCTGCCAGGTGAAGGGCGGGCTGAGGGCCTTTCGTGGAACCCTGCAACAGCCGGTTTACGCGCTGTCTTTCTTCTTTGTTCACTCAGCCAGGTGACGGGTGGGCTCCCTGCAACAACCGGTTTACAGGCTGTCTTGACGGCTGGATAAGTGCCGAGGGATGGGTGGTGATTTGACTCGTATGATAAACTGCGCTTATCCATTCGTTGTCGTGGTTCCCACCCGTTTATCATTTTCTCTGGTTTCCAAGAAATGTTGGGGTGAGCCCTTTTAGTCATTGTCCCCGCCGCGTTGACGTCTGGATAGGAGGTGCGATGGTTTGACATGTGGCAAACGTTCAATTAACACCTTTGGTGATGTTGAGACGTAACAATCTTTCTTTCTTTCCTTTCTAGAAAACGCCGCGCAAGACTGTCGGCAAGACTATGCCATGCTGATAACGCGCATGCCGTTCATTACTGAGAAGTGCCGGGCTCGCAGCGGTAAAGAAAGGAAATGCGGACAAGACCGGCAGATGACGTTTATTGTTGTGGGGCAAGATACGACCCAAAGGGTGTAAACTTTTCATAGAGTGTGTACTACCATAACTGTGCAACTTCTTCCTCCATTAAAAAAAACTATTACTAAAAGAAGTTTCTCAAAGGTCATGCTTTCTCACCTTGCAAGCGCCGGAAGCGTCTCCAGAAGCGTCATGGCCTCAACGTGATCCAGAGTCCGAAAACGAAACTTTTGTTTTGTAAGCCAAAAAGAGCCAACGCAAGTGATAGCCGTAGACGTACCAGAGCCACATGGCCAGAACCGGCGACAACAAAGCAGCTAGGAGTGCGTGTGGTCACTAAATGCCTGTTTTTTTTTTTTGGTCTCTGGATTGATGGAACACAGCTATTGATTTAATCAAATACACCTATAAGGAGTGCTTTCTCAGACGCAATGAGCATGGCCTGTGACGAGTATTCCGTCGATCAGTGGGTAAGTTCAATAAAGGCGCGTAGTCCTTTGGCATGAGCGTTTTTGTTGACAATGTCCTCGTTAACTCAACAGTGGGCGTGTTGCAATGTTTTATTGTGTGCAAAGTACGCTTTAACGTAAGGAACGCACGTGTGCTGTCGTTTTGAGCGATACGTTTAGCCTGCTTTACTCGGGCACAACTTCGCGGTCTTTGTAGAACGAACTTTCGAATATTTTAGAGTCGTTTTCCTTTGCAAGAGCATCCATCCACTGCGATCATGGTTGAATATGTTTTAGGCATGACCTCAATTCCTGCGACAGGGAAGGGTCAAGCGAATGAATTCGCCGAAGTCGTCTGACTCGGCCAGCTCAGTGTTACCCGGTCGCCCCACCTGCCTGCTGTCCGACCTTTGTCCCTGGAATTTTCGATGTGTCGGCACGGCACTATTTGTGCTCGTTTTACGGGACTCGCAAGTGCACAAGAGTGTGGCAACAGTATCCTGGTGTTTGTGCTTCGATTCTCCAGGAGGCCGGTGCGAAAACGACAACCTTTGCTAAGCGCGCTGCTGTGCGAATAATCTACATTTTGACGCGATAGCGTTAACTGCCCCGTGGCTGAGAAAAATCGTACCGAGCCATGAATCCCTAACCACGCAGGCCCTTCACGTGGCGCATAGGTGTTACTGAACTAATTACCATCAGAAAACGAACAAGAGAGCTCGGCTTCGTGCATAGTGTTCGCCGCGAGTGTTTTCAGGAGAACATTAAGGTCACATCTGCAGTTGCCGGGAAGCATGAGAAGCAGTCGGGTATGTTTGAATGCTGTCGTGTTCCATTCCTAAAGGTGCAGCTTTAAACGTCCTCCAAAACTTTTTATTCATTTGCGACGGGTGATTTGTGATTCACTGCGGTATGTTGACGTACATGATTTTTTTAGAACTTCCTGCATATAACATGCATTACTTTCCGTGTTAAAACTATAAGGACTTAGTTTTGTTTTATTTCATATAAAAACAACTTTTCCTTCAAAAGTAGAATTTTGGCAGTGTCTATTCTCACGGCAGTAGTCACCTTCTATTGGCTGCCTAAAATTATGTTTATAACTTCCTGCCGAATATGTCTTTTTCCACCCTCCCGGCAGCCGTGGAAATTTTCGCTCCCATATTTATCAGGGCAGTCAATGACGTCCCGAATGCCACGCCCTTTCATAGCTTGCGCAAAGAAGCGCCAATTGAGGCAGACATTTTCAATGCCAACTCGCTGAGCCCGCTATCAAAAATGTCTTCATATGATTCCGGTATTATCTGTTAAATTTCACACAGTAGTTCATATGGCTAACTGCTGATAGTCAGTTACATACGTGTCAGTCCTTCCATTTGCGGTGAAGATTATTCTGACGAATTTATCACTTGCTCACATGGCTAACTGCTGTCACCGACAGCCGGTACCAACTGCCGCTCTCGATTTAAATCGGAATCAAAATTGTCGATCGCAATACTGCACCTTACAGAGAGATGCCAATCATGACTGAGAAATTCAGTGCCGAGCCAGCGATCAACAATGTTTCGTGTGATGCCGGTATTTTGCTCAATTTATCATGATCATTGCTTGTGGCTAACTGCCATGACCAACTGCTGGTAGTCAGCTTCATGTCATTCTCGCGGTTGCCATGAAAATTGCATTTTGTTTCTTGCTACGCACTGCGACTTGCCGAGTCCGACATAGCACTGCCGGTGAAGTTCGACCCATCTGCGTGGCATGCCGTCGTTTCGTCTTTCTTGCGCCAGTGTGGCGAGACAAGCTGAGTTGGGTATATTGCAGTTGGCACAGTTCAGTAAAACAGCTACTCAAAGGCGTGAAATTCACAGTGCCTTCAGCAAAGAGACTGCAGAAATGTGCCTCCCATGTCACCACGACGGAGCACTTGTTCAAAAACTTTTCTCCACCTGGTCGACACAGCTCTATAGTAACATTATTTTAGATCCTTTTTGTATGCCTCATTTATTAATGCCACCTTCTTGTGCTTCTATTAAAGCAATCTCTCTTGTACTGTTGCTAGTCTTCTGACGTAAAAGTAACACTAAATAAGAAAAATACAGTGGTACCTTGTGGTTTCCCAATTATAACTTCACTGAAGCACGCGTCTCCACGCTAACATCCCATTTGTCTGGTTGCTCGATTAAGCTGTATTTCAGGGGTGTTGCTGTGGTAAATGTACAGTAAAAAAAAATGTTATGGCTGGATCAGCAAATTCTGCATCTAGACTACCAGAAAGGTTAGTGTTGCTCTGAGGGGGGTCTTGGTAAGCCATCAAAGATAGCAAAAGAATGAAAAGAATGGCTTGAAGTTCCCACACTTCTCATGAGACATTTGCTAAACAACAACATTGCTCTCAACAGAGCATTTGCTAAAGACTAGTTGATAGTATCCATATACGGGGATTACATTTTATTTCAAAGGAACCAATGATTTGGACAATTGAGTTCTGAGCAAAGACATGCCAGACATGTAATTTAGCATTGCCATATAATCTTTATCTTTTTAGTCCCCTTTGAAATTGTTATATCTTTCTTTACAGAGGGCACTCTTGGAGCAGCTTACAGTGCCATCTACAAAATCACCAGCGTCTGCAGATGCCAGAGAAGGTTCGTGAAATGCCATGCCAGGAGTGCTCTTTTTTCCCAGCTCCGTGCTCATTTTATTGGTTAATTTGAATTGGTGAATTTTTTGTTTGAATATCCTATGCCTTCATTCTTATGCCCCTGTTGCTTCTTTCTTTAATGCGAGCATGAGCTTTTGCCATGTCTCGTTTACGTCTTTTATGTTTAAACTTGGGTGCAGCTCAAGGAAAAGGGATTTTTTGTTTTTGTTTTATAGAACATGTCGAAATATTATATTGTAAAAAACCTTGCCTTGAGGTGTGGCTTCCACCTTGAGACGCGGCCACATCGCAAGGTGGAATTCACATATAACTTGCACCCGACATTACTGCAAAATTTTTACTGCAGAATATATGCGGAAAAAATGCGGCAGATAGATAGACAGGCAGACAACCCCTCAGGAAGTGTGTGAATACCCTAAGAATGCTAATTGCATTAACATCTGGCAGAACCAATCTCGCTATGAATGTCAGCGTTGCTGCGCTTAACATTGAATCAGTTTATCTACACACCCTATTGCAACCGCTGAAATGCACCAGCGCTGTGTGCGTGTCGCTCTCTCGTGTCCCTGTCTTTTTTGCGCTGTGTCCTTTTTCCAACGAATCACCAAGCCCAAGCTTCCACGCTAAGTCGCACCATGTATATGGCATGTATGGAGCCAGGATGCTCTCTTGTGCTTCTCTCTGGGCATACAGTACCATCCAGCACCGCCGTAGTGAAGTCCCTGCATGGTACGAGTGTGAATTCATATTCACAGAAGATGATCTGCATACTTATGACGCAGGTTCATCTTTGCCTTCCACCAGAGTAATTTATATGATTTTTCGTCATTCAAAAGTAGCACATTTGCAGTGGCACATTCCAGCAGCCCTTGTCGGTGTCAAAGTTCGTTAAAGAGCAGGTCGTACCCATTACACATAGCAAGTGACACAATAGAACTTGCTTTTGGCCTAGGTGGTTACAGCCAAGTGACATAATTGCCTCAAAACGCATGCACACAAAAGAGAAAATAAACACGCACGACGGCATGGGTGGGCCATGTTGTCAAGTGTGTGTTCCTTCTAACTTCTGTGTACATGCTTTTTTGTGGTAATTAATTCACTAGTGACACAAGCTGGCATAAGAGATGTTCGTTGAAAAGTGGAGCATACCCAGTGACCCAAATTGAAGTCAGAGGGGTCCATTGAAGTGTGTAACGTACCTGTTTTCGCATAGCCATTGATCCAAATTGAGGTGAACGAGTTTCATTAAAGAGCGGCACGTAAAGTAGTGGCACACACACCCAGCAACTCAGGTTGGCGTGAAACGGGCTAACTGATAAGCGGCACATATGCGATGTCACATACCCCTGATCCAGGTTGGCCGGATAATTGGTTTTGAGCCTGCTTCCCTCATCACAACATTGCGATGTTCCGATCATTAGACCGCACACTGCCCAGTGAACCAAGCTGGTGGGAAAACGATGAGAGATATTGGCAGATGGACACAGCCCCCATGCATTGGATTAAGTACACTAGTAATGCTAACCACATGAAAACAGAAGAATGGTGCTGCCTTGAAGTTTTCCCACCAGCTTGCAGTGGCATCATGTATTGGTGGTGGTGTCTCTTCAGGCCTACTTAATTTGTGATTGCTAGAAATGGACAACATTGCAGTAGAGCCTGGTGAGCGGGGCATGGGCCCATTCACTGATTGGGTTGGGTCGGGTCTTTGAGCACACGCAGGTATTTTGCATATCATTTTTGCATAACCTGCTGCGGTGGCTTAGCTGCTGTGATGTTGCACTGCTAAGCACAAGGTTGCGGGATCAAATCCTGGCTGCAGCTGTCACATTTCGATGGGGGCAAAATGCAAAAATGCCCATGTCCCATGCATTGGGGGCACGGGATCCCCTGGTCGTAAAAAACATCCAGAGTCCACTGCTGCGGTGGGCCTCTTAAACAAATTGTGGCTTTTGCACATCAAACCCCAGAATTAATTTATTCAGGTATTCCGCATAGATTCAAGGCATATGACACGGGTGAAAAACTGCCACTTATTTACTTTGGCAAACAAAATAAAATACGGCTGAAGTCTGAGGTTCTAATTTATTTTGTTTTCTCAAGAACAAGTTTTATCCCCCCATAAGTAAACAAATGCTACAACTTTTGCAATTGCACTATGTTACCATTGTCAATAGGATTATTTTAATACAACTGGCTGTTCATAACCCTTTCCCTACCAAAGACGAGCTGTACTTGTCCACACGGTTTGTCCCGCTCTCACCGAAGATGAACTGGGCTCGTCTACGCTGGAACAAGCGCTTGTATGATGTAGCGTGCTACTGTTGGCACATTTATACTAACCCCCATTTGTTTCATGTTAGGAGGTCCCCCCGACAGTTTTTACTTCGGGACCTCCGATTGCACAATTACATTCACCTGTTTGTACTACTGTTTGTACTACTGATGAAAATAAATTAAACTTCAACTTGTGCACTGCCACAGTCAAGCTACCGTGATGAATTTTGTTTAGTTCTTTTTGGCTATAACAGATGGTGCAGTAAAGAAATAAAAATGCATTCAAATCTTGCGTTTTGGCTGAGTAACGTTTCGATGCTGGCAACTGGGATTTAAAAATGGCGTCCTCCTTTGTGCATGCGTGTGCCGGCAACGACTCTGCTCTGGAAGAAAGGGGGAAAGTCTTTGTTTGTGGAAGATTTGTCGGTCTGGGACAGTGAAGAAGAAGTTTAATTTTCCTCCGAGAGCACTAGTGACGATACTGAACAGCATATCATCTTGGAGTCGTCGAAGTCGGACGATGACAGTGTCTCAATGTCTTGGCAGCGGCCAAGGTTCGTTCTCACGGCTGCGCCTGGCATAGAGTTACCTGTGACAGAGGATGAGAACTGTGCGCCGTATTTTGAATTGTCTCGAATGAATGAACTAACAGATTTCATTCTCCGTAAAACAACCGCTACATGTACCTAGTACGAGGAATGTGGATTAGCAGTGCACAATTCCATGCTTTGAAATGTACCGCACCAAGTCTACAATTTGGGAATCTGACATCTCTTGCCACAAGCATGAGCCCCGCTTGTCATAGTATTGTTTTTAATTTCCAAAGAGACATTTTTTGCAACGAGGACTACAGAAAGTTGGAGACTCGCCGCTGTGCTGTGAAGTCTCCATTGCAGTGAAGCCAATCCTCTCTCGATACTTCAAAACAATGTTTTAATGTGTCTTACAAATAAAGGGGTTTTAAGGATATATTTTGGTAATTCCAAATGCGAAGGAAATTATTTAGGCAGATAATAAAAAACGATAGATTTGTAATATTTTTGGTGAAAAAAACGCGGTAGGGAAAGGAAACAGTTGTCTGGCCATCCAGCCACCCATTCGGAGTATGGCACGATACTATGCCAAGAGGTCATCATATTGTCAGGGTTGGGACTCCTGCACCAATTGTGCCATTTTGATACAAATGCCAATTCCTGCGCCAAACTCAAAGTCGACCCAGAATTGCACCACGCTGCGCCAGAACGGCTTCGGCATGTGTGCTGCGGCAGTGACCGTGAACAGCGAGCAGATTCATTCTACGAAAGAGTACAGCCTTTCACATTTAGCGCACTCTGCGACGGCTCCCTTGGCAATGCCGAAGCCTACCCTCCTTGCTGCCCCTGCCCGCTAAAGTGTAATTACCAGAGTTCTGTCACCGACATCAGTTGAGGTTTGTTTTGAATTGCCTGTAACTTCTCACTTCAAAATTTTATTGTGGCTAAAAGCTTACTGCACCATTCTTGGCACAGATGTGCACTGCTATCAGTTCATATTCTCACTTTATTTCTGCAAATCCTGAAATAGGAGGACAAGTTCATTAGAAGCACCAGCGGTGGCTGCCTTATCCATATTTTCTCACTGCAATATTTTTTTAATGTTTCCACTGTAAACATCATGCACGCACACAATACACTCAAATACAGTTGGGACCCGGTTAAGGAAATCCTGTGGCGACGAATTCTCGCAACAAGCAAATATTTTCATTTCTCCGGCAAATTCCTATAGGATTTGATGCATTCCGCATCTCTCGACAACGAAATTTTGCTGTACTAAAATCCTACATCAACAAAATTTGCCGGAATGTAACCCTGCATATTACCTGCTAGTACAAGGCTAGCAGGCTCCAAAATGTGCTTAAATGCGATTGTCTTACTCTAAAATTTCATAAAATTGCGGAATATCTTGTCTTTTAAGAAGTTTTACTTGGTCACTGTATGTCTCTCTTTGTCAGAATAGTACCACATTACTCTTGCGTGGGCAGCATCATTTTTGTTTACAGAAACAACCAAGCGCCAGTAGCGATCGCGTGCACTGGAAATACATGATGGCCGCCATCTTGTTTGTTGATCGCTCGTTTGAAGCGGCGTGCATGTTGCTACTGACATGTGACAGCAGTTTTTGCACACCTAGTGCAGTGCATAATGTGCGCCTCAGTGAGAAAAATGCAGCAAAAACAAGAAAATCCACGTCCCACCAACATGGAATTGTTTATGGTGCTTGGCATGGCGGTTGCAGTACGGAGTGCCGTGCATGGGGCCGTGATTGAGCGAGTCCGTGAACGCACTTTCCTTGCTTCAAGAATGCTGGTTCTGGCGCCATTCGACAGGCATTGCATACAGATTCAACACCGGACATAGATTTACAAGAAGGGGCTGTAATCACGATCAATTGTCTTTGGGTATACGAGATACGATCACTTCCACGTTTGGCACCGGACGCATCGGCACCTGCGGGCGGCAGCATGCACTGGAGAAAGGCTGCTGCATGCGTGGAGAACTGTTGCTCTGCATCCGCTGTCGAGTTACGCAAAAGCTCTCTAAAGTGATCGTATATCTGAAAGCTATCGACCGAGACTAGTGCTCCACAGAGGTACTGCCACTGCTGACCGATGCGTGCGGCACACTTTGTGCTGTCGACAATGTGGTTCTATATCCTCACGCAAGCTTGCCAAAGTAGGCTAACAGAATTTTGACAGTAATGTTTCTTTCTGCGGCAGATTAGCTCTCTGTGCCGTCTAATTTCACAACTATGAAATTCTTGCGAAAGTGTATTTTTTCGCATTCCCCGCCAATTTCATTATTGCGAAGTTCAACTGTATAGAGGGTGTCCCAGCTAACTTTAGCCAGAGTTTGAATATGTGTGAATTGCACGTAGCTGGACACAACCAAGGTAATGTTGTTTGCCGTCGCTCTGAGAAGCTCAGATAATTTTTTTTTCATTTGACCTAATTGCATAATTCGTCCTAATTGATTAATCAACTTCTCAAATATTATAATTAGATGAAAAGTCTCAGTGAGAAAATTGTAGAGTGACATGAAAAACTACCGATACAGCTTTCTGTCACTCAATACGTGCTACATAAAAGTGTTTTTCCGAGCGTGAAAGAAGCCCACGAACACATGCACAGCGCCTTGAGCGGCCAATCGCGCGGCCCAGGGTTGATTGCGGCTCTCTGCATCTGCAGTCACATATGGTGACCCAGAAATTATATTACCATGTTGACTGAACTGCATAATTTGAGAACATTTTGCACTGTCATCATGAATGTACAATATAGTGTTTTATTGTAGTTCTACCTATGTTTTACAACAAATTAAAGAAATGTATTTTAAAAAAAAAATGTCTTGCATTAATTTTAGAAATTTTGGACTCGCGATTGTAGAATGCATGTTTTTGTGTTTGCTACCACTAACTGAAAACCTACAGGCACTATTACCGAATTAGCATGCACTAAACAGTTTCAGTATCGGGGTAATCTGTTTCAAAATCCAGCTTAAGATATAGCGTAAGACAGTTGCAGCATAGCGCTCGTGTTGGTTTATTGTGTGTTCCGTTGTGGTTTCGAAATATGCTGCCATATTATATTACTTCACCAAAATTCTAATTCACCTGCTCCAAACTGCTTCAAGATGAAATTTTTTCTGCTCAAAATTACTCCAAAATGAAATTTAGCCTGCTCCAAATAGCTCCAAACACAGCTTTATTTGCTCCAAAAACTGCTTCAAAGTGACTACGTGCAGTCCACCCCTGTATTGTGACAGCTTGATTGTATTGTACATGATTGTCTTGTTCACTTGTTCATTATTTTCATGCTCAAGTTGGACTACGTGAACTTGACTACGTGAACCTGTTTGAAGACCACAGGATATTCTATGCAGGCAATGGATGGGGGCAGGTGGTTCCAATCTGTTGTAGTTTTCAGCAAGAAAGGGTGCAGAAATAGATTTGTACGCCAAAATGGGACATGAACTTTATATGTGTGGTCGACACGTGCTATAAGTAAGCTGGTTTGGAAAAGAGTTCACCTTTTATAAATGGGTTAGTGAAATAAATTTTGTGAAGTAAACATAGACGGGAGAGCTTCCTTCGAAAATGTATGTTAGGTAGACCTGGTTGCGATTTCATTGAGGAAACACTCGCAGTACGGCCATAGTTAGAATAAAACGTGCTGCATGATTTTGGACTCCTTTCATTTTGTCAATTAAAGGGGTGGAGACATCAAAATTTTCGTTCATGCGTTTGTTGATTCAAACGTTGCGTCATGCTTCAGGGAGCACGATACACACAGCGGGATTCATATATATCCAATAAATAATTTAATAATAGCATTATTATACCGAGCGATTTCGGTTTCGGTTTCTGGGCTCCGGGGGATGCTATGATGTCACAGAGGAAGAAACGCAACATGGCTTGGTCACGTGGGCCACAAAAAATAGTGACGTAAAACTATGCTGCGTCGTCTGCTCGCGCATATGCATGCTCTGCCAGCAGAGGTCAACTGGCGATTCGAAGTGCATGTCGCAATTATTATAATTATTGCGAAGAGCGACAACAACGGTAAGAAAATATTGCGGCTTGTGAGAGTCGGTGATTCATTCCGAAGCGCCGTAAGCTTTAGCTTCGAAGTGAACCGGAAACGGCCTAGCCACAATATCGGCAGCGCCGAACGATCAGAGGCGAAGCTGCTGTCGGTGCACAGAGTGACCACTCCTCGGACGCTGATTGGCCGCTTCGCCGTACGGCTGCCGCACAAATGGGTCCCGGGCCCGTGCTCTCTACAGCTAGGAAATCTGGCCGTTCGCGAGCAAAACCGCCGTCGCACGGGGGCCCGCGAACGGCAAATGGCGTGCGGCGAGTTTCCGTGCCGGTAACGTGGATGGGCCCTCACATTGAGAAAGGCCAAGCGAAGGAGAGACCGCTCCGAGCTGCCGAACTATGCGACTATGCGAGGAGAGAAGCGGACAACACGAACGCCGCATATCCTGGTTCCTTTCGGAGTCGGCCGCACTCAAACGTGCGGCAACTCGCCGCACGCAGTTTGCCGTTCGCGGGCCGCCGTGCGGCGTTCGTGTTGTCCACTTCTCTCCTCTTGTGTCCATGCCTGTATGCCTTACCCCTTCTTTGCATTAAGAAAGGATTTCTGTATGCCTGTAGCTCGGTCATAGTGGAGGCTCTGCTCGGTTTCGGTCGCTCGGCTCAGCAGGTTCCGTAATCGGCATTTCGTCGCTACTCATCATACGTCACGTTTTTGTGCTGGTGTGCTATGACGTCAATATTTTCGTTCCTCCTCTGTGACGTAGTAGCTGCCGCGCTAGCGATGGGTCTCGACTACGAGAAGAAGTTTTTAATGACTTTTTGGAGCTGAATTAAAATTATTTTGAAATGTTTGCAGCGTCCGATACCTCGTTCTGGGTGTCCTTGCATACGGAAGCAGCCTACAACATGCTTTTTATAGCCTCAAAATTTGGTTCCCAACCCCTTTAAAGTACAAACAGGTGGATCCCATATTGCCGAGGCATATTCGAGCTTAGGTCGAACTAGAGTTAGATACAAAGTGAGCTTAAGATGTTTTGGCACTTGAGAAATGTTTCAGGGCAGGTAACCCAAAGTGCGATTAGCATTGTTGGTGATATCTTTTACATGAACATGCCATGGAAAGTTATTTGTTAGGTAAACACCGAGATATTTATAGGAAGTGACATTTTCAAGGGGTATCGAGTTCAAGGGTATTAGGTTAACGGCGGGATATTGTCATGTTCTTGCATTTAGTAGCACTTAAAGTCATAAGCCAACTGTTGCACCAATTAGAGATAGCTTCAAGGTCAGATTGCAAGAGAAGGTTATCGTGAGGGTTAGTTATTTGACGATAAAAAACACACTCATCGGCGTAAAGCTTTATGGATGAGGAAATACATTCGGGAAGGCCATTTATATATAATAAGAATAATAAGGGGCCATAACAGAACCTCATGGAAGACCGGATGTAACAGGGGACATGGATGATGCACAGTTATTAGCTGTTACAAACTGAGAGCGGTTAGAAAGAAAACATTCAATCCCTTGCACGACGGAAGGGTCAATGTTTAGAGTTTGTAATTTTAAAAGAAGCAAGCTATGAGGGACTTTACCAAAAGCTTTTGCAAAGTCGGGAAATGTGCAGTCTATTATCGATCCATGGTCAAGGGAGGAAGCTATGCTGTTGATAAGAGAGAGTAGTTGCGTTTCGCATGATTAGTGTTTCCAAAAACCGTGCTGAGCAGGACTAAAAAATGAGTTTGATTCAAGGAAGTCTATGAGGATGGAATATATTATGTGCTCTAATAGCTTACACAGGATACTCGTTAACGCAATCGGTCTATAGTTAAGAGGAGAGTGAGCGTTACCAGTTTTGAAAAGCAGGACCACCTTACCCACCTTCCAGTCCTGCGGCAGTGTGCTGTTCTGTAGGGACTGTGTAAAAATTATCAATCTCTCAGCGTAAAATCAATCTGAATAGAATTTAGAAAAACATATTTACCAATCTGAACTGATTTAGTGTTTCTGGTTCCTTGTCTAGTGCTTTTTATGGTAGTTACTCAGCGGCAGAATTGTCCTACTTGCAAACCTTTTGTGTGTTGCTTGTGCTTCACTGTGATGTAGCAGGCATACTTGCAGTCTCCTTCACCTTGGGGAAAATGCCAGGCCAGGGGCGGGCTCACAGGTTTATTGAAGGAGGAGTCTCTGTTCCCGTCATTTTGGTTGAACCCACCATCATGAAATCATCTTTAAGCTTGAAATGAACCCATTGGGCATAAGGCATCATTCTGTCTTGTGAGGTGTGCACCACATTTGGAGAAGCGAACGAATATTGTCTCTGCTTTTTTATTAACGAAGAGGTGGGCTTACAAAACACCTGAATTGCAATTTGCTAAACTGTAAGATCGTGCAACCCTCAACATGGATGTTCACTCTGTACTCCAGATGAGTTGTAGTAGTGTCATTTGCCAGCCTGGGCACCTTTACCAATAGCTCATTATACTGGAGAGGGAGAAAGGACAACGACGTGAAAAAAAATATATCACCACCATCATCTTATTTATAAGGTGTGCGAATATTCGTAATGTTCTAATATTATCCAATATATTTTTTTATTATTTGTATTCGATTTGAAAAATAGATATTCGAAAATGTTCGAATATTCGAATAAAATTTAATATATTGTTGGCTGAGCTGGAGCAAACGCGGTTCTTAGCATTTGTTTCTATCTAATCGAAGAATGTTGGGAAGATATTGTGCTGAATTTTGCAATAATTTTGTGCTGCTAGCGAAATTTTGCCTGTAAAGTACACTTAGCTGCTAAACATGTAAACTGGGCAGGAAAGCCAGATTCTCAATAGCAAGAGGCATGGGTTTGTGGACAGCGAGGGTTCACTTTTTTTTCTTTTCTCAGTGCCACCTCTAATTTTCAGCTTATTGGTTGGCAGCAAGTGTGATAGGGACAAATGGCACAGGGTTAAATGTCTCTCATTTTGCTTGCATTTGATACAGTATAACAAGGCACAGGCAGGCGAGGACAGCTAGTGGGAATTACTAAATTTTCCAAGTTAGCATAAGCCAAGTAAACAATGTTTTAGTATAGCAGCATACTAGTCTAGTTCTTTAATATTGACAATGTAATTCTAATGTTCCAACATAACAAATGAACCAACTTGCTAATAAATGCATATGCATATCATTCTTCTATGTTCAAAGCTAAGTATTGGTATTCGAAAATTTCGATATTCGCATACCCCTACTTATTGATGTTCAACTGCAGGGTGACAACCTCTCCCAGAAAGCTAGATTTTACCGGTTTTGGGTCAGCTAAGTTCATTTTATGTCTGCCAATTCCCTAATCTCATCACACCACATTATCCTCTGGTGTCCTTCCTCGAACTTTATTCAAAAGACTAGCGCAATATAGCAGGGACAATGATGATACACCAACTAGCCCAGCTTTCTACTTTGATCGCTTTGGTTCCTCGAACTACCCTTCCCTTCTCTTGGCACCCATTCTGTAACTCCGATAGACCACCAGTTATCTGGCCTACGCAAAGCATGGCCTGTCCAGTTCCATTTCTTCCACTAAATGTCATCTGGAACTGTGGCTACACCCGTTTGCTTTGTAATCCACAACGCCGTCTTCCTGTGTTCTAATGTTATGCCTAATGTTTTTTGTTCCATTGGTCCTTGCGCGGTCCTTCACTTCTTCTCAAGTTTCTTTGTTATACTCCAAGTTTTGGCCCCATAATTTAGTACTGGAAGAATCCACTAACTGCATACTTTTCTTTTCAAGAAAGAGCAGTAAATTGTTGTCTGGAAGGCAGCAGAATTACTGAGCAGTGTGGGCTTCAAGGCATGTAGCGATCATACTGCTTTGACTTCTTTGAAGTGCTTACGGGATCTGAAGTCGCCATTTTCGCTACTTCCTACTATCTCACACAGTGGAGGAACGGCGACCAGTCAACCGGCGTGCCTGCCTCCTGGCGCGCCTGGTGCAACGCCTGTGCTGCCAGTATCGGTGGCGGGTGGCAGCTGAGGCCCTGGAGGTTCTTCTGGCTGGGCACTACCCAGCTGACCAGTTTGCATATAAGGTAACCCTTGACTATGAAACTAACTCGCACCTGTACTTCCACTATAGTCTGTGTGGCTGTGTACCATTGTTTTAGTGGGCATTTGTATTCTCGGAAGCATGAAATAATGGTACTTAAGCTTATGGATGCATATCTTATGACAAAGAGGGGTGGCTTGCATCAACATTCCTTTTGTTTCATTGCGTAAGCGTGAGTTTCGATTTCAATGTGTGGCTAGGCGATAGTGTGTTTGGTTGCAGATATTAATTTTGTTGCATTCTCTAGATCTGCGCATCAAAACAATTAATATATGATTGCATTTTCATCAAATAAAATTGGTAACGAGTTGTTGCTCCTTCTGTTTGTTTCTTCTTTCACTTAAGGGAGAAGGAGGGGATCCGGACTAACTCTTTTGTTTCATGGTAGAAAGGGCTGATAGTTGGCACACACACTGCTCATTGCAATCAAAAGACAAATCTATAATTTCATAAAGGTATCTTCATAAGTTTTTGTTTTATAAATATTCATAAGTTCCTTGCTTGTGGAAAGCCTGTAACACAGTAACAAAACATGGTAGGGAGCTGCGAATACTTCGCATGTTTGCCCAAATGTCTAATCTATACCAACACAATGTTCAACCTTTTTTTTTAGTGTGCTTATAATTTTTTTCTCAAGATTACATGCACGTGACTATGCTTCTCTGCATAGAGTAACAACATCAGAGTCCTAACATTTGAGCCTGACTCAAATGTTAGGACTCAAATGTTAGGACTCAAAGTGTTAGGACTCAAAGTGTTAGCACTCAAAGTGTTAGCACTCAAAGTGTTAGGACTCAAGTGTTAAGGCTCAAGTGTTACTTCGAAGATGACATGACCTCATGACTTATGGAGATAGTTTCACTTTTTTGAGACTTGGCTTGTCTCGGCACCGAACACCTCGAAGTATACGGCCATTAGTGCTTTTGGCACTGATAATTAGCTTGGCACAGCATCAGAAAAACTTGCTGGGGACACTTTCAGTGCCGAGTCGGGCAAGATTTCGTGAAATGAAACGTACCTCTAAGAGGGATCACCCAAGAACACTGCCATAGGAAAGCTGCCTCCATCTCGGACGACGACTATAAGCGAAGAGAACTCATTTCTGAACTGTGATTTTTTGACTAATGGTACCCTTTCTTCTCCTGTCCATCTCTTGTTACATTCGCGGTTTTGTTTATTCTTTTATTTTTCATAATAGAAAGTAGACCCTTGTGTCACAATCATGGTTGTGTTACATTCAAGTAAATATTGTCTTGCATAGGGAGCTGGAGCTTGATAAAACAATAATGGTTGTTGACATTCAGCCACTAGTATGTTATTGAGGTTACATAATGCATTCGCTCCCTTTAGGGCACTTGTGTATTTGTTATCACTCGCATGCTCTCATGGCAACCAGTACTCACTCAAGCTTACACTTCTTGCTCTTACAGTGGTCGCTTTCTGGGTTCCATCTTTTTTGTTTTTCACATTCCTTGCCGTGGACACTGCAACTGTCTCACTCGAGACAGACACCTGAACTGTTCCAAAGTGCAAGCACGGGTTAATGATACCGTCCAGAAAGTTTGACCGTGTGGTATCTCCGCCATCACGGAGGTTACATTTCTCCACACGCATAGCTCGTATGGCTGCAGAAACAAGTGCAAAAGAAAGAAGAGGCGTGCACAGAAACAATGGCAAAAAAAGGAAGAGATGTGCCATCATTGCTTGGCAACATTTGTCTGAGTAGAGCATGCACTTGCAAAACCTCATGCATCATTACCTCTGCAATAGAAAAAGAAAAGTCCCCTCCCACATTTCTTTCCTTCAGTGCCGTCTCGGGTTTTCTGAACCTGTACACCATGGCGTCTGCTTTCTGCATCTTGTCATCTGCTAGTCCACCGTTCCAGCTGCTGTGAAGGATATACAGAAATATAACAATCCCCAGATTTCAGAATTTTAGTTTGTAGTACTAAGGTATTGCTAATATGGGGGGGGGGCACGGAAACTGAATAACAATCATTATGCACGGAAACTGAATGGCAAACGATATTCTGGAAAGTTCAGTATTCTGAAGTTCGCAGTACAGAAGTATTTTTACATTGAAACTATGACCAGTCAGGAGGAGATTTCTGAAAATATTGTTAATCTGAAAAGTTTGTTAATGTGGTGTTCGTAGTAACGAGGTTTCATTGTAGCATCAAAACTGCAAATAGTGAAGGGGCCAACTCCAAAACACATGGTGTTAGCCGATTACCACAGCGTCAGTGCAAGACAGCAGGTACTGAACACAGTGGACGACATAATATTGTGTGCATCTTGGGCACCACCTATGTATTCCAAATCAAAAACCATTTAGGAAAACAGGCATGTCTTGCTTATTGTCAGCTTTGTCTCCCTTAGGAGCAAAGGCTCCATTAAATTGGAAGCTGCAATGCAATATTGAATAACTAAATTAAAGAAACATGAAACTAAAGGAATTTTGTTGTAGGACTTACGCTTACAAAGTTTTTTTTTTTTTTTTCTGCGAACTGTACACCAGTAGAATGGTCTCCCAGGTGATGTAGTTGATGCACTAATTAGGCCTTCATTCTTACTATAGCTGAACGATTTGTAATATGTTTTTACATTGTACCTGTTATTTTTTTGTTTTTTTGTTATGACATTAGAGCGTCTTTCAACATATTTCGTATACTAGTGCAATATCATTTTTGTACTGAATTTCACAATTCTGTTCTCACATGTGTTTGGAGTGTTTTATAGTGGGCAATATTCAGTGTGTAATGTTACCACGTGCATTATTGTTTACTCAAAGCCTGTCTCATTGTCCACTCCTGTATTTACAAGACACCTTGTAAATAAAAAAAAAGAAGTAAATAAAACAATTGAGCATGGTTAGGGAGCATTGGGGAAGGGAGGGGCGGAGGAGTATGCAATGTTCATCGCACCAACAAGCACCACTAAAAAAATCCGGTTAATTTTCTTTCTCTTGACACAAGCAGTGGCCCACTCAGCAGACCAGATAGCCTTGACTGCTTTTGTGAAACCTTTCAGAGGTTGCAGAGCATTTGATGTTCATTCCGAGGCCTCTTCATGAATTGACATGGTTGTTGTTGCTTTCCTTTTCTTTCTTTTTTTTTTTTTGTTTCCCCCAGGCAGGTATGCTGCTGCATGAAAACCTGGCATCACCAGAGAAGATGAACTTCTTTATCAGGTAATTGCCGTGGCATGCAGACCACTTAGTCAGTGTCAGTCTTTCGGTCACATGCATGTAAGTCGCATTGCGTATGTAACTCTTAGGATGCCCTATTGGTGTGGGTTGTGGCTGCAGCTCATTATTACAGGGGAAGCCTACCTTGCATTGAAGTAATGATCACTGCCCACGCAACTCAAGATTCCTTGAATGAGGTGCCAAAGATGAGCGTTTAATCAAGATATGAAGTGGTAGATCAGTGGGGCAAGGTGTCAGAAATATCACTCTTACCTAGGACAGAGCTTGTACAGTTAAACCTGGATGTAACGAACCTATATGTAACGAATTCCTGGATTTAACGAAGTTTTTGAATTCCCCAACGCTGCCCCCATTGAAGCCCATGTATTTTCGACCTTGATGTAACGAACGCGTTGCGGCGGTTAGCCTTGATGTAACGAACTCCCAAAGCTGATCAGTCATTACTTTTTGCACTTTTAAGGAAAATTCGGCCGAAGAAATGCTCTAGATTATTGAATATTATTTTGTAAGGAGCCAGCAGCTACGCGAACGCCAGGGATTGCCGCGACCGAGCAAAGTTAGCGATGATGATGATGATGGCGGCAACTAGCGCCGCTCCGTGCCTAACGTAGCAGTCTTTTCAGGCTTTGCTTGTCTAGCGTGACGCCAGGTGGCATTGGTATCGGCAACTGATTTCTCTTTCAGATTTATTTTGTTTCGTATAGATTTGAGGACAAGCATTCTTATTTAGTGATTTTTATTTGTTTCAATGGCTTAGACGCACTTATGTGTAAGAATTCACTTGAAAAGCAACGCTGATAGCCGGTTCTTTCATTGCCAGGGCGCGGGAAGGGAGAGGGATGATGACGAACGACACTCCATGACGAACGACATGCGTCACTTTTTTTTCTTTCTCTATGGATGCGTTGCATTCGCCATTTTGAGTGTTGTCCTGCGTTCTGCACGTGTGCGTGTGTCAACTGTGCCCTGGTACTGGTTTGTCCGACTTGTTTTGGAGGTGCTAGGCCTGCCTGTCGGCGTGTAGTCGTGCGTCTCCGCTTCTAACTACGTCGTCGGTTGGTCGTGATGAGTTCTGCTGCCAGAAAACGAAAAGTTCTGTCTTTTGAAGACAAACTCGCAATTTTAAATGCTGTCTCCGCGGGCGAGAAGAAGAAGGACGTTGCCGCCCATTTCAGCATTCCAGCGAGCACATTATCAACGATTTTGAGTGCGGAACACAGCATCAGAAACGCAGTGGAGTCGGGAACAAGCTCGAAGAAAAAAAGACTGAAGCTGTCCACATACACTGATGTGGACAAGGCAGTGTTCACGTGGTTTTTGGACACGAGAGCCAGAAATGTACCCATAAGTGGTGCGATCTTGCAACAGAAGGCAAAGGATTTTGCGTGTATCTTGGGCCATGATGATTTCAAGGCAAGCAACGGGTGGCTGCAGGGATTTAAGAGCCGGCATGGTGTCGTCGGAAGAGTAATCAGCGGCGAATCTGCCTCCGCAGACAGCGATGCTGCTGCTTCGTGGGTGGCTGACGAGCTGCCTGGAATCCTGAGTCGCTTCGAGGCGGCTGATGTCTACAATGCCGACGAGACGGCTCTATTTTATCAGATGCTTCCGGTCCGCACGCTAGCGTTAAAAGGCGATGACTGCCGCGGTGGAAAGCAGAGCAAGCTCCGCATAACGATTCTGCTGTGTGCCAACCTCGACGGCACAGACAAGCGAGTCCCGCTAGTTGTCGGCAAAAGTGCCCGTCCCAGGTGTTTTAAGGGGATGAAGCGTATGCTCGTGAAGTATGTGGCGAATTCCAAAGCTTGGATGACTCGGCCAATATTTTCTGAGTGGTTGAAGGAATTTAACCAGGACGTCAAGCGGCAAGGCCGTCAAGTTTGCCTACTGCTGGACAATTGCTCGGCGCACCACGTCGAGGGCCTGCAGCTGTCGAACATCGAACTGCATTACTTCCCGGCCAACTGCACGTCTCTAATACAGCCCCTGGACAAAGGGGTCATTAACAGTTTTAAATGCTGTTACCGGCGCCGACTAATCCAGAAGATACTTCTCGACATCCGTCTGGAACGGGAGATGAAGATCGACATTTATCAAGCAGTCGAGATGCTTGCTGCCTCCTGGCAAGAGGTCAGGGCAGAAGTTATCGCGAATTGCTTTTTAAAGGCCGGAATAGCCAAAAACGCACGGGCTGGTGCCGACGAGGAAGAGGAGGAAGACCTTTCTACTCCGTCCGATGTGGCCGAAGCGTGGAACGAGCTGTGCACTAACGGTGGTGTACCCGACGACGTTGAACTGACTGACTTTTTGTTTGCCGACAACGCCGCCGTGGCTACAGAAGAAATGTCTGATGCAGCAGTAGCTGAAAGCGTGCAAAATCCCGATGGCGGTGATGATGGTGCCTGTGAGGCAGATCCGTGTGACGTGCCTTCTGCAAAGGAGGTGATGAACGCAATGGACGTTATGCGCCGTTTCGTCGGCTCGCTCGACGATGAAGGAGCTCTACACGATTTAGCTTCTTTGGAGCGGCGTGTTGTGCCGTCACTTGTGCCGAAGAAGCAAGCGCAAATTACGCAGTTTTTTGGTGTAAAATAAATCCTTGAAGGGTGAGTTCACCTTCGCGAATATATTGAGCTATTTGGTTTCGTTTCTGCATCATTCGTAGGAGCCTTCACGCGAAACCTGCATGTAACGAAAACCTGCATGTAACGAAAAATTGCGAGCTTTTGTCAACTTCGTTATATCCAGGTTTAACTGTATAAGCGAGAAAATCCGCATTTCGATGGGGGCGAAATGCGAAAACACCCGTGTGCTTAGATTTAGGTGCACGTTAAAGAACCCCAGGTGGTCAAAATTTCCGGAGTCCTCCACTACAGCGTGCCTCATAATCAGAAAGTGGTTTTGGCACGTAAAAACCTTAAATATTATATTATAAGCGAGAAAAGAGTAAATGTACAACAGGGGTGGTATGGGTCCAATGAGAATGCAGTACTGGCTCTCATGGCATGACAATATCTTAAAACTGACAGTTGGGAAAGTTGGTAACGGTTCATTTCTCTGAAGTGGTGCTGCAGAAAAGCACAAACATGAAAAGGCACTACAAACAAGCATTCTCAGTGTCGATCTGCAGTTGCGTTTTTCTGTGGTGCTCTTTAGAAGCAATAACGATACATGTTGCACTTAGAATTAGTAAAAGCGTATCCCGCCACTGCATTCTGCCTTGTTTACTGTTCTTGTACAACCCCTCTGGTGGCAGGCACTCGCGATGCCTTCTGGTGGCCGACAAGAAGGAGCTGGCTTTGGAGTACATTGTGTACTGCCTCAAGAGGATGAACTTCGCACACCTGCGCACATTCTTCCAAGTAAGGAGGAAATTCCCTGCTCACAAACTCCGATTTCAATATGCAGATTGCAGTGTAACTAACGGTATTGGTAAAGATGAGGATGACCTGCTGCAGTAGCTTTGTGGATGTGGCCTAGCGCCGCAGAGCTCGAAGCTGTGTGTTCAAATCCCGGCCGCATTTCGATAGGGGTGAAATGCGAAAACGCTCGTGGGTACATCGCATTTTACTCTGAGAAGTTCAATTAATTCAGCAACGTCATTGCACTACACGGGGGGCCTACGTGGTTGGGTATGCCTGGTTCAGAATGTCCTTTTCACTCACAAGATGGTCAACGCAGGACGCTGACGCCAAATTTTCTGTGACACGGGGCTCTTAATCGTTTCGATCGGTTCGGTCGACCTGGTCGAACCTTGCACCGATAGATTGTGTGCCGTGGGAATGCTGCGCGTGTCAAGGTACCTCCGTGCTCGAATGAAGGGGGGTGCAAGGCAAGGGGCTGCCACGGTGCAGTGCACCCTTGCACCTCGCAGTGGGCGGGAGCGGCCCGGCACACCATAACTGGCACCACCTGCGCCTTTTCTGAATCGAACAAACCTCGTATTTGTTTGTTTGCTTGTAATGCCCAGAGCTAGTAAATGGCCCAATTTTGTCAGCGTGTAATTAAGCAGTTTATTACTGATGGCCAGCCAATCCTGCATGTTTACTGGCTTGAATGATGCATTGGTGGGGAAGTTACAGAGCCTTTATCCTCAGTACACTGTGTTTAGGAATTTTCGCTATTCTTTGTGGGTACGCTGGTACATCTTGTAGAGTTGTGCCCATTTTGTGCGGGAACAAGTTGTTAACTCACAGAGGGTGAGGTAATTATGGTAAATGCAGCTTTTTACCCAACATAACTTTGTTTATTTTGTTGATGCCCAGGAGCACCTGAAAGTGGACCGTAAAATGCTTCGCCCCAATGAGAAGCTGGATGCCTTCATCAGAGGATACTTGGGTCTTCTCGACTACCTGCAGTGGTTGAGCCATGCCACACGTTCACGTCACGGTGACTCCACTGGTAAGCTTGTGTGTGGCTTAGTTGCAAGAAGTAATCAGTTTTTAATTTTTTACGATGCGTGAAAAGGTAGCCGATGAGTCTGTTTGCTTCTCAGAGTGAACGAGGTGTCCTGGTGATAGCCAAGCAGAAGTCACTTTCCTCTTACATACCGTATTTACACGATTGTAAGTCGACCCCTTTTTTTAAATTTGAAAGTCTGAAGTTGGGGGGTCGACTTACAATCGAAATTGAAACATGGCCCCGCCAAAAAAAGCGATACCAACGGGTTCTACAACGTAGTTAGAATTTTATGTTTGCTCTATGGCCCTACCCGTATCTTTTCGCTATCCCGCGTGTTTGTACGCTTTTCGGAAGGGTTCTTCAACATTTTTGTGAGAGTTTTACAGTGCATGCAACGCTCATGGGGGGGGGGGTGTCGATAGTTGATGGAAGCGCCGCTGTTCCCATTTGCGGCGGCACCCTCAGAACGGCGGCGCTTGCGGGGAGTATCGGTAGTTCATGGAAGAGCAGTCACCGCTCGCTGGCTGCTCATGGGCTGCTCTTTCTCTGTTTGAAGGCATTGGCATTGCTTTGACGCGTTCCACTTGACTGCCGGCTTTGTGCTACTTCTATGCTTCCCCAGTCGTCATGAGTGCTCCAGGCCCACTAATCGTTCGGCACTCGTTCACAGCAGCGTTCAAGAGGGCTGCCATCCTTTACGCTGAAGAAACAAATCACTGCACAGCGGGCCGTAATTTCGATGTTTCTAAACGGGTGGTGCGAGAGTGGCGACTGCAGCAAAGCGAAATTTTCCCCTGTGACAAGTGCGAAATTTCCCACGTGCCAAAGTCTGGACGCTTTCCGGAGCTGTAGGCTAAGCTTGTGGCGTACGTCGCTGAAATGCGTGATCGGTCCCTGCCAGTGAAGTGCGACGTGGTCATGAAACAAGCCCGGACCTTCGCCTTAATTTTAAGGTTCTGCTCCGCCGCGAGTACAACGAGTGGCTGGCGGCAGAAGACTGCGAAATTACGCCAACTGGACCTTTCAGAAGAGTCTCCCTGACGGCTGCGTGTGGTTGGGTGCATTTGGCGTGGGCTGCTGTTCTGAAAGATGTCCTGGTGCGGTCGTTTGCCAAATTTAAAATTTCGCTGGACTAAAACGCGCTGTGGGACTGCAGCAACGATGACAGCACTAGTGAAGACGAGTAGTCCAGTGACCACGTCAGCTACTAATAAATTTTCGTTATTGAATGTGCCCTCGGGTATGCTCTCTTAATTTTTTTTTTTTTCGGTCACGCGATATGGGGGGGTCGACTTACATTCGAGTCGACTTACAATCGTGTAAATACGGTATGTGTGCACACAAGAACTTCACATGTGTAGAGCAAAACCTTAGTAGTACAAACACGCTTTGAAACATGGCAATGGTTAATAAAATAGTTGCAATGAATCCCTGACCCAGTCTCCATGAAGCTTATTAATGAACTGGCTGACTGCTTGAGCGGGGATGTGGCAATGAAACCTTATTTTTAATTTATGGGAATTGGGAAAGTTTGCTATCCAGGTGTGATTTGTTATGCTGATATCATAACTGAAATTAGTTTTGTGCTATCTGTAGGTTTAGTTACAATTGACAGCCCCTAATGGTCATCCCCAAATTAATTAGTTACACATAAGTTCGGCAAGATTTTCACATCCGTGCATGATGTGCTCGAATGCAGAGTCAGAGAGGCCGATGTGCGAACTGCTTAACCAAGAACACTCCAGAAGAACCAAGAACTACACCAAGAACAGATAGAACTAAACGTTCTTGCAGAACAGGGCCTCGTGTGTACTTTATGAAGTATAGCAAGCAGATATTTTGTTTTCGTTTTAGAAATTGATTATTTTGCTACGTTTTCTGTCACAATGCTGCACACTTTTTATGGGCTTATACTCTGTATGCTGTAAAATCTGTATTAATGGTCAGTTAAAGCAAGCACTTGCTCTACTTCATTGCTTACTCTTTATGCAATCTAACTATGCCTTACAAAAAAACTTCTTATTGTGCCATTTATTTTCCATTGTGGCCTTAAACAGTGAAAGTGAAATGTTAATTGTCTTAGGTAATTGATCTAAAGCAAAACTAATTGCATATTTGAAATTAACACAAAAAAACCTTAATAAACTGGAACATTTCAATAACGTTGATGAAAAAAATTGGGAACATTATTTGAATAGCTGTGTGCCCCCTTAAAGCATTCAGCAAAACTCTTTTCAAGTTTGCATCATGTGCATGGTAGGCTCGTGTGAAACAGCTTTTTGGCACACCCAGATGTGGACGCCCACACGACTGCTGGGGAATCCTATGAGGAGCTGACCAGCGTTGCCAGTGCCTTGGACAAGTGGCGCCCGCTGTTTACACCTGACAGCGAGTCGTCTGCAAGTGCTTGTCAGGAGACGACGGACGTCTTCCTCACGAAAACACTCGAGGTACTGCTCCTGTTCAAACTGGTCCCGCTTCAGCTTTGGGGGTGAAGTTGTTTAGATACAGGGCACTGTGTGCAATATGTGCTGAAGGACTCATTTTATCAGTAAATAATGTACTAAGTGTTTCAGAGCTGACTATCTCTAGTTATCAAAAATGGGGATTTAGGATCAATTGAAAACATTTTCTGGTCAGACTGTGGCAGCAGCGTGCTTCAAAAATTGTGCGGTACAGTCAAATCCACTTCTAACAATACAGGTCTTAACATTACAGTAGACTTCTGTTAATTTGACTTCAGTTAATTGAATTTTTTGGTTAATTCGATCCCGACCGAAAGTCTTGACTGGCGCCCATGCGTTTCTGTCGGGCCAAACTTTCATTATTTCAATCTTAAAATTGGCCTTTGACAGATAATTCGAACATGACCAGTCAGCCTGCCCGTTCTCGACTCCTATGGTGACCCCAGTAGCGGCCCCTTTAGCGGCAGTGCCTTTCTCGGCACAGCTTACGGGACAGTGAACACGTTGAGGCAAGTCGTCTCCCTTTGAAAACACCTATTTTGGACCTGCCCTTGGGAACATGTTTCAGCAATAACTGTAGCTCACAATGTCCAGTTGCGCTATTTGCCCGAATCTAACGCACACCTTTCTATTTTTTAGAAAAGATTGGCCCGAAAATTGCCTGTGCGGAGCATTCAGATACCACACCAAAATCGCCTTTACGGTGTTCGTAGGCTTTACCCAACAGGAATGTATTGTGGCGAGGCTGACTAAATAAGCGTGTGGTGAAGCTGACTTTAGGAAACTGGCTGCCATTGTGCAACACATAACCCTTGCCCATTTTTCTTGCTAAATAATTTCGTGTCTGTTAGATTTGTACTTTGTTTAGGAGATTTAATGTCATTTTCTACATTAGTTTTCTCGTAGAAAGTGTGTGTGTGTTTGATTTGGGGGCCTGCTGTAGTCGGGCAATTACTACCCAATAAAACAGTGATGTATTTTGGCATACTGAAAAGATTTTACGCCAAAAAACACAACACACACAAGAAAGACGACAACACCACGGGCGCTTTTGTGCATGCACTTTTTTTGTGCATCTTGTTTAATTTGGCCTGCCGGATAATTCGATAAATTTTGTCGATCCTGTCAGAAAGGAATTAATGGAAGTCGACTGTATATCAGATATAACCATCAACAGTCAATGCACTGTCAAAATTTGTACATGTTCTGTGTTCTGTGGTAAAATAAACTGCTGATTCTTTAAAACTGATGGTAGCGCTAAAAAGGACGGACACACGATGAAAAGATGACATTTTATATACAGTCAACGACTGATTTTTCGGACCCTCTAGGGAACGTAAAAACGTCCGAAAATTCAGGCAGTCCGAAAAAATGAATACATGCAAAAAAACGCACCTTTTTTCTTTTTTTTCCTCGGATCTAGAAGTAAAGGGGAACTTGAAGAAAAGAGCGCTACGAAGACGCGGACTAAAAAAGGAACATGTAGGACGGACAAGGTGCCTTGTCCATCGTACATGTTCTTCTTTTAGTCCGCGTCTTCGTAGCGCTCTTTTCTTCAAGTGTGCAAAACCAACTCGCCGACATCAAGCTTGTGCTAAAGGGCGAAGTACCAGGCTTCCGAAACCCTGCCAAAGCATCAGTGAAGGTGCTATAAAAAGTGGCATTCAAAAACTCTGTATGCAGCCGACTGCCGGTTTATGTACATGTGCATCGTCGGGCAGCCAGTGTTATTACTGCAGTGGCTTGAAGAACTTGTTGATTGTTGTTTGGACGGCGTTCCGGTTGCATGCGATCATATTTGCCTCGATGTGAGCAAGGGTCATGTCAGCACTGTACACCGATGAAAGAGTCAACAGTGCTCGCGTCAACTCGGCGCTTGTAGGCGGCGCAGGCATTGGCTCCTCATTTTCAACATCGGAGTCTTCTGAATCCCTCACAACCTCACAGACTAGTTCCTTGTCAGTCAGTTCTGCACAGAAGTCGCAGAAGCAAAATCCTCAAGTTGCGAACAGTGGAGTTCGCTGACGAGCGTCAAAGCACCTTGGCCTAGCGTCGCAGAGCACACTTGACACAACAGCACAGCCACACACCACGCTAGCCAAAACATGGCCTGCGCAAACAAACGAAATGGCGCTGCTCCGGAAACTGCCGAAGGCGGAAGTGCGGCGATGAACATAGCCAGCATGGCCAGAGACCAAATCGGTGTGTGACGGCTAGATTCGGCTAGTTGTGGTTCAAAGCAGTGATTTGCTTTGGCTGCAAGTCAATTTCCTTCGCAAGGGCACTGCGCGAGGAGCCAAAGGACCTTCCGTGGCGTTAAAAAGTCCGGAAAATTGGACGGCGGGGGGTTCGAGCATTCGAGACTTCAGATGTCCTTATACTTTGATTCAGTGGGGCTCGTGGCAGTGCCGCGAAGACGTCCGAAATATCAGGCATGTCCGAAAATTTGGGCGTCCGAAAATTCAGTCGTTGACTGTATTCGGTGTAGAGATGTGCAGTTTTTCTTTTTCTATTTGTGCAATGGGTTGTCCGGCCTCTAGCAAGGTATTACGGCAAGTGATCGCATATCATCGACAGCACCGGGTCCATTGCGGCACTGCTTCACAGGAGCACAGGCTGGCACGGAAGCAACAGTGGGTAGCCAAAAAAAGAGTCCTGGTAATCGGATGTGGATGGTGTTTTGAAACAAGGGAAAAGAAATGTGAAGGTAGCGTTGGTAATGACGTGGTGTCCACTTGCCATTTATAGTAGTACATGATGAGGAGAAGAGATCGCTCGAGGGGAGAGACGTCGGAGAGGGAGAAACGTGCAGTGGCTGGCATTCTGGATCATCAAACGCTTGTAACTCTGCTTTTACGGCATCATCTTCAAAAATTCTTTTGGCCACACATTCTTTGTATACTTGTACACAACTGCCACCACAGTCGCTGACCGTTTATTCGGACCTCATGGGAACTGCGGAAATGTCCGAATAAACAGGTGTTCGAAAAAGCAGATTACGAAAAAAAAAAAGAAATCCTTTATTTCCACCCACTTATTCGGGCTCGGCAGCAGGCTTGAAGAAATCGTGAATGTGCTATTGCATGCTGTTCTGCTTGTGCGCAATCGGATAAGCCTGAATCTCGGAGATGGTCGTACGGTCACTATAGGCGGCTGAAAGCACAGTCACTGCTTGTACAAGCTCCGTATGTGATGGCAGCGTAGCACATGGTGCGTCATCTTCCAACTTGGAGTCATCGTTCGGCGGTGCAGCAGAAACCTGACGAATGATCTCGTCGTTGTCAAGTTCTGCGCATGTCAGTACAGGAGCGTCAGCACCTGTGAAACTGTGAAACTAGACGGTGTCTGGAATCGCAATGCAACCTCTCCGCAGGTCTCCACAGGACATTTTCGGTGTCAGTAGGGAGCACATCCGAAGGCCACAAATCCTAGGCCTCCCGGCACCCGCTTGCCGGCATTCCCCAGCACACTCTGCGCGGGCACTGTTGGCACCATTAGACACTTGACGCGATGTTTCTGTATGCCACGTTAGATCACCGCAACCTCGACACAGCACACAAAGCAACCACCACCATGCTGTTATGCCGACACCAGTCGCACAAATGAAAAACGTGGCCTACTCGCAGCGTCATGCACGAAGAAACAAACAAATCAGCTGCTGGATTACCTTGACATGGCTTACTAAGCATTTACTACTAAGCACTTGCTTACTAAGCACGTACTAAGCACTTACTAAGCTTACTAAGAACTGCTGTAGCAACTCTATCGAACCAGGCAGAAACGATGATGATCAGAGGAGATTTCCAGTAGCGCCACTTCGTGGGGCAGCAAGGAGGCTCCATTGAAAACTAAAATGGCGATCAGCAAGTCGAACGACGCACCGGTCAGAGTCGGTGAATGGTGCTCTCGATCGAGTAGGCTGAAGGACTGTCGGAAAAATCAGACGAGAGGTTGCAAGGTGTCCGAACTTTCGGCAGTTGTTAAACATTATGGTCTATGGGGATAATGGTGGTGCCGCGAAGTAGACCGAATAATCGAGCATGTCCGAATTTTTGGAGTTCGAAAAATCAGTCGGCGACTGTGTATAAAAAATTTTCAGCCTTGAGTTTGTTTAGCCAAATCAAAGAAGCCATTAAATAACATGTGCTCTTCTACTAACCGGTTTGTATACTTTAAAGATACATGTCAGGGTGTCTACCAACCGGGAAAACCGGGAATTCTCAGCGATTTTAAATAGTCCGGAAATACTCAGGGAAAACCCAGGGAATTTGTGCTTCTCTCAGGGAAAATTAGCTGTAATTTTATTGCAAAGGAACGAAAGCCGCTGTAATGCTGGCTCGAGTAAGAGAGGAATTGCAACGAATTGTCTTTGACACTGTGTCCTCGGCTGGAGGAGTTGCCAGTGTACAGTCAACGGCCGACTTTCCTGATGCTCGATAATTCGGATGGCTTTGCGGCACCACCACATACCCCATAGTACGTCTCTGAAAACGTATCTGACATTTTAGACGCAAGAACCCCTCACCGTCCAATTTTCTGGACTTTTTACCATGACCGAAGGTCCGAAATGGCATTAATCAAAGGCACCACCGCTGCCGTTTTGATTGCCTCGCCGCTTCAAACCAGCCCTCTCACGCGCAGATCCTATGGCAGCCATAGCCACCACTGTAGCAACGGTAGGCCTAGCTGCTTTGACGTTCGCTATTAAGCTTCTTGCCGTTCGGTGCCGTGTTCTTCATTGAAAGAATCGCTGCTGTCAGCAATGGCACCGACTCCACCTTTTTGGTCATCGCGATTCCATGGCTTCGACGCTCGGAAAGCACAATGCATTGCATAAAGACAGTTTCCGAAAGTTAGTTTTGCCTTAGTACATTCGTGCCATGCGGTGAAGCAAACGCGAATGTATTGCGGTGAAGCATAACAAATGTGAGAAGGAGCAATTATTACGTGACGCATTACTTTAGACAAAACGAAAAAAAAAAAGCACGAGGGCAAGAGAAGGAAACCAAGACGCAGCGCTAGTTATATAATACCAACTAGCCCACCAATCTGTTCTCTTGAACACATTATGTATTCCTTAATCATCATCATCATCAGCCTAGTTACGCCCACTGCAGGGCAAAGGCCTCTCCCATACTTCTCCAACTACCCCGGTCATGTACTAATTGTGGTCATGTTGTCCCTGCAAACGTCTTAATGTCATCCGCCCACCTAACTTTCTGCCGCCCCCTGCTACGCTTCCCTTCCCTTGGAATCCAGTTCGTAACCCTTAGTGACCATCAGTTATCTTCCCTCCTCATTACATGTCCGGCCCATGCCCATTTCTTTTTCTTGATTTCAACTAAGATGTCGTTTACCCGCGTTTGTTGTCTCACCCAATCTGCTCTTTTCTTATCCCTTAACGTTACACCCATCATTCTTCTTTCCATAGCTCGTTGCGTCGTCCTCAATTTCAGCAGAACCCTTTTCGTAAGCTTCCAGGTTTCTGCCGCATATGTGAGTACTGGTAACACACAGCTGTTATACACTTTCCTTTTGAGGGATAGTGGCAACCTGCTGTTCATGATTTGATAATGCCTGCCAAACGCACCCCAACCCATTCTTATTCTTCTGGCTATTTCAGTCTCCTGATCCGGATCCGTGGTCACTACCTTCCCTAAGTAGATGTATTCCCTTACCACTTCCAGTGCTTCGCTACCTATTGTAAACTGCTGTTCTCTTCCGAGACTTTTAAACAATACTCTAGTTTTCTGCAGATTAATTTTCAGACCCACCCTTCTGCTTTGCCTCTCCAGGTCAGTGAGCATGCATTGCAATTGGTCTCCTGAGTTACTAAGCAAGGCAATATCATCAGCGAATCGCATGCTGTGAATAGCATTGGAGATATCGTATCTCCCTGTCTGACGCCTTTCTTTATAGGGATTTCATTGCTTTCTTTGTGGAGGACTACGGTGGCTGTGGAGCCGCTATAGATATCTTCCAGTATTTTTACATATGGCTCATCTACACCCTGATTCCGTAATGCCTCCATGACTGCTGAGGTTTCGACTGAATCAAACGCTTTCTCGTAATCAATGAAAGCTATATATAAGGGTTGGTTATATTCTGCACATTTCTTTATCACTTGATTGATAGTGTGAATATGGTCTATTGTTGAGTAGCTTTTACGGAATCCTGCCTGGTCCTTTGGTTGACAGAAGTCTAAGGTGTTCCTGATTCTATTTGCGATTACCTTAGTAAATACTTTGTAGGCAACGGACAGTAAGCTGATCGGTCTATAATTTTTCAAGTCTTTGGCGTCCCCTTTCTTATGGATTAGGATTATGTTAGCGTTCTTCCAAGATTCCGGTACGCTCGAGGTTATGAGGCATTGCGTATACAGGGTGGCCAGTTTCTCTAGAACAATCTGACCACCATCCTTCAACAAATCTGCTGTTACCTGATCCTCCCCAGCTGCCTTCCCCCTTTGCATAGCTCCTAAGGCTTTCTTTACTTCTTCTGGCGTTACCTGTGGGATTTCGAATTCCTCTAGGCTATTCTCCCTTCCACTATGGTCGTGGGTGCCACTGGTACTGTATAAATCTCTATAGAACTCCTCAGCCACTTGAACTATCTCATCCATGTTAGTAACGATATTGCCGGCTTTGTCTCTTAACGCACACATCTGATTCTTGCCTATTCCTAGTTTCTTCTTCACTGTTTTTAGGCTTCCTCCGTTCCTGAGAGCCTGTTCAATTCTATCCATATTATAGTTCCTGATGTCCGCTGTCTTACGCTTGTTGATTAACTTAGAAAGTTCTGCCAGTTCTATTCTAGCTGTAGGGTTAGAGGCTTTCATACATTGGCGTTTCTTGATCAGATCTTTCATCTCCTACGATAGCTTAGTGGTTTCCTGTCTAACGGCGTTACCACCGACTTCTATTGTGCACTCCTTAATGATGCCCATGAGATTGTCGTTCATTGCTTCAGCACTAAGGTCCTCTTCCTGAGTTAAAGCCGAATACCTGTTCTGTAGCCTGATCCGGAATTCCTCTAGTTTCCCTCTTACCGCTAACTCATTGATTGGCTTCTTGTGTACCAGTTTCTTCCGTTCCCTCCTCAAGTCTAGGCTAATTCGAGTTCTTACCATCCTATGGTCACTGCAGCGTACCTTGCCGAGCACTTCTACATGTTGTATATTGCAAGGGTTCGCGCAGAGTATGAAGTCGGATTTCATTTCTAGTCTCACCATTCGGGCTCCTCCACGTCCACTTTCGACTAACCCGCTTGCGGAAAAAGGTATTCATTATCCGCATATTATTCTGTTCTGTAAACTCTACTAATAATTCTCCTCTGCTATTCCTAGAGCCTATGCCATATTCCCCCACTGACTTGTCTCCAGCCTGCTTCTTGCCTACCCTGGCATTGAAGTCGCCCATCAGTATAGTGTATTTTGTTTTGACTTTACCCATCGCCGATTCTACGTCTTCATAAAAGCTTTCGACTTCCTGGTCATCATGACTGCATGTAGGGGCATAGACTTGTATCACCTTCAATTTGTACCTCTTATTAAGTTTCACAACAAGACCTGCCACCCTCTCGTTAATGCTATAGAATTCCTGTATGTTACCAGCTATATTCTTATTAATCAGGAATCCGACTCCTAGTTCTCGTCTCTCCGCTAAGCCCTGGTAACACAGTACGTGCCCGCTTTTCAGCACTGTATATGCTTCTTTTGTTCTCCTAACCTCACTGAGCCCTATTATATCCCATTTACTACCCTCTAATTCCTCCAATAACACTACTAGACTCGCCTCACTAGATAGCGTTCTAACGTTAAACGTTGCCAGGTTCAGATTCCAATGGCGGCCTGTCCTTATACATGCATGCAACCGTCATCTGTCACAGTAAGAGCACCAATATGCCTAATAAGTGTACTGGCAGGCCTTCAGAGATTTTTCGGATGTGCCTGTGGCGATTTAAACCCATAAGGGCAATAAAAGACATGCATTCTTTTTTTTTTTTCGAGCTCAAAATTTTCGAATGTTTTCGCGGCACCTAGGGAGTTTGAAAAATCGGACGTTGACTGTACAACTTACCAAGAGGTTGCTTCAAATGGTCCATGGGGCGAACGCGTGGCAGAAGGAGGACGAGAACACGAAGGACCTAAGCATTTAGGAATGAATGGAAAAGCAAACATGCCATCACTTTCAAGAAGCTTGAGCACAAAAAACAAACTGGCGGCTGACGCTGAGATGCGGGTGACCATAATCCAAACCAAATAAACACTTAAAAGGAGTGAAACGCAACACTGAGGCGTTGTACGCGGGCTGACAGTATGTCAGGACAGTTGAGGTTGACTTTCCAGCTGCTGAGAGAGAATGTTACTTGTTACAAAGTTCGGGCCTCATACCAATTAGCTTGCTATAAGTTGATAGAAATAGCTGACATTTGAAAATATTTTCTTGCGTATGCATCTCCTTTTTGTTCGTATTTGAGAATTGTCGACTCAATTTGCAATGGGTTTTACCATTTTTTTCCGAAGATATTTTATTCGCTATGCATTTTACTAACACATGCCTTCTGTTTTCTTTTGGAGCAAAGTAAACACTACTCCTTACTATTCAAACTGGATTAAGTAGTTTTTTTTTAGCATGCTTGCTAGAGAGTGACAACATTGGGCGACATGGTGTCAGCCCATCTTTACACAATGCAAATTTCTGGGTCACTCAGGGAATTTTACACAGGTACTCAGGGAATTTGGAAATGTCAACTTGGTAAACACCCTGCATGTAAACCAGCATCTTATGCACACACAGGTTTTATGTCATGATTGATTCTTTTATCACATGGAACAGAGACATGCTACTTTGCCTGTCAGCGTTAAATGCTTCATTAGCTGTCTATTCAGCATGTAGCATGCTTCCAAGAAATTTTGGGGGAATATAAAAAAAGCTTTGCTCTCATTGGGTTGGCATTTGATTGAGCTGTGCGTATGCATGCAGCTTCTGCTTAGGTACGACCGTGCAGACGAGGCTGAAGACATTGTGGAGGGTTACTTGGACAGCCATGCGGACGACTGCCTGCACGCTGCCTTGTATGCACAAGCCTTGTCGCAACAGCGTAGCCCGGTGACTCAAGAGTCGGTCGCATCTCAACGCATGGAACGGCTTCAAGTAAGTCCCTTCTTACCTGCGGTAGTGACCTAAGGGTTTTATGATATGGTGCTGTCAAGTGCGAGTTGCTGGATTCAGTTCTCACACATAAAGGCGCGGTTGTGTTGTGGGCATTGGGTGGACATGAATGGTGTACCCACATGACGGACGGATCTGCAGGCGACTTTTCTGTTATCCGTCTGGCTGTAAGTAGCATCCACGTGATGGATGAGAGGTGAGCAGACGACAGAGCCGCACAAATGTTACTACAGTAAAAGCTCGTTAATTCGGACTTCTAGGGACCGTAAATTATGTCCGAATTAACCGAATGTCCGAATTATCGAGCGGACAAAAAAAAAATGCACGACTTTCATCAACAAACCTTTATTGTGCAAAGTAATCGAGAATGCTCGTTTGCTTTCGAGCAGAAACCCGCGCTGATACTATTTTACGAAGTCCTTCCAGGTGCTTAGAAGCTCGCATGCTGTCTGGAGAGTCCCAACAAAATTCTTCCAACACAGCGAGGGCCTCCGCGGCTTCCTTCACAGTGCGAGGGAGCCGAGGCTGCTCCTCTCGCGGCTCCTCTTTGTTGTGTCGGCAGCGGCAGGCAAGCGGGGGGCCCCGACCAGCGAACGCGCTGCTAACGTTGGCGCAGTAAAGGAGACGCGGAGCGAACTGCTCCCGTTGAAAACCGGAACGAAGACTCGGCCACCCTCGGCCGTTTATTGCTAATAAAGGGTTCACACGCCAGATGACACCTCCCGATTGGTCCAATGCTCATCACATGACAGAAGGGGGGTGCGCCATCTAGCTAAACAACTACAAAACATACATGTGTGATGACACATAGATCTGACAGGGGGCGACACTATACTACATCATCCCCCCCTGGAAACAAAGTAAACATACAGTGAAACGCGCACACAAGACGCGCACTTAAGTCCAAAGGCGATTTCAGTTCATTCCCGCCCATGTTCACACACGCGCACCAGTTGCACACAAAGCACGCACTTAAGTCCACAACAAATTCAATCCGTCCCTGCCCAAGTTCACATACACGCGCACCAGTCTTGGGCACTAAAACACAGGCAGTCACTCAAACAAAGTCAAACAAGGAACATGGCACAAAGCTCACTGCACCACAACAAGGACCACTTTACCTGTGTGAACGAAAAATGTGAACTGCCTCGTAAATGTCACAGCGAGGCCCCTAGCCATGGCATTTCGAAGACGGCAAAACGCTCTGCATTCAGGAAACATAATCGTCAAGCCGCGGAGGCCGTTTTTTGACACGATGAGGACGCATGCGTACCTCAGAAGAACTTTGGGGGTTGCGATGCGTTTCGGTCGACTTTAAAGACCCAGTCGTCCCACTACTATTTCCCTCCCCCTGGTTGGAAAGTTGAATGTGGTTGTCGTTCGAAGCTGGAGAGGGTTGCCCAGGACGCTCCTCTCGAAGTCCCAACAAGTCCTGGGATACTACCGATTCCCCCACGGAATCTGAAACTATTGCTGACTGTGTAGACTCGGAAGCGATACAGTCAGATGCACTACTTAAGCGGTGCCTATGAAAGGACGATGTCACGCCAGACGAGTCAGCGGAATGACTATCCAGGTTTGAATACGAGTACAAAAAATCTTTATCAGTCGTGGCCAATGTACTATGGTTTGAGGTATCTACTACTGTGGTTAACTTAGACGCATTCCACGTCTTCCCATCACTGAGTACAAAAGAGGATGGTCCTACCTGGGCCTTAACTGTACAAGGCGCACTGTACTTAAAAAATCCTTTCTTGGCAAGTTTTACTTTGACGGTGTCTCCCACCTTGATACGAGTTGCCTGAGCACCTCTACGCTTGTCTACATACTGTTTAGTTTGCCGCTGTTTCTGCGAGACTCTCTCGCGAACTTGCGGAAGAGAGCTGTCCTGAACCGTTATGTGCTTATGCAACCTGAAGTTGCTAATATCTATCTTTGAATGAGGTTGACGACCATGAAGTAGGAAAGCTGGGGAGAGACCCGTTGTAGCATGTGGTGTGATCCTATAAGAACCCAAGAATTCTGAAATGCTTTTCGAAGCATCTCGACCTTCAAGCCTGGCTACCTGCAGGTGTTCCCTAATGACTCGGTTGAACCTTTCTATTTGACCATTACGCTGTGGATAATAGTTGGAGGAGAAAAAAATGAGCGATTCCTTTTTCCTTTAGGTAATCTTGGAATTGTTTTGAAACAAACTGTGGACCATTGTCTGTAACTATAGAGTCTGGCAACCCTTCACGGCTGAAAGCCCAGTCAAGAAGCTTAATGACATCATCTGTGGAGATGGAATTAGTACCAAGTACTTCTGGCCACTTTGAGTAGTAGTCAACAAGGGTGACTAGATACCTAGGGTAGGACGTGTTTAATGGGCCAGTGATGTCCATTCCCAATTTCTGCCAAGGCCCGTTCGGCCATTCAACTGGTTGCAATGGAGCTACATGAGGCTTTGCAGACTTGTCTGCCAGCTTACATACATGACAATGCTTTACATACTGTTCAACAGTGCTATCCATCTGGGGCCACCAATAGCGTTCACGAAGAAGCTGCTTAGTACGTGCTATGCCCTGATGATTTTCATGTGCCAGCTGTAGAAATGTAGGTATGAGGACACTGGGTATTACCACACGATCACCACGCATGAGTAATCCATCTACAAACGACAATTCTTCATTCACATGAAAGTAAGCTATTAAAGCATTGTCTATGTTTTTCTTAGAAGGCCAACCCTCTGCTAGGCATTTACTGACCTTCTGAAGCGTCTCATCTGTACTCGTTGCAAGTTGCACTGTTTCCTTGTCAACGACTGATGTGACCAAGGATACTATTTCTTCCTCCTGAACTACATTCTGAGAGTCCTTTACTGGAAGTCTAGACAAGGCATCAGCAACTAGGTTTTCTGATCCTTTGCAATATTCAATCTGAAAGTTGTAATACAGGAGCCTGGCTGACCATCTTGAAATGCGAAGAGGTCGACGACCTGAGTCGCCAGCGGACAGTAATGCAACTACTGCTTGATGGTCAGTTCGAAGAGTGAACCGTCTACCCCAGAGGTACACATGCCATTTTTCACATGCGAACAGACATGCTAGCGCTTCACGCTCTCCTACAGAATACTTTCGTTCAGCTACAGACAATGTTCTAGATGCAAAAGCTACAGTTTCTAGCTTAGAACCGTACGGTTGCTGTAACACAGCACCAACACCAACATCAGATGCATCAGTCGTGACTACCACAGGCAATTCAGGGTTGAAAATCTTAATGACAGGGGAACATGTAAGACGAGCTTTCAACTGATTGAAGCTACGTTGTGTATCATCAGACCAAGCAAAATTTTGCCCTTGCCTGAGCATGAGGCGAAGCGGTTCTACAAGTTCTGCATAATGATCAATGAACTTGGCATAGTAACCAGCTAATCCTAAGAAGGATTGCAATGACTTAATATCTGTAGGAGCAGGCGCATTCAGGATTGCTTTTACCTTGCTCTCTGTAGGCGAAATGCCTTCAGCAGAAATTTTATGGCCCAGAAAAGTCAGTTCTCTCACAGAGAAGACACATTTTTCATTCAGTTTCATACCACTGTTTGAAATGCAAAGCAAGACTTCTCTTAAGTTAGCATCATGCTCAGGTTTTGTCCGACCCCATACCAAAATCTCATCAAGGTAACAGACAACATTCTTACAACTCTGCAAGATTTGTGACATCATTTTCTGAAACACTGCTGGCGTGGATGCCAAGCCAAAACAGACACGCTTGAACCTGAATAAGCCTTCATGAGTTATGAATGTCGTGAGATCTCTACTACCTTCTTCCAGTAACAGCTGGTGGTAAGCAGATGCTAGATCCAGCTTAGAAAAATATGTGGCACCATGAAACATTTGCAATAGCTCTTCTACGTGCGGCAAAGGATACCCATCAATGACAATTGCCTTATTCGGTTCCCGTAGGTCAACACAGAGCTGGATGGCTCCATCCTTTTTGCGCACCACGACGAGTGGAGACACCCATTCAGAAGCCTCGACGCGCTCAATGATGTCGCAGTCCTCGAGACGTCGCAGTTTATTTGTCACCTGGTCATGGAGAGCCAGGGGTAGTCTGCGCAACTTTGACGATACTGGTTTCATACCTTGCCGCCGATGTATTCGGTGCACGAAGTTTTTGACGAGTCCCAACTCGCCACTGAAGAGGTGATCAAAACCCGGAGGCACACCTGTGGGGCTCTGTACTGGAGGAAGCGTAGCCAGGCAGCATGTCAGCGACGTACCGTCGATTTGTATCCCCAAGCGCTGGATGGCGTCAAGACCCAGCAGTGATGTTCCTGTAGACGTTACATGGAACGTGACTGAGCACGACCTTTGAAGAAACTGGACAGTGGCTTGGAAAAGGCCTTGAATGTCGATGCGTTGCCTGGAGAAATTCCTTAAGTCCACTGCTGTTTTTGACAGTCTGTGCTGTCGACCAAAGTGCTTCCCAAAATCCTCAGCAGCCATCAATGAGACAGACGCTCCTGTGTCCATGAGCAGCCGCATGGCGACGTCGTTAACCACGACCGGGACTTGTAAATCCCTTTTAGCTTCCAAAGTGCTCACCGTCAAGACAGACGCGGACGGCTGTCCTGTGGAAGTTGAAGACAGCGTCTCTACGGAAGAGACGTGCTGAACAGTACGGGTTTTTCGGCATACTGATGCAAAATGGCCCAACATGTGGCAGGCGTTGCACCGCCGGTTCCTTGCGGGACAATTCCTGTATGTGGCAATATGCTTCGTGCTGCCACACCGGTCGCATGTACTGCGGTCGAAATTAGGGTCCTTTGCATCCTGTGCTTCATTGCGAGTCCCGGAGGAGCCTCGCGGAAAATGTTGATCTGGGCGGCCTCTTGGAAAACGTCGGCCATCTTGGCGGCTCCTCGGAAGAAGTCGGCCATCTTCATGGCCTCCCGGACTGCGTCGGCCATCTTGGCGGCTCCCCGAAAGAAGTCGGCCATCTTGGCTCGTCGACGGAGCGCCAAGTTGAGCTGCCTCGATTCTCTGTATTTTCTCCGAGTCGAACGCGCGGTTCGCTCGATGCAGGGCTTCTAACGAGCGTCCAATTTCTTCTGCCTTGTCCAGGGACAGGGTTTCGCCATGGGCCAGCAACTTTTCGCGAACGCTGGCGTTCGCTACCCCATGTATGATTTGGTCTCGGACGCGCTCGTCATAGCTTGTGCCGAAGTTGCACTGTACCGCCTTCTCCTTCAATGCGGTCACGAATTCCAGGAATCCTTCTCCTTCAAACTGCTTTCGGCTGGTGAATTCGTGCCGTTCCGCCAGGACATTTGTTGACGCGGCGAACAGCCGGTCAAGCCACTGCAAGAGTCTCGGAAACTCTGACGCTGGCGGGACCGCATCAGTCGACGTTGACGCTGCGCCGGTCAACTGCCTTGCTGCTTCGCTTGAAGCTGACGCTGCGCTGGTTAACTGCCTTGCTGCTTCCTGCTCCTTGGCTGCAAAGTGCTTCCGTTGTCCCTCACGCCCGAGAGCGCTGACGAGCGCAGACGCTCGCCGTGCGTCCGGCCAGTCGCCGCCGCCGGCCGCTTCGAGGTGGGCCTGAAAAATTTTTTTCCAGCGGTACCAGGGAATTAACGGAGGGCCGGGCACTTCAAGAAAAACAGGAAGGTTCGCCGTAAATGCCATGCCGGGTAGCGTGCAGGAGGCAAGCCGGAGCTCGCCGCAGGAATAGGCAAGGAAGAGCAAGAGGGAGAGTAGGCCTAGGCTCGGAAGCCTCGCGACGCCAAGTGCGTCGGCGGCGTTTGCCGGCCGTGCAGACACAGGAAGGGACACTTCACTTACGAAGCTCATTGGTTTCCCGGGGCTTCGGTCGGAACCGTTGCGGGAATCCCATCCTCGTCGCCAAATGATGTTGTGTCGGCAGCGGCAGGCAAGCGGGGGGCCCCGACCAGCGAACGCGCGGCTAACGCCGGCGCAGTAAAGGAGACGCAGAGCGAACTGCTCCCGTTGAAAACTGGAACGAAGACTCGGCCACCCTCGGCCGTTTATTGCTAATAAAGGGTTCACACGCCAGATGACACCTCCCGGTTGGTCCAATGCTCATCACATGACAGAAGGGGGGTGCGCCATCTAGCTAAACAACTACAAAATATACATGTGTGATGACACATAGATCTGACAGGGGGCGACACTATACTACACTCTTCCTCCTCAGAATCTTCTCCGTGCAGCACGTCCCTGACAATTTCTTCTTCGGTAAGCGAGCCGGCTGTAACAACGCCGTCATCAATGCCGACGTAATCAGCGAGTGTCACCGCATCCGGCAGAACTCCTCCAAAATCCTCGCAGTCATCTCCATTGTCATCTAGCAACACTTCGGCCACTGCATCATCGCCAGGCTCACGCACAACGAAGCCACTGTGTCTAAAACAGTTGGCGACGACGTGCGCGGGCGTGTTGTGCCAAACGTAGGCAAGGATGTTGACCGCGCTCAAAAGATTCACGTCGTACTGCTTGCCGACTTCATGGCACAGGAGCATTCGTTCCAGCACGCGCCTGCGGTATTTCGTCTTGACATACTGAATTATGCCTTGGTCCATCAGTTGGAGGGCCAATGTTGTGTTCGGCGGCAAGAAAACAACTTCTATGTTGTCCAGTCCGGTGACACTGTTATGTGCACTACAATTGTCCAGCACCATTAACACTTTGCGGTTCTTTGCGGAAAACTGTCGGTCTAACTTCTGCATCCAGCCACGAAAAATTTCCGACGTCATCTAGGCCTTTTTATTCGCTCGGTATTCCACCGGAAGAGCAGGCATGTTCTTAAAGCACCGTGGCTTTTGTGCCTTTCCAATGACGACAAGCGGCAAGCGCTCTGTTCCTGTCATGTTGGCGGCTAAAAGAATGGTGACGCGTTCCTTGGATCTTTTGCCACCGATGCACGGATCTCCTTTCATGGTCACAGTTTTGTCTGGCAAAGCCTTAAAGAAAAGTGCTGTTTCATCAGCATTAAATATGTCATTTGGATCGTAGGCGGCGATGTGCTCGAGCAGCTGAGCGTTCTTCCAGTTGTTGGCAACGTCTTCGTTGACAGCGCCTCTTTCGCCGCACACGGTCTTAAAAACGAGGCCATGTCGCTCTCTGAAGCGTGCGCACCACCCTTCCGATGCCTTGAATGCATCGATATGCATCATCAGTGCAAACCTCTCGACTTGCGCCATGATGAGGGGTCCACTCAATGGCAGATTCGCATTACGTGAGTCGACCACCCACCGAAGCAAAGCCTCTTCCAACTCTGGATGAGCTGCTGTTCGCAGACGCTTTCGTGACGCTCGAAACTTCTCGCTTTCGAACGCCTGAAGAATCTGTTCTTCATTTTTCACATACGTGCTCAAGGTACTTCTTTTCACGTCGTACTTCTTCATAGCTTCTTGTCGAGAGAGTCCGTCCTTCAGGGCCCGCAAAATTTCCACCTTGGTAGCCAAGTCCTTCGCCTCGTATTTCGGCCGCTTCGCCGGCGTTGCCATCGGCGGAGAATGCAGTGACAAGGGCGCACAACAGAAAAGCAGCAATAAAGTTCAATAACTGAGCTGTGCTAAATCCAGCGGTCCTCGGCAAAACAGCGTGCAAGGATGTAGCGCACCAACAGCAACAAAGCGACAAAATGGCCGCGCGACACATGCAAAAACAAAAAAAAGCACCCATCCAGCCACAAGTCGAGCCAATTGGATTGGATTGGCCAAGTTTCAGCCACTTGATGTCAATGACGATGCTGCGTTTGGGCAGCGAGGCGTTGGTTTGGGTATCACTTTTGTGCCGCGTTTGCCGTATTTTCGTTTTTGAGCCCCTGTGACTGCCTGAAATCGTTCGAATTATCCGAGGTGGGCTGGAATCCGTCCGAATTAACGAGAGTTTCGTCCCATAGACTCCTATGTATAATTGTAGGGACCAGGCGCGAAGGCCGAATTATCGAATTTTCCGAATTAACGGAAGTCGAATTAACGAGCTTTCACTGTACACCCTACCCGAGACTCTCCGCGATTTCTAGCTGCAGGCTGGTTTGGGAATAATGTCAAGATAAAGGTTAAGACGTGAGCATATCGCAGCACGCGATGTGAAGGCGACTGCTATTGTGTTCAGCTAGAATCACCATTGTGCCCAGCACCATCCAAGTGTCGTCATTGCATGCAAATGTTTAATGGGCAGATAGGATTAATTAATTAATTATGGGGTTTTACGTGCCAAAACCACTTTCTGATTATGAGGCACGCCATAGTGGAGGACTCCGGAAATTTTGACCTCCTGGGGTTCTTTAACGTGCACCTAAATCTAAGTACACGGGTGTTTTCACATTTCGCCCCCATCGAAATGTGGCCGCTGTGGCCGGGATTCGATCCCGTGACCTCGTGCTCAGCAGCCGAACACCATAGCCACTGAGCAACCACGGCGGGTGGCAGATAGGATGGCCACATATGTGGAGTCACCAGGTGGACTAGGGGAGAAAAATATCTCGTGCAAAAGCATGCAGAGTTCCAATCGACTCCACAGATTTTCTTTTATCTCTTTTCTTTTCTTTTGTGGAACAGTCCGAGCTGCTCCAAGAAATGATCAATCTCAATCTGCCTTTGAAACACACAGTTGGTACTCCGGATGTCCAATTGGAACGGTTCAAAAAAGAGCAGGAAATGTGGAGGTGGGAGTGCTCTGAATCTGTCGTTAGAATTAACATTAAGTGATTAATTAGTGAACATGTCCAAAAGAGCATCATGCTGAGAAGGGAGCTTTCAGAAGGGGGAAATGGCACAAACGTGAGACACAACTTTCATAAACACTGCGAAAATACCATATTTGCATGATTGTAACGCACGCATATTTGAATGCATTTTTCATACAAAAAAATTACACATTGGAATTCTACTAATTCTACTCAAATAACTAATTCTACTCAAAATAAAAGATGAAATTTATTCATACATATACATAAATAAAAAGCTCAATGTAAGGTAGCTAGCCACACTGTTGTCGGAATGATTTGTCTGAGGAAAACAACGCTCAGAGACAGTGTAAGGTGGGTCCATGGTGCGTGGAATGCCCTCCCGCAGACAATAGTTGCGTGAGCCTTCAAGAGGTGTGGCATTTCTAATGGAATAAATGGAACTGAAAATGACTTTCTCTGGTCGATAAACAGCGAAAAGGAGGTGTCTCAGACTACGATAGCGACATGCCACTAAAATTCAGCTGTGTGCGTGCTGGTGCGCCTTTGTATGTTCCATGAAATTCTTTCAACATGCTACGCGTCGACTCAGGTTTCGTTACTTGATGTGTGCGCTAGAATCGGCGCCAAGTTATTTTTATATGTATATTTAGGTGGCAATATAACTGCGTTATACAGTAGAACCTCACTGTTACGTTCCTCACTGCTGCATTTTCCCGGCTGCTACGTCGTTTTCATCCGGTCCCGGCATAGCTTCCATAGGATCCAATGTATGAGGAACCCCACTGTTACGTAGTAGCTGTGAAAACGTTCCTGCATGATACGTCGCAACTTAGCACCCCGAACCCGCCTGGGCTAAAGTAGGCAACGCGCTCTAACCGCCATTTTGGCTTTTGACGAGCTTTGGCTGGGCTTGGCCGGGCTGGGCTATAGAACTGACTGCAAGAAGCCGCACGCCAGTTCGAGAGGCTGCCACTAAGTGGCGATTTGTGAAAAATGCTCTAACTATCATCACTGTGATTACGGTCACCGCATGGTTTTTAGACGGGTCGACTCACGGAGGAAGGAAGCTCGGGAGAGGCCCTGACGTCACACTTTGTGAAGCTAAAGTGAAGCCGGAAGTTGGTGTTGCTCATGGCGTTGCTCCGCCTATTGGGCCAGCTCTCCTCTCTTGTTTACATTTCTCGCGAAACCACACCGCGCCACGCAACCGGGCTGCTTGGACGCGCGCGCTCCGCAGCAATACTAAACAATCGTTAGCACGATTACGCAAAAGAGGGCAAAATTTCCCACGGATATTCCTTCGTCTGTTGCCATTGCCGTGGCACGGTGACGAGGAGGAGCACGAGCCGCATGATGCCGGGGAGTTGCCAAATCCTAGCTTTGGAGAAGCGGTCGCGGCTCTGGACCTCCTCCGCAGGTACGTCGTCTTCACAGCGACGCTGACAGCAATGCGGCCTTCCAGGCTGTTGAGAAACGTGTGGTGATTTCTAGCGAGCGAAAGAAACGGCAAGCCACCATTCTAGACTTTTTTAAGTCCTAAGTGCACTCTGGGGAAAAAAATTGTCTATAGTTGAAGCTGAACTTTTTTCATTCATTTTTGGAGCTTTCCTCACTGTTGCGTTTTCCTGGCTGTTACGTTTCTTTTCCCCGGTCTGGTGAAAAATGTATGAACGGGGTTCCACTGTAATTGGTGGCACAGTATAATCGTGCAAATGTGGTAACTCTAATGGCATAACATGCCCCATTCATAAAAGGCAAACCGTAGTCGTACTGTCTAGGGGTGCGCATGGAAGACAAGGACACAGCTCACAGACACACATATGGGAGTATTTTTTAAAATTTATTACCCGCCCCTTTTTTTTGTGTTCTAGGAACTGAAATCTATTTTAAAAATTTCAGTAGCACTTGCCTACGTGGCTTAGTGTGGCTCACTTTGTCCTTCTTTTTCAACATGCACCCAGCAGAGTATGAATTACCAATTTGGCCAAGAAGCAGCACTCTGAAACTGTAGTCAAGCACTGGTAATGAAAAAGCTGCATTATATTCAAAGCAGAGTGTATTGCTGGACCTGTTGGTGCTCCAACTTTTTGAAAGTAAGAAGCTAGAAAGCAAAATGATATTATGGCAGAGGTGAACAATGTGACAGGACATGAAAGTGACGGGATAAATCTGTTCAATATTTGTGGCTGAGTACCATTCAGAACGTCATGGAAGGGCAACAAATCAACTTCTAATCTTGGCTGCAGAGCTGGTTGTGTGAAGGTGTGATTAGCTGCCTGGATTGATAAGAATAAAAAAATGGCTGTGGCTTAGGTAAGGTTAAGCCCAGGATGCGAAGCATACTAGCCTTTATTTTAGTTGTTGAACCACTGTTTAGCCTGGTGAACTGCTGTTGCTTGGCTATATTTGGTTCGTCTAGACGAAGAAACAACTCATGCATTACTTCTTCGCCTTCAAGAGTGGAACGCGACAGCGTTCCCGTCGACCCGCCAAGGGGTGTAAGACAATGGGCTACAGGGCAGCGACTACGCGCCCCGCATTGGACGCGGTGAGCGTCGAGCAAAGCAGCGTTCGGCGCGGCAACGAAATGTGCGCCTGAGCAAGAGACGCACGCCTTAGAAACAGCTCGTTTCTAAGGCAACACCGCATTCACTAGAGGCGCTTTTGTACCGCGTTGAAGCATCGTAATCGTGGCTCAGTGGTAGCGTCTCCGTCCCACACTCCGGAGACCCTGGTTCGATTCCCACCCAGCCCGTCTTGCAAGAGTTGAGCCAAAGCCACTTCTCCTCTGTCGTGACGTCACGGTGTCACGTGATTTCATGGTCACCGCCGCGCCTGAGGAGCTGGGTTGAGCCCTCGTAATATGCTTCGCATAAAATTGACCTGGTGTCAAGCCTTGCCAGTATGCGGTATATAAAATTCTGGAGAAATGGTGGATTGCTAAGCATCATTAAGTCTGAGCAATCTGTCAATTTTATTTTCCAGAGAGTTTGTGAAGCGGACCCTACAAACCCCCAGGTTCTGGAGTATGTACAGCTTATTGAGCGAAATGGTACGTGCACCTTTACCTCTTTTTTTCTTTATTGCTAGAGCTAACTGTATGCTTGAGGGACATCCATAGGTAAAATACTGCTTGAAGACAGTGCAGACAGTTAGCTTGAAGCAGTAAAGATGGCTTCAAGCAAAGGTGATGAACCGATGTGGTGCGAATGATGTCAGTGAGTGCAGGAGTACTGTGCAGTCCATTCATAATGATATGTATAACGATATATTGGTTATGCAGTCACAAACTGATAAATCGGATACCGATAATCTGGCCATGCTCGGTAATTTGATTATGCTAAGGAATTTGGACAGCCTGACGGTACTGCCAATGGCCCCATAAGTTTATTGTGTAAAGATGACCGATATTTCAGACAGCTCTACATACGATTATCCGGACTCTGGCTGTGGCTGTACTGTATGCCGCCGTTATCTCCTCTGGCAACCTTGACAAGGCCTCAGACGTGGGCGTGGCCTAGGAGACGTGGGACATTAAGTATTCCCTCAGAGATCACACATTAAACGGAAATTTCTTAGACTTTGCCTTAGTTGCAGCACTATGCCTCAGAGATTTAAAAGCAAATACCCATCTTGGAGGCTTTGCCTGAATTATGGGTCGCATCAACATTGCAATCGTTGCATCCTATTCTGGCAATACCGCGCAAGGCCTGCTCTTGCCACTCTGTTCGTTGTGTTTGCCTTTTGTGCAGCGTTCCGCTATTCTGTGCTTGTTTGTTTAGTTTAAGTTCCAGACAGCACTCTGCTGGCTCCAGGAAGTCTTTCTTGTGAACTTATCAGCAGGCTGCACTAAATGGTACCAACGGTGCTCTCAAAGTCCGACTCGGAATGAGTCTCAAGTTGCAGCCCGAATGAGTCCACGACTGAAGAGCCTGAACCTGCTCCCCACCGCAGTGTGCCCAAATGCGGACATTGATGACCTGCCAGGCTGCGGTGTGCAGATTTCTGCTGCCATTACATTTGAAGACTTTGCAGACGTCGACAGCGTGGTGTTGTTGTCTGCCGAAATGGACAATAACGAAGTAATTGACCAAGTTCTCCCACCGTCAAACAGCAACTCTAACTCGGATGATGATGATGTGCTTTGCGCTCCATAGCCTTCACATGCTGACTCGAGCATTTGCAGCCCTTGCATCTACGTGCAGCGACAGCAAAAAAACTGGCAGAAATACAGGTGTACTTGGCTGCACATAAGCTGAAGTGCGTGCAGCAATGAATCAACTACTTATTCCTTGCACAGGGGCCTAAGGGGGGGGCCCTGCACCTGAACTTTTTTTTTAGTTCTTTGTCAGTATTGATAAAACTTGCCGAGTGTATGTATTTCAATGTGCTAGTTTTAGATATGCATCCAGTTTTCTTGCAGAGTAAATAGCTTTTTAGATATTGAAGAAATTCAGCTTTATTGCATAATTTGCTTGAAGGTGAGCTATCTACCAAACTATGCATGGCGTAATAAATATTGACACACGAAAACGATGTGGAACTAACAAAGAGTGCAAATAAGCAAGTGTGGTGTTCTAACCCAGTTTTACATCAAATGAGAACATTGCAAACTTCAGTGAGAGAAATCCATCTAACTGCTAAAAAAAAACATTTTTAAAGAATTTTCTAATAAATGCGACAACATTATTTCGCTTATTTGCACTCTACATAGCTTTGCCTTTCTGAAAAAAAAAAGGAATTAGTGATAGCACAAGTAGGTGCAGAGATAACGCACCTCCAAACGGCACCATCAACAAAATTGTGGATTTGAGAAAACACCGAAAAACATTTCACAACTTATATATTGAAATAAAGTATTAAAGAACGGCACCAAAGGCCATCAGTAGGCACTAGGTATAATTCATGGCGATTTGGCCATTGCCGGTCGACAACATAGCATGCACTGCGCGTACGTTCGCTTCAAAAGGATTACTCGTTTTCGGGCCCTCACTTCCCCGCGAGCTCCATCCCGACGTAACTTTACTGCAGATCTTGCAAAGCACAGTCAGTATAGTAGCAAGACCGTAATCCTGATCACCGTGTACCAGCTACGCAGAACCACCGCAAATATTACACGAGAAAACGTTGAGAACGGTCACTGCTGCAAGTCCGACGACAACGTACGGAGTAGCGGGCTTCGCGACCGAGGCTATTGTATGATTGGTGGTCGTATCTTCAACAAAACGCCGAATCTTTCGCCCCATGGTCATCGTAGATGCAATCTTGTTGAGCGCAGCATTCTCGTGCTCTTATCTTATCCACTTCCTCTTCAGTTACGACAGCTGGGTTCAATTCTTACGCGAGTGTAACCAGCGTGTGGATATGTGTGATCCGGCAAAGCAATGAGGTGTCGACGTTCGACGGCGGTATGACTAAAGCGGCGAGCTGCCGGGTATCCCGTGCCGCCTGCTACGATGGAATTCATTTAGGAAGTTTACTGTATCTCGTACGTTTCCACCCGTAATGATTCACGGAACAAAACTTTGTCAGATCTCCAGCATATCCAGCATTGCAGCCGCGAGACGAAGACAAAGTGACGACTGTTTTCGTCATTTGAGCGCTCGTGATACTTGGAGCCAATCATGACTTGCCATCTGGTCACATGCTCAAAGTGGCCAATAATAGCGTATGCCACGAATGTCTTTTTCTGTTGCTTTTTTTGTGACCGCAGCGCCGGCAGTGTTGCCAACTGACGAATAAAAAAAGCCAAAAATGTGAGCTTCCGAATGATACCAAAATTTGCGCTGGCAGAGTAGTTATCGAGTTATGCCCGACGAAAATCGGGCGCGGTTTGTCCCCAATCTAAAGGGCAACACTTGCAGATTCGCATCTTTAGATCACGGTAATGGAAGAGCTATGCGGGATTTTGTAACCGAATTTAGAAGATATGTGCGGAAACACATCAGAAACACGGAAAATAAGAATTGAGAAGTCGGAATTTTGGGCCGATTTTTGGTCCCCAAGACTCGGGTCCCCCCTTATGCTGCTCTAAGCCTAATAAATTATGAGTTTTTTGGACAAATTTTTCGGTCGAACTTTCAGTCCTTGTGAGGTCTGTAATATCGGTCGGTGACTGCATATCTGGAATGCCATAAAAAAAATTCTAAAAGAAAGCTGCCGAACATATCTTTGTAACTCCGAACCAAATTTACCACTTATGATTTAAAAAACAAGTAGAATATAGGCTATGAAATAGAAAACATTTATGTATCTCTCTAAACAGCATGTCAACCTTTGTGAGTGCTGAAATAGGTATAAATGTGCACTTGCTTTCACGGAACTTTCAGGTTCACAACTGTAGTGTGCATAGCATCATTTAGCGTCCGTGAAATGAGTGAGGGACTCGCTTGACACCAGTGCACTTTGCGTGAACATCGCAGGTGGGGTCAAAGATGGACCACTGTCAATCTCGTTATCACTGCCACTGCTGTTCTTACCTCCGTCCCACAAAGGCACCGTCTGTCACAACAATCACCATATAATATTTGACTTAATATTTGCCCCAAGGGCAAATATTAAGTCAAGCTAAAGTGATAATTGTGCTCGAGAATCTCTAAGGCGCCAATATTAACGCCAACAAAGCCTTAATAATTGAGAAATTGAAGTAAATGCAGGACATGATTAGAGACTCCCCTGGGGAATTCAAGTACTTGCCCGATGACGAAAGCACTCCTCAGTTGAATTCTGTAACTAGTACAGAACCACTCGTTGCATGAAACATCCTTGCATTGTATTATAAGAAGAAATAAACTGCTACTGATCCAGTTCTATTTCGTGTTTAGACAAAAGAACTGATGGGAATTGCCCTTGACAATGACGTGGGTGGCGAAACGGTTGCGTTTTCTCTCGACTCCATGCTGCCCGTTGTTGTGCCGCAGCGGCAGGAGGCGGGGGCCCGGCGTCCGTAGAGCGCGCGGTGAGCGCCCAACGCAGAGAGGGAGACGCGGAGGCAACTGCTCCTGATGAAACCGGACAAAGGACTCGGCCGGCTCGCGGCCGTTTATTACACGTAGACTTCACTCACCAGATGGCACCTCCTGATTGGTCCATACTCGACACATGACCGAAGGGGGGTGCGCCATCTAGCTAGACTACACCGGAACATAAATGAATGGTAATCCGGAGATCTCTCAGAGGGAGACACTATGCAACACCCATGCTTCCGCGTTTCAGTTGTTATCGCAAAGTGGTGTGCTGGTTTTGCTGGCTCGCAAAACTCGCACAAACTGCAAGTAGCAGAGAATTCAACTTCCATGTGATGTCGTGGGATGTCTGAACAGTCCACGCCACTTGGCCATAAAGCAGGTGCAGTAGCGAATCCGCCGCTCTGAGTTTATCTGTCTTGGCTCGGTACCACTGTCTGTTTGCCGTTTTACTCACCGATGGCAGGAAAGAGTGGTGATGGCGTATGCAAAGTCAACACCCTCCCAGTTGGGAGGCAGGAGACTTTAATTTTGAAAAAGGTAGTTGGACCCTCCAAATGCAATTTTCTCGTAAAATAATATTTTCTTTGCCCAAAACAAGCGTTGCAAGGTATTTGGAATGATATTTAAACAGTCCACATTGAATGTGTATTAGCTTTTAGTATCCCTTTAAGGTTTTGGCACTATGTGAGACCACCTGTTTAAGGTGGAGGGATAATCAAAATGGCAGCAGTAGTGGCTTCAATTAAGGCTGTTTCGGACCTGCAGTCATGGCAAAAAGTACGGAAGATTGAATGGCGAAGAGTTTTTGTGTCCGAAATTTCAGATGTTCTTATACATTGACTCTATGAGGTACCGTGGCGGTGCCATGAAGGCGTCCGAATTATCAGGCATCTGGAAAATCGGTCGTTCACTGTAGGTGAAGATGCTTATTGCAATAGGGTTGGCGGTGGTAGCTGTGAATGCGGCATGCGCCAACCCGAGAGGAGATTTCCTGGTACCAGAATAAGAAACCGAGTGCGCGTCGGCGTTTTCATGTGAGACAGGTCGGCGAGTATTGCGGGAAGGCTGCCGTGGCAGGCAGCTACTGCTCTCTATCGGGCACTCGCCTTTTCCTGTTTAAATGAAGCCTAGCGGCCAAAAAAGGTATCATACAATCACAGTTGGGCGATGTCTTGAATGTTGGTGATAAAATGCTGTGTTTTCCGGGAATGTGTGAATCGGTAAAAAATAAGCATCACTCAGTTGCGTATTTTTTTCATTCTTGGTTGCGAATGTTGTTGCTGGGAAATCGTACATAAGGGATCGTATCAACAGGGTTCTACTGTAAAGGATATTTTTCCATTTGTCATGTCCAAGAAAACGAAAGTACGATTCTGCATAATTTGTGCGAGATATCCACTTCTGTATCCTTACCTTCACAGCCAAAAAAAGGTTGTCTGCGAGTATAATAGACTGGTGTTCATTTTTATGTCGTGTTCACGACCGCTTTCTCATTACGTGCAGAGCAAGGAGAGGACAGCGAGGACAGCGTGGTTGAGTGCCTGCGTCTCTTGGCTGACTTTGTGGACTGCCCCGACAACAAGGACAGCATGGATGCCTGGAGGAAGCTGTGCCACATTACGCTGCGCACGGGACACAGGTACAACAAGGTTGTCGTTAACTAGACCTCTTGCGCAAACCTTTTTGCGTGAAGGACATGCTAGACAAACATGGAGAGCTTGGGTGGGAGGACATCAACGTGGGGCCGTTTCTGTTTATACTCTCATCTCTCTGTCCTAGTACAGTCACCTGCGGGTTTTGCTGCGATAGCAGTTGTAGATGCAGTCGAAATTCATTGGCGTCGTCATGCTCTCACAATATCAACACGCATGCGGGGCCCATGTGCAAAGGGTTAGGAAGTCTGTAGAGACGTTTCTATGGACAGCTCATGTCATAGCTGATAGTTCATGGCACACCATCCCAGTGGGCTCAGTGGTTCCTACATAGCAACCGTAGCAAACACACCATGGCAGTGCTTGCTATGGAGACACTAAAGTGAAAAATGATTTCAACTGTACTGGTAAATTTTTCTTCTAAAATGCCACAAAAATCCATTTATAATGTTGAGAGGCTTGTGCTAGAAAAGCCACAAAAACAAAAGACAGGTGGTGATGCTGCCTTAAGGGGGGACGTAGCTTTGAAATTCAACTTCCTTATTTCTTCATGGATTTTGATGAAAACTGGCACAAATGTTTAGAATGTCTCCCTGATGCTTCCATAAAAGTTTCAGAGTGATACCTTGAGAACATTTTATTAAATTTGATTCAGCAGAATGTTGCAACCTCGAACTTTGTGAAGAGGCTGGGGAACTTAGAAAATGTGATAGAAGGCTTGTTAAGTACTGACTGCATAAGCTGAATGCACGCTGAAGGTCGTGACATTCTTGCTTTTTTTGTTTTTCAACACAAATTTTTTGGATTGTCATTTTTTATGTTACCTTCGTATCAAGCACACTTTCGGGGTGAACGAATAGCCACACCATAAATTTATAAAGTGTCAAAGCCTAAAAGCAAGAATGTCACGACCTGCACTGTAGCCCAAGGAACAAGACAAAAAAAAACAGTCAGAATAGGCCAAACGGTAACAAAGAAATCAGCTGCGCAAACTGAGCAGAAAGGCAAAAACACAGTTTTGAGAAAAAGGCCTTCAAAGTTTTGCCTTGCCTCCACTCTTCTAAATTGCACCAGGATTGTACCCTGCTTCAGTGAAGGTAGACTGCATTGTATTATAGTAAGATCCAATTAATTTCATAAGTTTCAAGAACCTTTACTGACCCACAACACCCCAAGCATGAAAAATTGAAATATGAAATCAGAGACGTTGGAGTGATGGGGGGGTACTGGCCCTGGGAATCAGGTGCACAATTTGATAAGTGAAAGTGTGACCGTTATTTCTGCTTCTAATAATGAACCTGTTACCACAGAGTTAATAAACATAGAGTTTCGAAAACATTTTGTGACTCAAAATTAGTTTGTGTTTTTCTTTAGTGTCCCTTTAAACACTACACTGATCTGTTTTTGATGTCCGTGCAGTGAAGACGCAGCAGTCAGGGACTGTGGCAGTCGTCTGTGGCAAGAGCGTGGCGACTATTGGTTGCCGTACCACTTCTCGCCACACCTGGATGGCAGTCCTGACACGTGGCTCCTGAAGGCACTCTTCTTGCTGGCGCTGGGACAGACCGTGGGCAAGGCAGGTGAGCGTGCCAACTTTCCTGTTGCCTATTGGTATGTTGCCAGGGACGTTTCACAGACTTTGCAAAGGTACAATTTTCTTTTGATGCACCGCTTTAAGGGGGGACACGACTCCTTGCGGCAAAAAAAAAATCGTGAGAAAAATGATTTTTTGAAAATGAAATTTTCAATATCTACAGCTAATATTACTTTAATTCACCAAGTTTCGAATCTCAAAGAAGAGTGTTTCGTCTGCAATATCAATTCATAACATCACTGCGAGCTGAATTCTGCGCAACAACAGCCCTTTTTATCGTGGCACGTAGCTCTTTTTCTATGTGCGTGATCGCAGCCATCTTGGTCTCGTTAGAAAGAGGAGCCTTCCTTCTTTAAGGGGGGATATCCTCGAAAACTGAAAAATCGCGAAAAAGTTGATTTTTGAAAAACGATATTTTTGGGTTGTATGTCTCATAAACTTCCTGTTCTGTAATTATCAGTACCTAAGTCAACCGCAAAGTACCAAAAAGCGCTACTTTTGAGGCCACCGCGGCCCACAAAACACGCACAAATGCCGAAATGAAGTCAAACTTCGTGCGCGCGCCATTCCCCGCTCATGCGGCCTGTCCGCGCCATCTTGGTGTCGTTTTGACCGTGAATTTTTCGTCTCTGTTTTGCCGCCTTGCAAAATGGCATCGTCGACGCTGTTTGGGCGCTATTGGCATTTTCCCGCGACACGTTCGGCAGTGGTACTTCAGTGGTGAGCTGCTGGGTATCCTGTGGCAACTGCATCGATGGAGTCGCTTTTGGAAGTTTCTTGCATCTTACACGTTTCCACCCATAACAATTCACGGAACGAAACTTTGTCGGACCTCCTGCATGTCCAGCACTGCACTCGTGAGATTACAGTCGACTCCCGATAATTCGAAGCCGCTTAATTGGAATTTTCGGTTAATTAGAAGTGAAGTGCTGGTCCCGTCAGTTTTGCATGTAATCCTATAGAAGAAATCGCTCGATAATTCGAAGTCCTCATCCAGTAATATTGTTTAATTAGAAGTTAATTTTCAGCCGGGATCCTCGAGGTGACCGTCATTCTTTAGTAGAATGTGCAATTTTTCAAGTGTTGCAACCGTTCCGTGCTATTTTATTATTTAGCAGGCTTATATTGAATTATGCTCTATATCGTACTGATGGGCATTTTTATTGTGAGTTTGATATGGCAGGGTTCGACTGTACTGTTTGTGCGAAAATCCTGCCTTGTGCGTCTTCCCTGATCCACAGGGTGCTACATCTCGGCAGTGGAGACAAGGCTCCTTGAGCACAACAGTGAACTGCTGGAAAAGTTCCAGGCGGCGCAGGAGCAGGTGCTGCGTGCTCCCGGGCTGGACCACCTGTTGGAAGAGCTTCTACAGGCAGCACGTCACTTCACCAGCTGACACTACCCCATCCACCAGTAGTACTGTGAAGGCCCACCAAGTGAATATATTAGGCATGAGCGAATAGCGGTTTTTTCACCTCAGAGCGAGTACAAAATGAATAGTTTCCTGATTTGAATAATTTCTAAGCAAAGCAAATACAGTCGACCCATTTATAACAATAGTCAAGTGCCATGAAAATGTTATTGTTATAACCTATAACTCCTATAACAGAGTTGCATTAAAAGAAAAGCAAATTAGGGGGACGGCAGAGCTGCTGTGTAAAATCTAAGTGCCCGAACCCCACTACCTTCCTCTATGCGGCTGCTGTTTGTGTTGACTCGTTTTAAGGGAGGACACTGCTATATAAATAATCTTCTTTATTTTCCCATATGTACTAATCAAACTGGTCGGTCTTGTTGATATTTTTGCACCGATTTCAAATATGCACTTAGCTTTAGTGTAGCTCAATTAGTTCTTAAGATAATTCACATTTAATTTCCTTTGTTTGCAGCCTCAATTAAAACTAAATGGCACAATAAAAATTATTTGTTAGGAATGGTTAGATAGCATAAGGAGTAAGGATTGAAGTGCCTATAGCAAACACTTTTTTGATGTGACCATTAATAGATACTTTATAGCCCACTGAATGTAAGCCCATAAAATGTGGCAACCATGTGGCACAAAATGTAGCAAAATTAATTTCTGAAATGAAAGGTAAGAAATACGCTTGTTATCTTTCATAGAGTACACATTAGACTTCATGCTGCAAAAAGAATTTCAGTTCTAACTGTTCTAGGTGTTGAGATATCGAGGCCTCAATATTGCATGGAGCCAAAAATTTGTTTTGAGAAAAATGCAAAAAACAAACAGCACAAGATTTAATGAAAATTAACAAATGTTTTGCACATATTTACACATGTACATGCCTAATAACCACCAGGAATGTAGTCTAATTGCCTGCTGCTGTTTAAATGTCGTCTCTTCAGTGCCCCTGGAACATTGTCGGCCAAAAAATGGCTCACTTCACCACTTCTTCGGCTGCACGAATTGCTGCAGGGGTCAATTTTTTGTCACGTAGTTCTGCCACATCTTGTTGTGGAGACTGCGGTTGGAAATGTTCATCACCGGAAAAATATCATTAAGTGCTCTCTGCTGCTTCCCAGTGCATTGCATAGCACACGCTGCCAACATGTTTACAACAAACGAGTTCACCGTCTGATTGCAGCTTATGCACTGTGAGCTTCATGTGGATGCGATGTCTCCGCAGTTGGAACATGAGAGCGTAAGTTTCATAGCAAGGCCATATTCTCGCTCACCTTTCTTGAACTCAACGTTGCCGCTATCACATGCTGTGCACTCTGCAGACCTCAAAAGCTGGTTTTGCAGATCCAAATTGACACAATGCCATCTCGTCAAGCATACTGTCGACCACACCGCTGTCTCGGTTTAAGGGGGGACACTGTACTTGAGAGAAATGTCTAATTTTTTTCATCTATTAAAAAAGAAACTTGACATTATGATTGAGTTTTTTATGCTGATTTCAAAAATCTGATTATTGTTTTTGTATGTCAATTAGTATTGGAGATAATTAAAATTAATTACCCATTGTTTGAAGGTGGAATGACAACAGGAAATTTTTATTGGAGAGCTACTATTGGCACATGTCTAGATACTAAAAAGCATAAGCTATACAATGGTTGGAGTACTTTTTTGATATGATGTTTTTAGCCAAGCTGTAGCAGTTTGAGTTTCAATGTTGCAGACACACCCACTTTATGCTCCAGTTTAGTGGAAACTGCAGTATTAGCTGCTCTGAATGCAGAGTTATTGTTTTTTCAAGTTCGCAATTTCAGCAAAATTTTTATTTACAGAAATCAGTGAAAAAAGAAAACATGTCCAATTTGAGCCAACTGAAGCAAAAATTGTAGAATATTTAAAGCTATTTACAATTCTAATATTGTCAGTAGGCACCAGGCATATAGTCCTTCTGTTTGGAATCACCTAAATGCCATTTTTTCAATGCCCGCTGCATGCGCTCTGCAGAGACGTGCTTGCAAGCTGATGCTCTTGCTCTGCGGCGGTCCTTTTCTGCCACGCGTTTAGTGACTAGCAGTCAAGCATTGACCTTCAGTTCCTTCAGGATTGCTGATGAGGCTGCTTCATTTCCTGCATTGAATTTCAATACAGCCTCAGCTACAGCACCTTGCACAGAAAACAGTGATGTATGGCACTCTTTTGGTGAATGCGCCCATACAACGGAGTGGAGACTCTCATTACTGTTCTGTGTTTTCCCCCTTTGGCACCGCTTGAGAAGCTTCTCATCCGACAAACGTTCGTAGATGGGAGAAAGGGCCTTGCAGACATGTGGCGGCAAGTTATAGCGATGCTTGGGGATTGGCTCGCCTTTTGCTTGGGCTGCATTTTGCCGACACCGTGAGTTTTGGCCTGTTGGACACAAACTATGATTTAACACTTGGTCATTGGAGGTGACATGGTGATAGGTGGCCATGACAGCTCTGTGCATGGCCTTGATGTCACCTTTGTCGCTGGGGTTGTGGCGTCCTGAGCGTTTTGCAGTGTTGAGCAGCGTTTTTTTAAGTTTTCGATGAGCGTTCGTCGCACTTTTTGTGCACCATACTTGTACCGCGTTCGAAATTTGCGCTTCCGTTTCAGACATCGCGTTGACACTGGGGCAAGATGGCGCACCTCAGTGCGCGGCTCCAAGCGCGGAGCAGACGATGGCCATGCAGTTCCGCCAATCGGGAGGCAAGCTCAAGTCACGTGCACCGAGTGACGAATAGGAGGGCGTTCTAGTACCTTCTTTTGCTGCGCATTTTCTAAGTGGCCAATGGCTGAATGGGGCCCGTTCTGGCGGGAATTTGATGGGAAAAGTCGCCTCTTTCAAATGAGACCAAGATGTCCGCGCTAGCGCACGTGGAAGAGCAGGCGCGCGTTTCAGAAAATATGCCGTTTCAGCGCAAGTTCCACCTGAAATTCAGCTAGTACATGTCGTATAAGGCATCACTGCGGCTAAAATACTGATGTTATCGGTATGAAATTAACAATATAGATGCAATAATAGCTGTACATTCCAAAAATGGAATAAAAAAAATCGAGTTTTTTTCGCGATTTTTGGTCGCCACAACCCGTGTCCCCCCTTAAACAGCCCAGCCGTAATACGAAGTAAGCTTGGCAACCAGGTCACCAGTCAGTTTTCTCCTGCCACCAAGGCTTCCAGTTCCAGTCCCCTTTTGCTTGGAAATCAGGTTACGCAGTGCAGTTCCCATCCTTTTCTCTACGTGGTTGACACAGTCTTCCTTGCTGATGGGAATATAACCATACACCTTGGCTTCCTGTAGGGCAAGAAAGGTGCGGCTGTTGCCGTTGGAGAGTATTGTGGTATACCTGAGGTTGTTTTTTTTTCAGTGATCTTTGAAAGAGCATTAGTCCAGCTTCCACTTCCATTTCTCCAGATTTTTTACTTGAGTTTTTTTGGCATACATGCCTCTCCTTCCACGACTGGTATGTTTGGTATGTTGGGTCTCCTTCTTTCGGTCCCCGTTCGCACGCCGCGCAAAAATTGCTCAGAACAACGTAGTCAAGCACTAACCCCGTAAAAAGCTCAGTGACAGCGCCGACGCAGATATGAGAGGAATGGCCACGTGTCATCCAGGACCCATCATAGGAAACGGCAATGTTTCCTGGGTCGCCAAGCTTCAGTTCGCTGTACAGATTGCGCACAGCGAGCGCGCTCGCGGACACGCATTTATCGGCAGCTGCAGTTGCAGCGGTCGTCAGCTTCGACTTCTGGTGCACCTGCCTTGTCTTGGTATGCATGCCATGGGTAGATACATTCATGATCGCGAATATGTCATTCAGCGCCGTTTGCTGATTTCCGGTGCTTTTCATAGCGCGCGCGACAAGAATGTTCACGACGAATGGGTTGCACGCCGTTCCGCTGTTCGCGCGCGGCGAGCTCCACGCCGACACGCTATCACCGCAGATCTCGCACGAGGCAACCATCTTTATCGCAAGGCCATAATTGCGTTCACCTTTGCTCATCGACGCATCGCCACCACATTCTTTGCACTTGAAAAACGACAGCAGAGTGTTTATAGTGTCGAGGCTCACCACAGCGAAGCGCGTATCCATCACATCCGAGCCTTCCGCGGTGTCGTCCAAGGCAGTGGCAGCGGCAGCCGCACAAACGAGCAGCGCAGATTTTCGCTTCGTAGCTGGCGTTGATGCAAGATTACGGAGTTTTTCCTCCGCATCCTTCTCAATCTTCGACAAATCAGCGGGCTCCAACATGACGGTGTCGTGCCGAACATCTGTGGAACACGGCCTCTGTCGGAGCCGCTTCCACCGGCTAGGCCTATTCCACAGTCGTCCTTGCTGGCGGCTTCGGTGGCGCTTGGCTCGGGAAGCAAACTGTCGTCGATGTCTTCCGACGGTGATCCGCACTTCTTTTGAAAGTTGAACAACTTTCGTTTCTTCTTTGGTCCACCGAATTTGTGCTTCGTAGCAAACTTTGGTGATGAGTTCGGCATGGTTGCGTTTCTACCGTATTGTCAACAATCCGCGCGCTCGAGCAGCCGACAGTCGACACCGGGAATCAGCCAATGGCGGCGCGCTCGCTGTCACATGCGTTCGTAGACGAATAGGATCGCGTATCGGGATCGACTTTTCGCGGGCTTTTTCTTAGTGGCCGCTTGGCGTATGTAGTAGCGGTGGCGCGAAATATAAAGAAGAAACGCAGCTCTTTCAAACGAGACCAAGATGGCTGCGATCAGAAACATAAAACGGCAGCTGCGCGTTCTTGAAATATGCCAATTTTTGCGCGTCAGTCGACGAATATCCTGGTCACACACGTCATCCAAAACACTACTGTGGCTAAAATATCAATCCGGGGCGCGTAAAAATTTGCCAGATTATGTACCAGTCACTGCAGAATCCGATTTTAAGGTTAAAGAAAATCGATTTTTCCGCGATTTTTCGCTTTCTAAGACCCATGTCCTGATCTGATTTCCGCTTCGTCGCTGCCATTGACGCGAGTTCCTGGAGCTTCTCCTCGGTTCGAATCCTGTTCTGCTCCACATCGGAAGCATCACCGTGTCACGGTGGACGCGGACGCTGTTGGCTTCGCGAGCTGGCGCACACGCTGGACCCACGCCGTTGTCACCAGCTTTTTCGATGTAGCCTCTACATCCCCCTTGCCACATCTTGGGGAAGTGCGGCGACCTTTAACATTACCAACCATTGATTTCTTTCGCTTTTTGCCGAATTTGTTCAGCATATGAAACGGGCATTGTTGCGTTTCTCAGTCGCTGCACACAGCTTTTCAATATGGCGTCTCAGCGCGACGGCAGCCCGTGAGCTGGCTCGCTTAGCAGACGGCACCAGCCAGCTCTGCCAATCGGGTGGCGCGGTCTTCTCACGTGGGCTCGTTCAGCCAATAGGAAACAAATAATGTGCTTTTCTTTAATTATTTATTTTGCACCATCCAATGGTCGAAACTGAACGGCAGTGGCGGGAAGCTTAAGCAGGAAGGCAGCTCTTTCAAACGAGACCAAGATGGCGGTGATAGGCAGTGTGAAACGGCAGCTGCGCGATCAGAAGAAAGGGCTGTTTTGGGGTTCATTTTGGCTGGAATTGACCTGGAACTCATTGCACAAATTATTATTTCGTCTAAAATACTGATTCTAGAAACGAGAAACGTGGCAGATAGGTAGAAAAATAGTTCTAGATTTCGAAAATAACACTTCCAAAATCATGATTTTTTCGTGATTTTTTAAATTTTAAGACCCATGTGCCCCCTTAAAGGGAAGCTGAAACACTTTTCGAAAAAAATGAGTTCTCTGTGGCATTCTACAGTTTTGAGACCCCTGAACACGAATATGTGGTTCAAAAAGGGCGGAAACAAACGCAAGCGGCTGTGTTTTCAAGAAAACTCGCACCAGCGCCTCAGGGCATCGCGCGAACGCCGCTGTTGCCCGTGATTGGCCGGGGCCGCTGTGACGTCATTCGCGGCAGTCGCCGGTCGGCGCCTCCGTTTCAGAGCGTAGCACGCTGTTCTATTCTGGCTTCATGGCTGAGTTGTGGAACGTTCTCGCCGTCTCGGACAGCTTGTATTTTTGCCGTACATGTTCGAACTGACAGCCGATACGGAAAACGATGGCGGCAACGGCGGCAACGACGATGTTGAGTGTGCCAACAGCGAGAGCGATGTGTGCACCTTCTCGCGCGTTGGAAATCTTAGCTGGTACGTATTTTTTTTTTTTTTCATGTAGCTGCACGTTCCAATGTCGGGAGAAAAATGTGCTAAAGCGTCAGTGGGAACTTGCTGCTGGAAGAATGCCGAAGCACTAACTTCTCATTAGATTGTAAACATGGGTGCAATTCCGCGATGTCAAGCACCATGCCGCTGCTTGTCTAAAGCCCCGTGTTTTTTTTAGTGTTGATACACGATCGCGAACATAAGTGCCGCGTTTCAAAGCGCCCACATGCAGTGCTGCGAGGTACAGTCATGGAAGTTGCTTACATACATCCAGAGATGGCCAGAGGTATTTTATGTGCAATATTCATACTATGGTTCGACGACTTTGCGACTGTGGCTCGATCAAAAATCGGTATGCGTGCTCCATGCTAGTGTTGACATAAAGATATTAGGCAGTTTTAGCACCGCCTTGTGGTAAACGCGATAACTGCAACCGTACGTCGAACGTCACTAGGCAAGCCTATACTCCATTTCATACCTCAGGTGCAGCACTGGAAGCTACGCATGAAGTCCGGTCACCAAAATTGATTACTGCGTGCGTTTCCGTCTATGCTTCGTAGCATGCCAGCGACGTCTGCTCGCGCGAGCATGCACGTGAAGCTGTCGCGACGGGCTGCAATTAAGAAATACCGAAAAGAAAATTGATTTAAAAGAATGTGTTAGCAGCCGTATAAGTACACGGATTGTCTCTATGGGTAAATTCTTTTTTTTTTTTCATTCAGAACTGAGCTTATATATGGAAAATGTTCTAAAAAATCGGGGCAAAAAACACCAAACTTTTTCTAAGTGCGAACGCAGCCACTGCTAGAAGTATCTCAAGCCTCCACAGCGTTGCACCTGATGTATGAAACGGAGTATAGCAACGCTAGCAACAACGCGTTTCCGCATTTGTCATAAGGCTATCCGGCTATCGTGGAAATGGTCCGAGCACAGCACAGTTGATTTCGTCGGCACAAACTTATCTCTCCTCACCGCACGGGCCCACTGCGCTGCAAGCTTCTTGTCCTTCGGGAACCTGTGAAATACTACATCGTCTCGCCCGCCTGTGTTCGCGCAGCCGAATGCTGCACAGAATGAGGGCATGTTGGGCGCCCTTGGCTGTAGGCACTCACGCAGCACATAAAGAAAGAACAGTTTACAAAAATCGCAAAAGAAAACAAACGTGAGCGGCGGCGGTAGATCTCTAGTAGCATAGTTCAGTAAAGCGCAGGATGGAAAGAGGCATGCCAGCACATGCCAGCACGCCGGTCCGGCAGCTCGGTCCCTGCGAGTGACGTCACTCTCGCCGGTTCTCTCCTCTGGCAACCACCTCACCCGGCGCTCCGGGAAGCTATGGGGGCGTGTCCGCGGGGGTGATTTAGAAAATGATTTCCGCCCCTTATATTAACAAAACGAAGAAAAAATTTCGGAATCGTAAATTATTAGGCTTATTCTTCCCAATCCCAGCTATTCATGGAAATTGAAAACCGTTTCAGCTTCCCTTTAAGGTGCATTCACACGACTGGACGGTGGAGGAATGTTCGCAGCGGATGGCGCATAACGTGACGCGCTCGCCAGCAAAATTGTGCCACCTTCGCCTTACCTGGCCTCCTCAGCTCGTGATCCAGATTGAATATGCTCGCCTGTATTTCCATCTGTCCATTTGGCGATCGTCTGGCCTCAATTTAGCGTAGTCGGCATCAAATCTGCCAACATTGGATGGATTGGCGTGGCTATGATGGCATGTTGTCGGCTTGATTCCACGTGTGTTTTTGTTGTGCGGAAGTGACCGCATATGCTTTTGTTGTGGGGCAGCGGGAAAGGCAAGTCGTAGTTGCGCACGCATTTCTATTTAGACTACACAGCCTGCACGACCTCAACATCAGTGAGGTGCACAAGAAAACGCTAAGTGACGACGCAACCATCACTTTTCTTGGCTCTTGTTGAGTTGAGGGATTCACAGCGCTAGAGAATATAGAGCATGCCGATTATGCAAGCGCGCAGCTGCGTAACAGGCTATGGCAAGAGAACGGTCTGGAAATGGCTGAGCGTATCATTTGTATAATTATGTATAATTTGCTATAACTTCATTTTCGGGATAATGAAATGCTGTGCAACCAAAAAATAAAAAAAGAGAGGGCAGGGCGCGCTGTCCTTTCTACGCTCAGCCCTGTCTCTCTCTTTCTTTCTTTTGTGGTCAGCGGCATGTTACCAGTTCATTATGAACCATGTAGCCGAAACATTTACTTCATTTTTGGGAATGCTCTTCTAGATTTGACCCATTATGTTTCCTTCATCTTATTGAACCTCTGCAGAGTTTCTAAAAACTTTCTTCGCAAACAAACGCCGCACCTTCAGGAGTTTTCACCCAGAGGAAAAGCATCATCTCCTACAATAACCGGGGGCATGTGAAGATCCGGTGAACTTGCCACTTTCACGGTTTTTGGGCAGTCCCGCATTTTATTTCATGAATTGCTTTTTGCAGAGGTGTTGACTGTCAAATTCTGCCATCACCTTGTGAACCAGGGGCGCCAATGTCCAAATAGCGAAACCTATAGTTTGCATCAACAAGCGCAAATAGCGCTATGCTGAAGGTTTTCTCGTAGTTGAAATACAAAGAGCCTGCATCTTTTGACTTGATGATGCACACATGCTTTCCATCTATCGCACCTATACAATTTGGGAACTGCTACTTTTCTTTGAAGTCTTGCATGAAGGTAGACAACTCTCCAGTCGTGGCAGTATTCAAGAATTTGTCTTTCAGCTCCAGGTAGATTGCCACACATCTCTTTTATGATCTGGTTGACAGTTGAGTACCTGCAGTGGTTGCTCAGTGGCTATGGTGTTGGGCTGCTGAGCACGAGGTCGCGGGATCGAATCCCGGCCACGGCAGCTGCATTTCGATGGGGGCGAAATGCGAAAACACCCGTGTACTTAGATTTAGGTGCACGTTAAAGAACTCCAGGTGGTCGAAATTTCCGAAGTCCTCCACTACGACATGCCTCATGATCAGAAAGTGGTTTTGGCACGTAAAACCCCATAGTTTATTTATTTATTTTTTTTACAGTTGAGTGTTCTATCTTGAACTGTCAGCTTAAGGAGTAGTGCTTTTCTCCTATTAAAAAAAGAAAAAAAAATTGGTTGGGTACACTAAAAATTAACAAAAAAACACAGAACTCCGCATTCGAATAAAATAGGCATATCCGACATTCACACTGGAATCTGTGTGAAGTGAATCATTTATGAAGCGGCTTTTTTCACGCTATGAAACTAAATTCCATACACACAGTTGTCTCCATTTCACCATAGTTCCAACATTCTTATGCAACATGTTTATACGATGTTTATGCATGGTGCCGGTCAAAATTATTTAGTACTATAATGTTTATGCTCCGTAGCATTCGCTATATGTACGCCGAAATACATGTACTGTTCATTGCGAGAGGTAAAGGCAGTCATGTCACAATGAAGATGTGTTTGTCATTGTACACACTGCAGAGATGTAGGACGCTAGATTGGTTTGGTTCTCTTTTTTTTTTTTATTCCTGCGTCTATAGGCTAATGGAAATAAGTGCACGCACACATTACACGCGACGTGAAGTGCACACTTCACAAGAGAGCAGCAGCAGTCACGGCCGAGAAAGCTAGGGATGCCTTCGCCATAAAAGTCCGCGCCTCATCAAAAGTGACACTTGATACTTCAAATTGAAGCAAACGCTACCACTTACCTGCGGCGAGGAAGCGAAGAGAGATTTGGAGCCGCGTCTTCGCTGGCACAGATGGTCTCACGATGGTTTCTTGCCACTCGATTGTATGTTGAACGCGGGCCAGAAGTTCGAAAAACTGCGTGCTGCTGACGCGCAGTAGGCGCTTGTATTCGTTTAGATCACACTCGAGCAGCTCTTCATAAAGCAAGCTCTGAACACCAGGCGTCTTCTTTGACATCCGTGGTTTCATCCAGCATAATCATTTTCTTTTTAAAGCCTACATCTCGTCATCTTCACTCACTTCAAGCAGAACAGCCAATGCGGACAAAGGCCACCTCCGATAGCCGTCCATCTTGGAATGCACTCTTGTACCCAGCAATTTGGCAACGTGCGTAGTGTTGGAGTCAAGAGTAAGCACGCGGATTTCATAAATGGCGCTCCGGCTGTGGGAATGCGACCTAACTCGACTGCGCCGGATTCAAGTTATGACGTCACTGTTTTGTCCACGGAGCAGGCGGGATTTTGCCCTCACGTGTGTATCTACAGTCAACGACTGAATTTTCGGACGCCCAAATTTTCGGACATGCCTGATATTTCGGACGTCTTTGCGGCACCGCCACGAGCCCCATAGAATCAATGTACAGTGGAACCCCGTTCATACGTGTTTCACCGGATCGCGAAAAAAAAACAACGTAACAGCCGGGAAAACGCAACAGTGAGGAAAGGTCCGAAAATTAATGAAAACAGTGCAGCTTTGCCTTGAAACAATTTAGTTCGAGATCAAGTGAGCTTAGGTCTTAAAAAAAATATCGAGAAGGGTCAATTGCCGTTTTTTCTGCTCGCTTGAAAACCACGCGTTTCTCAATGGCCTGGAAAGCCGCATTGCTCTCAGCGTCGCTTTGAGGTGCGACGTACCTGCGAAGGAGGTCCAGAGCCGCGACGGCTTCTCCAAAGCTCGGGTCCACCAACTCCCTGGAATCATGCGGCTCGTGCTCCTCGTCGTCACCACAGTCTGAGGCTTCACTCGCGACCGAGTCTGCAACGATCTCAGCGATACCCTGACACTCGGACGTCACGACAGCAGCATCCATGGTGACGTAGTCGTCATACGTGACTCCCATGGCACCCAGCGCATTCAAAGCTTCACTCAGCTCTTGATCATGAGAGGCTGCTTCCGTCTCTACAGCATCCATGGCAGTTTCCTCTCCGCAGTCCGTGCGAAAGCCACACTGCGCGAAGCAGTGCTGTGCAGTTGCCGCGCTCACTGCAGTCCACGCTGAAGCGACGTAGTGCATAGCGTCCAGTATTGAAACGATCGTAGGCTGCTGTCCGCGATCAATACATGCCAGACAGCGCTTTACGATGGACTTCCTGTAAGAGTGCTTTAAATTCTTTATGACGCCGGCATCCAGCGGCTGCAAGTGGCTTGTAGTGTTTGTAGGAAAAAAAACAAGCTTAACGTTCCGAAGAAACGATGGGTCTCTCGGGTGGGCAGCACAATTGTCCAGAAAAAGGACAACACTCCTGCACTGGGAGCCCATCTTGTTGTCGAAGTAACGAAGAAATTCTTCGAACAAAGAACCCGTCATCCATGCACGACTGTTGCTTCTATAGTGACATGGCAGCAGGCGAATGTTCTTTAAGCACCGTGGGTTTCGGTATTTTCCGATTACCCATGGCTTCAGCTTGTCCGAGCCATCCATGTTGCAGCAAAAGAGCACCGTCAATCATTCTTTGCTGCATTTACCTCCGTGGCATGCTTCGCCCTTCAGGCTTAATGACTTGGATGGCTGCACACGAAAGAAAAGACCCGTTTTGTCGGCATTGTAAATGTCACGAGGCTCATACCCCTCAATTATGGCAGATAGTGTGGCCTTCCAATCGTCGACTGTTTCCAAGTTTACACTTGCTGCTTCCCCGGATACCATCTTATACGCGATGCCGTGCCTCTTCTGGAAACGGTCGAACCAGCCATCTGACACCGCAAAGTCACTGATGCTCAGTCGGTCGGCTATTTCCATCACCTTCTCGCGCAAAATGCTGCCGTCGAAGTTAACACCAGCAGCGCAAGCTTGTTCTTACTTGTCGAGGTTTCCATACTTGGTGCCACGAGCCTGCCTAGCTTTCGGGCCGAAGAGCGCGGCATTCCCTTGTATCTCGGCACGCTTCGAGACGATGCTGTTAAGCGTCGAGGGTGGCAGACCACGATCCTTGGCGATGTCGACTCTTTTCCGTGCTGGCTGCCTGTCGACTGCGTTGAGAACACCCAGCTTTTCCTCGAGGGAAAGCGCCTTGCGCTTGCGCGACACCATCAAAGGACGACAAATCGCTCGCGGTGTTAGCGAGGCCCGACGAAGCGTAGGCAGCGTAGGTGTTGGCGGGAGGACACGGATGACTCGGATGGGTTGAACCGCACAAACAAGAAAGACTGGATTAGTGAGGCCTGATGAAGCGTAGGCAGCGTAGCTGTTGACGGAAGGAGACGGACAACTCGGATGGGTTGAACCGCATAAACAAGAAAGACTGGATTGCTGCGGGCCCGCGGGTTTTACTCGCCTCGGCTGACGAGGCAGTGGCCATCTAGTGGCAATCTCTCAAACTCGCGTGCGGCTTTTTATGGCCTCCGAGATTACCCACGCACGTGCAAGGGGGTGATCTCGGAGGCCATGGTCCTGTAGCCAATTCTGTAGCCAAGCCTGGCCAAGACTCGTCAAAATGGCGGTTGGCGCGCGTTGCCCGGCCGGGTTCGGGGTGCCAGGTTGCGACGTATCATGCGGGAACGTTTTCACAGCTACAACGTAACAGCGGGGTACCCAATACATTGGATCTTATGGGAGCTGTGCCAGGACCGGACAAAAACGATGTAACAGCCGGGAAAACGCAGCAGTAAGGAACGTAACAGCGGGGTTCTATTGTATAAGGACATCCGAAGTTTCGGACGCTCGAACCCCCTGCTGTCCAATTTTCCTGACTTTTTGACGCAACGGAAGGTCCTTTGGCTCCTCGCGCAGCGCCCTTGCGAAGGAAATGAACTTGCAGCCGAAGCATATCACCGCTTTGTACCACAACTAGCCGAATCTAGCCGTCGCACAACGATTTAGTCTGGCCATGCTGGCTATGTTCATCGCCGCAAATGGCCGCACTTCCGCTTCCAGCGCTATTTCGTTTGTTTGCGCAGCCTACGTTTTGGCTAGCATGGTGTGTGGTTGTGCTGTTGTGTCAACTGTGCTCTGCGACGCTAGGCCTAGGTGCTTCAACGCTCGTCAGTGAACTCCACTGTTTGCAACTTGAGGATTTCGCTTGCCTTCGATGGCCCCCACTCCGTCTTCGTCGTCCTCGCCGACGGCATCGAAGCGCGGAAAGCAGTACCGTACCCACGGAAATAACTTTTGAACAATTTTTTGACACTGACAACAAGCTGCGCAAAACTGACTGACGAGGGAATAGTCCGTCAGGTTGTATGGGATTCAGAAGACTCCGATGCTGAAAATGAGGAGCCAATGTCTGCGCCTCCTACTAGCGCCCAGTTGACGCGAGCACTGTTGACTTTTTCATCAGTGTACAGTGCTGACATGACCCTTGCTCAGATCGAGGTGAATATGATCGCATGCAACCAGAACGCCGTCCAAACAACGGTCAACAAGTCCTTCAAGCCACTGCAGCAATAACACTGGCTGCCCGACGATGCACATGTACATAATAAACCGGCAGTCGGCTGCATACAGAGTTTTTGTATAGCACCTTCATTGATGCTTTGGCAGGGTTTCAGAAGATTGGTACTTCGCCCTTTACCTCTATATCCAAGAAAAAAAGAAAAAAGGTGCGGTTTTTGGCATGCATTCATTTTTTCGGACTGCCTGAATTTTCTGACGTTTTTACGTTCCCTAGAGGGTCCGAAAAATTGGTCGTTGACTGTACATTTAACTGTTTAATTCTGCTTCCTACACGCTCCAATCACGTGTAACAAGCCGCGGCTGTCATCGTTCAAGAGTGGCACTGCTATGGGGCTCCTGCTTTGCCCAGGGTGCACTGCGAAAATGGTGCTAAAAGCACCCTCTGTCCTGAACTGGGTAGTACCAAGCTCGGTCGTCTGCTTCGGAAAGCACATTTACAATATGGATGCACTTTCAGTTGTGTTGTACCACGGCTTGCAGCGAATATCGGGAGCCGAATATTTTTTCAGGGGTGGCATGCTCCGTAAAGGCAAGAAATTATGCAACGCCGAATACGTGTATGCCATTCAAGAAATAATCGGTGAAGTTTTAACGCTGTGTCAATCGCAAGTGAAGTGAGTCACGTAGGAAGTTGAAGATCAGGTAAGGTTTGCACGCTGCTAGAGTCAGGTGCACAAACGCGAGGAAATGCTTGCTATAAATGGATTCACAGCAGCCATAAGCAGAAATCCTGTGTACGGAACTTATCGAGCGCACGACAGTACCCGCCGCGACGGCAGCGGTCTTTCGACATGCCGTGAAACGGCAGGCCTCCTGTAATCTTTGTCGACTGCATGCCACTAGACAAGTAGTTATGCTTGCGCTGTAGTAGCGGTTATCTGTCCCTTTAGCAAGTGATAAATAACTGATGCAATGCATATGAGCTCACAGTAACGTACGTGCGAATCGCGCTGCAGCGCGATTCGCACGTACGTTACTGCGAGCGCAAGAACAGCGCAAGACACCCATAAGGGGAGATGCTACTCGAAGACACTTTTTCTTTAATTTTTGACTTAGAGCTATGAAACTCCACCTATTAATTTAGTTTTTTATGCTGATTTCGAACCTGCAATTAGTTTCACTGTAAGTTGCATAGTTTTTGTTCTATTCGATGCCAATGTGCAAAATTGCACCTTTTTAGCCCCCCTTTTTGTCACACTTCCATAATCACAGATCATTGATGGCTCATTTTGATCCATATAAACTGTAGAGTGCCGAAAACTAATTATGAAGTGCATACAAAATACGCTAATGACGTGAAAAATTTGAACCTGGCAAATCTACATTTTCATGACACCACCATGTGGAAATTTTAATTTTTTTGTAAATATTTGACCAATATTTATGTTTGAGAGAGATAATGGCACTTCTCACACTTCAGAGAAAATGTGTGCGAAATTTCATTCAAATCCAAGCATCAGAAGTGCCAAAAACATGAGGGGCAAACTAAAAAAAATTGCCCAAAATTTCATTTTGAGAAAAACGCATTTGAAGTTATAATTGCATGTTTGTTTACAAAAGAGGGCTTGAATTCCAATCAAATTTTGACATAAAAGAAGAAAATTGTTCATAAAACAGCGACTGCCACTAGAAACTTCCTGCAGCGTATGTCTCTCCCTCACGGCCCTTGCGAGTGCACTCCTCAACACGTGCTTTTTTTGTCAGTGTGCGGCGATTTGCTCTCGCTTCCGCAGTCAGCTTCAAGGACATTTTTTTCTGCCTTGCAATGTCTTTGGATGTGCCAATCTCCACCAGACTTTCAGATGGAAGCACGCCTAGTTCTTTGAGGACACGCTTAAAGCAGGTGTGCCCTCTGTTGAACCAGAGGACAGCCAAGGCAGTAGCCATTTCCACTACATACCGTGAAGCAAATCTCGTTTTGGGGCAGAGAAGCCATATTTTGCTATTCAATGACTCCGCGGCATTTTGGGTTTTGCCTTGGATGCACCTGGCCAGCAACTTCTCACCGGTGAGCCGTTTGTAGATCGGCAATATTGCCTTTCTCTGGGCCTTGGTCAGTAGTGGTGTGTGGGTTAGTGCAGGCTCACCCGACGCTTGAGCACGCCGGTGCTTGCACCAGGATTTTGCTCCTTCTGGACAAAGCTTATGGCTGCTAGCACCATCGGATGAGCATGAGTGAAAATATGAGGCCCAAATTGCTCTATACATTCCTTTCACGCTGCCCCTGTTGCTAGTAATAGCAACCTGATAGTAGGTCTGCAGCTCTAGGATAGCAGGCTCCTTCAGTTTCTCTCCTCTTGGCAGGAGTTGTTTTAGCTTCCGGAGAGCGGTTCTGAGGCACTTTGCCACGTGATTAGTGCAATCTTCTTTTTCAATAAGGACACCACTGTAGGCATTGGCCTCTACCACTGCTGCATAGGCTTTCGAGTCCCCGTCGCTAAGAAACTTTCTGAAATACTGTGGTGTGTCGTAAGATCGGCTCCTCTGCCATATACGCACTGCTGCTTCAGTCTCCGTAGCATGGGATGAACAGTCTACATTCTTTTGACACACAGGGCTATGAAATGCCTGCCAGACTTCTTCCTCATCTGGCAGGACCCTGTGCCGGCTGCAGGCAAGGCAGTAGTTCGAAAGGACCTCGAAGTCCAGGCAAAGGCCGGTGTCCAGGGGTGCGATCTTGTACGCGTTCCAAATAAGAACGGAGGCGGTCCGTTCTTTACGTCACGAAATAGGCGGTCTGTTCCATTGCATTCGTCCGATAGCCGACGACACGGAATGATTGACAGCAGATATCATGGCACAATTGACGTCATGGCATTTGTCACGGTTCAAATTGACCAATCGTGCGCGGCTCGGGGGAACGGACCGCCTCCGTTCTATTTTGGAACGCATACAAGATCGCACCCGAGGGAAACAACTGTCCCAATGCCGTTGTGGCTTTTATGGCCGCGTTTATGCCATGTGCCATCGTACATCACAGCAATATTATCCCCGCTGGCATCTCTCTTTGTAATCTCCCGCGATTTCCGGAGATTTTCGGAGACTGCACTCATCGCAGCATTGTGTACCTTCCGGCTGATTGCAGCAAAACATTTGTGATGCATCGGTTTGTGAAGTCCAATCACTGATGAAAACCGCACTAGCTGCTCATACCCAATTCCTATCGAACGGGCTGCCACAGCAGCTTTGACGTTGACGGCGAAGCTTTCACGCGAGCTCCCGCTGTCATAGTCACGGCGGGCACCTTTGCTGGTGTCCCTGCACGCCGCAACTCGCCGCGATGAATAAGTTGCGGAAAGAACACTTTTTGGGCACGCACAGTTCTCGCAGTGTAGCTCCAGGAATGAGGCGAGTTCTTTGCTCTTCGTGGCCGGTTCCCGGACGCGAAGTTCTGAATGCTGGCATGTTGGGCAAATCGCACCGCTCACAAGAATGTTGACCGCTGTCAAATCAGTAATGAACGATGACTCCCCATCATGCGCTCTTTGCTCATCTTGGAAATGTCCAGTCTTCTTTTCCGACACACTTACGTATTCTAAGGCTGCTTCAAACTCGCCGGAGGCATCCGTAACACGGGCGGGATCGGCGCCGCTTGCGCTAAGCCTGACCGCCGTGGATCGAGTTGTCGCTGGACGAGCCTTTGCCTTAGATTTCCGCCGGCGACCTAGATATTTGTGCACCGAACGGTGTTTCACGCCATGATGACTGCGCTTGCTTGGTCTCGCTTCGTCCATGATGAAGATATAGTTGCCGAACGATCGTCACTCTGAAGTGCACTTCGATGAAACATGGACCCAGCAACTAGGCTTCGCCACATGAACGCGCACGATGGCCAATGTCGTTTCCCGATTCGTACCGCGTGATTTAAAAACCAGTCGCTGGGCTCAGAAAATGCTTTTTTTGTTATTTCTAGCGCTGTAGACGCCCAGGCAACCGTGGCGATTCAGAGAATGAGGCTTGGCTGATCTCCTCACGCGATCCGCAACAGCAAGGAACCGCACCATGGCGGCGGCAATACGCTCGAAGACAGCGTACTTTCGTTTTTTTAATAGCCACCTTGTGCTCTTTAAAAATGCATTTTTAATCCATTTCGCATTTAAATTCAGCTTTGATTTTTATTTTCATAAAAGTAGAGGTACTAAACTTGACAAAACAAGTAAAAACGAAAAATGGATAATTTTTGAAAAAAAAAAATGCGATTTTCGACCCTTATCTCCCTATAACAAGTGCAAAGAGGGTTCATAGACGGCAAGTGACACTCGAGCTCAGCCAAGGCATCGTTTTGGTGGTCCCAAAAGGAGCCTTTCAAAAAATTTTGAGACAGTTGCCACAGCAGCTTCTTAGCTTCAGAAATCCAGAAGAAACGTTGCGGTTAGATTGCCACAAGTGTCTCACCACGTACTTCTTACTGGTTTGCACGGGAAAGCCCCATGTCCGTCAGCCTTGCTTGCTTTGCTCAAAGCTTGCCAACATCTTTCTCCAAAGCAGCTGCTCCACGTAGTGCAGCGGAAGGTCCCTTGCGAAAACAAAGCCCCGGAGGGACTTAATCATCTGCAGGGCCTCCTGTGAGGACAATGTTCAGGCAGCCTGCCCTACCGCGTCATTTCTGCTGTCGTCATTGTCATCGTCGCCATCCGACGCAAGTATGTTTGCAACGATCGCCTCATCGGTTAGAAGTACCGATGTTTCTAATGCATCGCCCGCATGTAGAAGCTCTTACTCCTGAAGCATCCTTGTCAACAGCGGACCAATGTTCAGGCATCACTTTGTCGGTGGGAACTTCGCAGGCTTTGTACAAGTAATTGCCACCTCGAACATAGCACGCTTTCTTAACACTTTTCGGTCCGCAGGAAAATAAGCAGTTTTTGGGTGCTATAGTAAACAATTTTCTTACTGCTACGCCAAATGCGTGATATTAGAATGTATAGTATCAATTTGTAGAAGAAATGTGCTTTCTAGTGGTATTATTTGCAAGCAAACATTTATTAACAATTCTTTGAAAAAAATTACTTAATAGAAACATTTGTAACAAGAACGAGAAAACTTCTTAAAAACGTCGATGCTGCTTTGCACCAAGACAACCTAAAAAAATTTCAAAATATACATTTTGAAGAAAATGGCTGTATACAATATTCCTGCGAATATGAACTTTCTGTCTGTACAAGTTATTTTTATACAAAGGAAAATGCTAGCCCTAGTGTCTATCGTGCCACCGCACGAAGCAGTTCCGTGATGTGGTGAAGCACAAGTTTGCGGAGCATGTCTCGCAGAAAATGTTCCGTTTTTTGTTCTACTGTCTGTTCATGATTGCACAATTTGCAGTTCTTGTATCTTTGTCGCTTCTGGGGCTTGTGCTGTTGATCCTTAGGGGCACTTGTAGTGAGAACAGCAGGAGACCCTTAAAAACAGCGTTTTCCACTGTATAGTATTCCACTGTTTTCCCCTCAGAACATTGCAGGTCCCAATTAGCTGGTTTGATTTATCAATGCCGAGCATGCCCACATTGTACTAGTACTCAGCCTCGGTTTTTTCACAGATCCTTCTTCCCACTTATTGTTCACTTTCGTTCTGCACTTCGCAAGTACGAATTTGTTGGCTGTGTGGGCTGTCGACATCGTGTGAACAACATGCTTGCCCTTCCATTGTAAGTATAGAATGTCCCGATCCCGTAGCCACCGAGCATCTCCTCTCCTTGCTTTTTTTTCCCATTGAGTGTCCTTCACCTCAGTTGGAAAGCCCCGACGATCCTTGCAAGTTGTGCCGCAAGCAAGCATCTTGCACTCCAACAAGTGCACACACAGACAAGGATGTTTATGTGTAAAAGTTGTCCAAATAAATTATGTAGCCATGATCCATAGTTCTCTGCCAGCCGCGTCACAACATCGAATGCCAGCCCATGTGCACTTGGTGCTTAACACTTTCCCGTGTATACACTGAATTAAATGAACAGCATAACCAGATTTGGAGTCTGCCGAAACCCACAATTTATATCCCCATTTGGTAACTTTGTCCCGCGTGTACTGTTGAATTCCAAATATGCCTTTGGACTTTACCATCTTTTCGTCAACGGAGAGGCTCCGATCAGGTTGAAAAAATTTAGCGGATGAGGCGTCGATGTGCTTCAGCGGCGAAGCTACGTGATGCAGGTTGCCATGGGATGCAGAAGTTCTATTCTCAGGGTCGGACACACTGAGGAATGCAATCAACTCTTTAAATCGATTTCTTGGCATTACCAAACGCGTAAGAAGACTAGAAAATAATTTCCACGTGTTCCAGTAGCAGTGCAAGTGCGGCACTTGTACGATACCCATGTAAATAAGAAGTCCGATAAACCTCATCTCATCGGAATTCACTTCTTTCCATGATCCGTCTCTCTCACTTTATGACTGCCTCTCCAAAATATGCATCTATGCATATTTATTATTCATGTTGCATATCTCTGCGATTATTTCTGCTGTGAAGAACAGTGCAGAGTCGACAGCTCTTGCGAAGCGCCGCGCGGCACTGCGGAGCGCAAAGCCAAGGTCAACTCCTGGCCGTCTTCTCGTGCAAAATTCCACTCTTTGGGCTGCCGCCGACAAGCGATCGTGTCCAAACGATGTTGACACCCTGCAGACAAGAACCACGACCTTTAGAACACACTGGATGTCATTATCTGATCGTGGCCGCGATTAGATGTTTCGGAGTAGAAAACGGACCTTACCGGCAGATACCGGCAGAGTTCTGACTGGTGTGGTTTAAACCTGTTGCCAGCTTTGCGGGTCAATGTTGCCGGACTGCCTGCCAAATTTGACGGGAAAAAACACCGTCAAATGTAGCTAATGCAACGACGGCGTTTTCGAAGCGCACAGAGTTACCAGATCACACGCGCACAGGCTCCCAGCTCCCGACAGTACCGGAAAGCTGCTGCATAACCCGCGCGCTTTCGAATCGCTTGCTTGTTTTGGGCCCTGTTCTCCGACGGTACGAAGCACTTTCTTTCACTGCAGACGCTGTGGCTGGTCCACGCGGGACGAGGCTTTCGCTGGATCTGAAACTGAAACGCGTCGCATAACGATATATCGCTGCACGCTCTCGCTATAACGTTAGAAAAGGGTTGCATCGCCTTGATTTGCACAGGCAGTGTCCTGATGATTACGCTGCTCGCAATACATTGTTCAGAAATGGAGACGCGTCACATAACTCTTGGTGCACGATATATCGCTGCGCACTCTCGCTACAACTTTAGAAAAGGGTTGGATCGCCTTGATTTGCATAGGCAGTGTCCTGACGATTACGCTGCTCGCAATAAAAACTTTACAGCTGCGTAATGTTTTTAAATATTCTGTGCTTTGGTTGAACGCTGCAGTGAATGCAAGTATTGCAGTTCGAGGTATTTCTCGGTTGGAGAGGGTCACGGCTGGAGCAGCGTGAGGTTTCTCAGCCCTGCCGATGCACCATTGGAGGGGCTTTGAAAAGAGCCGTTTGTGAAGAGAAGAACATTCAGACGAAGGAGTATTTGTGACAGCAAGGCCATCCAAGCAGCTGCGCACGAGGTTGTCTTATAAGGGGTAGCGGCGGGCAATTCCTCCATCAGCCGAAGGAAGCAGTCTGTGATCCCTGGTCGCCCGTTCACCGACATCCACCAGGCCCAGGCAAGGTGCGAGCGCAGCAGAGCCGGTGAGGTTTTGTTACCGTTTCGAACGAGTCGGCGCTTCGCCTTCTGCCACTCACTCTCTATGCATTGCGTGTTTGCCCCTGTTACAGGGTCCACAAAGTTTACGCTGTGATTTACGGTGTGCCAGTCGAGGTTCAATTGCGCTCCATTGGCGTCCAAAAGAGTGGGTATACATTGATACGCAGCCCATTCGTCGCTGTGAACTGTGGTGCCTGGGAGGACATTTTTGGCGATTACGGGGCCAAAGGTAGCGGCGTCCCTCTTGTCAACTTCGAAGAGCCTCAGCTCTTTTGTCTGAACGTAGAGCATTCCAAAAATCCATGGACCCCGGTCCGCTACACCGTTGTAGTTGTTACGGCACCTGGGAGGAACGTCTCCAGTGAGGAGGCGACCTCGCTTAGATTTGCGTCTGCCTCTCATTAGGCACTCGTCGATCTGAACGACCTGGCCTACACCTCCCATCGGCGGCTGTTCTAAAAGCTCGGCCAGCGCCACCTCCCTAACATAATTTCTCCAGTCTGTGCGGGTGCTATTGCTCATTTTAAATACATTCTGCACCAGCTTTTTAGTGCTCCTGGCGGAGAGCCCATTAGCCAAGGCGTACGTCAACCAGATTATTTCCGTTCGCGAGAGTTTCACGTTGGGGCATCCCAGTACGTCGGTACAAGCAAAAAATGAGCCCTGCTCTGGCTGCCCGTGCAATGCATCGGAACTGCGGAGCTGTGAAACCTGCTTCCTGCAGTGGTTGCATTTGAAGCTAGGTCTGGTACCTTTTCTGCACCAGTGATGGTATGTGACGACTTCTCCCTCGCATCCCGGCTCGCTGGGATTGAACCCTAGATCCTTGCAGACGCCCCAGAAGTTAGACGTCGGTGGACGGCCTTGACGGGTTCTGGTCCTCTGAGGTCGAACTGTCGGCGTCGGCACCAGCCCGACTCCACGCAGAAAGGCCTCTTCCGCGGCAGGGTCCCTGAGGATGTCCGAAATCTCCAACACACTTGGGTCCATCCGTGGCGTCGTCATGGCGAAATCAATTGAGGAGACGAAATTGTTGCGGTATTTATAAGCCCTTACGTGGATGCGGGCCAGGGCGACTCGGATGAAACTTTACCAAATAAGGAGATATCGAAGGCACCTGCTACGTTAACGAAAGTTAGCGTGGACGCGGGGGAGGGCGACTCGGATGAAACATTACCAAATAAGGAGACATCGAAGGCACCTGCTACATTAACGAGAGCAAGGAGGGCTCGAGTTCAGTGGTCATGGGTCACATGGTCATGATCACGAGGTAGGCAGCTCAAAACAATACCATATAAAGTAACGCCAATTGAACCCTGGAGCAAGGAGTTAACTTGGGAATTAACGAGAGTGAGGAGGGCTCGCATGAAGCGCTACCAAATAAGGATATCGAATGCAGCCGCTACATGAAGGCAGCGCATGTCACGTAGTGTGGATTTCGATCCACATGACCCGGGTTTAGTTGGCGTGCTGCATGCAAATTGCATGCTGGTGCATTCACAATTTCTTTGAGCCTGCTGCCGCGCCCGAATAAGGGCGGGGACATAAAGAATTTTTTTTCTGAATTTGTTTTTTCGTACACCTGTTCATTCAGACATTTAAGTGGTCCCCGTGAGGTCCGAATAAGCGGTCGGCAACTGTACTCATATATTAAGCCTACTTCACTCACCAATTCACTACCTTTCTGACAAAAAAAGAATTAATGCAATAGGATAAGTACTACTAAAGATTTTTGTTGCTCCAAGACTATGACACCAGCAGAAATGATGCTTTGAGACAACGGGCAACATTATTTCCGTTTATTCACATACCTCCCCTACCAATATCTCTCAAAATGAACCAGGGCAAGCCTCACTTAACCTTTTTTTGGAAGAACTTGTGCTATGCTGCAAGTCCTTTTCTTTTGTCTTGCTGGACCCAGTAGTTGTTATTTTCACGTCCAACTCTACTAGCACTGCTGCAGTTTCATACTCATTGCCGGCACCCTTTGTGGGACAACATATATTTTTTGCAAGAATTATAAAAAATTTTTTATTACACTTGAAAATGAGGTGTACAGAAATGATTCTAAACAAATTTCACAGTTTTATTATGTATAGTTAAAGAAAAAAATGTGGGACGCATTTGTCCCATTGACACTAAATGGGAAAATGAAATGTGGGACGTATTTATCCCATTGACCTACACGGGTGCCACACTAGGTTAGTTCTGACTAACCACTTCATGGAATGGTCCAAAACAGGTCACACAAAGCGGGACTGAGCATGCCTTGCACAAGAAACTTGTTCGCACTTCTTTCCCCCTCGTGGAACACCAACGGCATCTGCGCCTATTTTCCACTTTCACAGGGTTGTGCTCTCTTCCCATGAACCGAACTTCATCCGATACGCCAACCATTTTGTGGCCATTTTTTCTACCCTCCTTGTTCATTCTGAACGGCTTCCTGCTGCCGGTGGTTCTGAATGTCTGGCCATTGATGAGTTCCCGTCCAAGAACCAATCGAAACCATAAGTAGGTCATTGGATTCACAGCATTTACTTGAATGAACGCGTTGACGATGGCTGCATCGAGCAAGAAATAAAATATTCTGTACCAGGACTTTTTGGACCTCCTGTCAGCTCGGTATGCATTGCGCTTTTGGTCGAATTTGTCGACTCCTCCCATCCAAGTGTTGTAGTCGGATATAGCCTTTGGACACTGGACGGAAACCGAAGACCCATTTGCAAGCTTGTGGACAACTTCTTCTGTGTCCTTTGGGTGGTGAAAATTCGATAAAGCATGCACATTTTTTGTGTCACGCCACTGATATGCAACAATGCTTCCTTTTGATCGCCAGATATATTCTCCTTTCTGGAGTTTGTTGTCCATTTTCAATTCATCAGGCAGATCCTTCCTGTTTGTCCGGACTGTACCAACAGCAAGAATTCCTTTCTGTGCAAGGTCCTCCATGAGGCGAGTGGAAGTGAAGAAATTGTCAAAGTAGAGTTGCGTGCCAGGCTCAACGCCTTCTACCAGAGACAATACGACGTACTCTCCAAGTGCTTGGTTGGCAGGACGCTTCGCATTTTTTCCTTCATACACCTGAAACGCAATCAGGTAGCCGGTTTCTGAATCGGCCCGGCACCACACCTTGTAGCCGCGTTTGATGGGCTTCATTGGCATGTATTGCTTCAGAGACGATCTTCCTTTGAATAGGATCATACTCTCATCTATAGCTTGATGAGCCGATGGCGTGTACTCTTTCTGAAAACGTTTGTTCAGAGCATCGATGAGAGGGCGTACTCTTGCCAGCCGGTCATATCCATCTTCGCCTCTTTTTTTTTCTTTCGTGTTGTCACTCAAATGCAGGCAATTCATGATGGATTGGAATCGCTTGAACGACATGACTTTTGAGATTTCTGGTGCATTGAAAAAGTTATCGCTGCTCCAGTAAAGGTACAGCTGATGTCTCGGGTTTACACTCATGAGAATCAGAATGCCGAAGAAAGCCCGAAGCTCATCTAACGTGATCGTTTTCCATTTTCGCCAGTTTTTCTGTTCTGCAAAGCGGTTTGTTTCCTCTACAAGGAGCTGCATTACTTCGTCGTCGAAGTAGAGTGAAAAAGCTTCAATCGGTTTGGATGGCAACTTTTGTGACATCTCAGGATCCCATGTTTTTGGGACTTGCAGAACATGGTCTGGCTCGTCACAACCCCATGTGCCCGGCGTTTCTTCCTCATTTTCCACGATGTTGTCGCACAGGTCTAGCGATCTTTTCCGCCTCTTTGTTTTCTTTTTTGTATAGGTTGCCTTGCGTTTTGCCTGTCTGCTCGTTGACGCAGCCATTTCATCTGCACTGGCATCCTCATCTGTACAATGAGGCGCAAGCTCGGGAATGACATTCTCGTCTGTGCTTTCCCCATCCGAATCATTGGAGTCCGGATCGTCCGATATGCTAAAATAGAGCTCGAGAGCTTCTTCTTGTGATAGAAATCGCTTGCCTGCATTAGAAAGCAACGACAAGTTCTAGATCAAATAATTCGAAAATTACCGCTCAAAATTCTGCCATTAGGCTTAGCAAAATGTGCAACTTTTTTCAGCATGGTATTGAAAATTTGCATTTATCTCATTATATGTAAGCTCAAATCTCAGAAACACGAGCTGATTTTAATCCAGGGTTGTTTCTCTGAATGCAGAAAAAAGGAATTACTTACCAGGCATGTTGATTTTCTTTTCTGCCGGATCGCATATAGTCAAAAACTTCCAATGCATCAGAAAAAAAGAACGAAGTTTCAAGTTCTGGACTCACTGCCTCATCTAGTGGAGGCTGCTGAAACTATATTTAAAAGAAGTACTGAAACCTCTCAATAGGTGGTAGCACATCACAAGAATGATTCCGGTTTCCTTCTGCTTCGTACGAGCCCTTTAGAGTGGAGCACTATGTGGGACGTATGTGTCCCACTGTCCCACAAAGGGTTAAAACGCAGCACAGCTTCTGCAACAGCTGCCTGTACTGCAACTAGAGACCAGTGCTCCTCCTTTGCTAGCAAGCTCCATATTACAGAGTGCAGAGACTCATTCGAATTCTGAGTCCTTCCCCTCAGGCACCTCTGCAGCAGGCTTTTTTCTGACAAGCGCTGGTACATGGGCAAAAGAGCTGCAGCCACATCGCTAGGCAAATTATATATATGGCTAGGCTCTGTCTCCCCTTTGGCCTTCGCTGCATTGTGTTGGCACCAAGACTACTCACCAGCCGGGCTCGGGGCATGGTTTGTGCAACTGTCAGTGTAAGTCGTATGATAAAAAGTTGCCATCACTGTGCGGCTCATGGCTTGCACATCACCAACATGTGATTTTAGGGCTCGCCCATAGTAGACAGCCAACCTGTCGACCAGCTCAGCTGTGAATCTCTCCTTGCCACCGAGGCTTTGTTTGCCTTCACCCTTGTGTTTCTATAATAAGTAGCGGAGTGCAGTGCCCATGCGTTTTCTCACGGGGTTAACGCTATCCTCTTTTTCTACTTCAGCGTATCCGTAAACTTTTGCTTCTTTAATTGCATTGTATGTGCGGCTGTCACCATCGCACTGCATGGTGGTATAGCAAAGGTTATGTCGCTGAAGCGACCTCTCAAACAAGATTTCACCTGCATCTACTTCCATCTGGCCAAACTTGCAGCTTGTGTTTTTTTGGCATTGTGGCTCAACTTCCAAAGTTCATAGCCCTCACTGTCTGGCTTAGGGCCATTCTCGCAGCCCAAAGAAAAGTTAGACATCACATGGTAATCGAGCGCATATCCAGTGAAGAGTTCAACAGTTCCAATGCCGATATGTGAGGAATGTCCCCTTGTCAACCAAGTCCCGTCGTAGCTCTCGGCAATGTTCTTTTTGTGTCCAAAACAAATGTCCTCACACAGTTCAGTGACTTCTTTCGCGCACCGTGTCATAACGGTCACGGCAGCTCGGGTGGCAGCAGGCTCTAGCGTCTTCTTTAGGTGCCGCTGAAACATTTTATTTTGTAGCCCCCGGCACGAAAGCTCCATCGACGCAAAGATGTCGTTCATGGCTGTTTGGCCATTTCCACTGTTGAGCATTGCACGTCTGGCTAACATGTTAATCTCAAACGGATCACATGCATGAGTGCCATTGCGCTGCAACTTCACCACAATTCTTGCACAACACAACCAGTTTCTTGGCGAAGCCATAGTCACGGTCGCCTGTGACTAGTTTCGCACACCCTCTACATATCTTGCACTGGAAGGCAGCAAGCAGCACATTCACAAGGTTCAGGTCAACAATGGCGTATAAAGCTGCAATGACCATGGCTGAAGCCGATGACGTGTCGCTTGCATCGGTGAAAACAGTCTTTCGTGCTGTTGCCGGCATCGACTCGAGTCTATCAAGCGTGGCTTGATCATGGGCACTCACTTGAACTATTTCGTTGCTCGTGACAGTTCTAGCGTCAACTCTTACACGGCTGGAGCCAGCGTGAAGGCTGCCGTCGTTCTGCAGACCGCTATCACCAGCATCGCCGTGAGTTGCTTGCTGACCTGTTGTAGAGCCGCGCAATCCACTGCTGATCCACTGCCTCACTGGCAAAAAAACATTTGAGACAAGTAAGCTTACATTGTTTATTGTCAATCGTGAGTGAAGCAGTACATGCCCACAATTTTCGTACTGGTCAGATGGAGCTAATGCTGTCAGTCACTGAGTTTACAACATACAGAAACACAGATAGTAATCTATTTAAGGGGGGGACATGGCGATTAAAGATATCATACTTATTTTTAGACCAAATTCAATCAAAATACACAGACTTGTTCAGTTTTTCAAGCCGATTGCAAAAGCGCAATTTTTTTAATAGGTCGAGTAATTATGGAGGTAACTAAAAGTACACTACTATTATTTGTGGAGACAATAGGTAAAAATAATCTGGACAGAAAGCTATAATAAATGCATCAGTGGACAGCTGAATGTTTAAGGAGTGAAATGCGGCTAGCAGTTCATCAAAGTCCATCGTTAACACCATGGCTAATAGGTCACAAGAACAAAAGGGAAAAAAATTATTGCAAAATGAAAAACAAGAATCTGCTTGCAGCACTTCAAACTTTATGCATTTAGATTCATATACCAAAAAAAAAAATTACAGCTTTGGCTGTCTTAGATCTTGAGATATTTTTTGCCACAAACAAGCAGGGTGAATGAAAAGCTCATTTTGAGAAAATTGCAAAAAACACGCACAACTTCATTTATTCAGGAATATCGTGAAATACCAGTCATAACAGGCTGGTATGCCCCTGGCAGATAGCTTGGGAATTGTTCCCTGTGGCACTTTTTTAAGGCTCGATTCATGTTTTCGACAGATCCACGCTTTCGAGCTGAAGCCTTCATTCGCCACTGGTCTTTCTCATTCATGCGGTCATTGCTTACTCTGCTGGGGTTCAGGCTCCGCTCTTTGAGTATGGACGCCGACGCTCTGAAGTTGCCTACATTAAACTTCAGCACTGCCTCCGCCACAGCTGCCTCCACAGTGAAGAGAGAGGCATGGCGCTCCTTTGGTGCAACAGACCAGATCATTGAATGGAAGCTCTCGTTGCTGTTTTGGGTCTTTCCTCGTTGGCACCTTTCAAGCAGTTTTTATCATTCGAGTGCTCGTATATGGGTAGTAAGGCCTGGCAAACCTGAGGAGGCAAGTTGCGAGGATGTTTTGGTGCAAGCTCGCACCTGGCCTGTGCAGCAGGAGTTTGGGCCAGTTGGGCAAAGTGTATGGTTTCCAACAGTGTTGTTGGAGGTGATGTAATGGTACGTAGCCATCACTGCCTTGTGCATGCCATCCAGATCTCCTTTGTGCGTTTTCAGCACCCACCCGTAGTAGGTGCTCAGCCTTGTGATAAGGTCTGCTGTCAGTCGACCCTTTCTGCCAAGGCTCTGAAAGCCCGGTGCTTTGTGCTTCGTTACAAGGTTGCGCAAAGCTGTGCCCATACACTTTTGAACGTGATTTATGCAATCCTCCTTGTCAATCTCTATGTATCCATACACCTTCTTCTCTTGCAAGGCAAGGTACGAGCGTGACTGTCCCCATCGCTGAGCCCAGTGGTTTAGCGAAGGTTGTGCCGTTCGAGAGACCTCCTGAAAAGAATAAGAGCAGCCTCCACTTCCATTTCTCCTGACATGTCAGTGTTCATCTGGCACTGTGACTGGTGACTGGCCTTCCAATCTTTGTAGGAAGGATTATCTGAAGGATTATCCAGGGTGCCTACCAACCGGGAAAACCGGGAATTCTCAGGGATTTTGAGTAGTCTGGAAAAACTCAGGGAAAACTCAGGGAATTTGTGCTTCTATCAGGGAAAATTAGCTGTAATTTTTTTAGAGGGTCAAAAGTCGCGGTAATGCTGGCTCGAGAAACAGACAGGACTCGTAACGAATCGTCGTCGGCTGAAGGAGTTGCCGCGAAGCCGTCCGATAACTCGGATGGCTTCGCGGCACCACCACGTGCCCCAAAGAGTCAATCTATCATAACGTCTGAAATTTCAGACGCAAGAACTCTTCGCCGTCCGATTTTCTAAACGTTTTGCATGATCGCAGGTCCGAGACGGCATTAATGAAAACCACCACCGCTGCTATTTTGATTACCTCGCCGCCTTGAACCGGTGCTCTCGGACGCAGATCCGCTGGCAGCCGTAGCCACCACTGCGGCAACGCTAGGCCTAGCTGCTTCGATGTTCGCTGTTAAGCTTCTGGTCGTTCGGTGCCGTGTTTCTTCATTTCTCCGCTGACAGCAATAATTTTGTCTTCGAAGCTCGGAAAGCACAGCGCATTGCATAATGTTCTTTCCCGAAAGTCTGCTTCGCCTCATTACAGTCGTGTAACGCGGTGAAGCGTAACAAGCGTACGAAGGGGCAATTGTCGCGGGACACTGTATGTATTCCTTAATTTTACACGTGTGCACCCGTCCTCACCTGTCACAGTAGGAGCACCGATATGCCTAATAAGTGCACTGACAGGCATTCAGAGCTTTTTCAGACGTACATGTGTCGATTTTAGCCCTTAAGGGCAGTAAAAGACATGAATTTATTTTTTCGGACTGCCTGATTTTTCGGAAGTTTTCGCGGCCCCTAGGCGGTCCGAAAAATTGGACGTTGACTGTAAATTGACCAAGAGCATTCTTCAAATGGTCCGTGGGGCGAACGCGCGGCGAAAGGAGGACGAGAACAGAAAGGATCGACGCACTGAGGAATGAACGGGGAATTAAGTATGCGACCGCTTCTTTGAAGGAGCCTGCGCTCAAAAAACAAATTGTTGGCTGATGCTGAGATGCAGGTGTCCCTCATCCAAACCAAAATAAACTCTTTAAAGCAGTGAAACACAACACTGAGGCGTCTTGCGCGAGCTGAGAGTATGTCAGGACAGTTGCATGACACTGAGCATGCTATCAGTTGATGGAAATAGCTCATATTCGAAAATATTTGCTTCTGTATGCATCTCCTTTTTATTTGTACTAGAGAATGTCCAACTCGATTTGAAAATTTTTTTCGAAGACATTTTATTTGCTGTGCATTTTAATAACCCCTCCCTTATATTCTTTTCTTGAATAACATAAACACTACTCCTTAGTATTCACATTGGATTAAGTCGGTTTTCTTTAACATTTTTTTCATATGCTTACTAGAGGGTGACAGCATAAGGCGATATGGTTTCAGCACGACTTGACATAAAACATAGTTCTGCATCACTCAGGGAATTTTGCAAAAGCGCTCAGGGAAAACCTGGAAAACTCAGGGAATTTGGAAATGTCAGCTTGGTAGACACCCTGTTATCTTCTTTGGAGCCCCACTCGCATGCAGCACAGAAATTGCACAAGACAATATAGTCAGTAGCAACATGACTGAACAGTTCAATCATGGTGCCGACGCAGATGTGTGAGGAATGCCCGCGGGTTATCTATGATCCATCGTACGACCTCACAATGTTTCCGGGATAAGGCACAATTCAGCGTAAAGATCGCAAACCGACCGCGCACACGCTTGTCAGGTTGCGGGCTGCGCAATCGGCTGCAGGTGCCAGCTTTCCCTTGATGTAGCTTTGCCGTGTCTTCGTGTGGAATCCGCGACGGCTTATGTTCATTATTGAGAACACATCATTCAGGGCTGTTTGGTGATTTCTAGTTGCCTGCATAGCGCGAGCGGTGAGAACGTTCACAGCAAACGGGTTCACTTTTTGTGCACTGCGCACATGTGGCGAGCTCCACTTCGACAACACCACACCATAGTTCACGCACATGAGCAACTTGACAGCAAGTCCATATTCGTGCTCCTCTCTGACTTTATTTAAGTCCCCACTACATATGTTGCAGTTGGCCATCACAAGCATAGTGTTCATTGCATCTAAACTGACAACAGTAAACACAGTCCCTTCAACGGGGTGCACCGCGGTATCGGTGCTATCACCTAGTAAATCTCGCTTCCTGTTCGTCACGGGAGTCGGTGAGAGGCGCTGAAGTTTTTTTTTTTTGCTTTTTTCTTTGGCCCTCTTCTGGCATAAAAACCAGACTATAGGGCGGACTGGAATATAGGTCGATCCCCCAACTAACAAATTCTAAAAATGAAGAAAATCTTTTTCAATGGCAAAAGTACCGAAAGACACCCTTACCTTGAAACAAATGTGACTCATGCACAATAGTGGCAGTATTTATTTAAGGGGGGACACTGCTATTAAATTAATGTTCATCATCTTTTTCCATCAATATTAATGAAACTTTCCAGTCTTGTTAAGGTTTTTGTGCTGATTTCAAATATGTAATTATTTTTCCAATAGGCCATTTAGTTCTGAAGATAAATGAAATTCATTGTCCATCGTTTGCGGAAACAATAGAAAAAAAACTGCGCTACAAAAATTCATATTGGCACATGCCTAGGTACTAGAAAACTTAAGAAACACAATGGTAGGAATACTTTATTGATATATTAAATATTAGTAATTTTATAGCAATTCAGTCTTCACTGTTTCAATTGTGGGTGCCCTATTGTCTGATCAAAAGCAGAACTGAAAAATTTTAAAGCATAAATTCCATAATCTGTTCCTACCCCTGTGTGCTTTGTACACTCAGCTACAAGCCACAACAAAAATTATGCCTCTACCTGCCTCGAAGGCAGAGATATCGTTGCCGCAAATCAGCAAGAAGTCAAAAATCGGTGTTTTGAGAAAACGAGAAAAAAGAAGTGAAGTCACTTTTAATCAAAAGTGCAGAAAAAATTGGGCACTATTTCGCAGTGATAGTAGCTAAAAGCCACCACGAATGTAGTCATTTTGACTACGGCCGCCCAAATGGCGTTTCCTGAAAGAATTCTGCATGTCCGTAGTGGTCTTGCGCTTTTTTGCAGATCCAACTGCTCGACGGCGGTCCTTCTCCACCATGCGTTTCACGCTGGGTATACCAGGGTTGAGGTGCAGCTCTTTCAATATTGCTGCAGAGGTCGTCTCACAGCCAGCATTGAATTTCATGACTGCCTCAGCTACTGCGGCTTGCACGGTGAACAGTGAAGCATGCTGTTCCTTTGGAGGCAGTGCCCATATCAGGGAGTGGAGAGACTGATTGCTGTTAGTACTGCCCCGTAGGCACCGCTCAAGGAGCTTTTCATCAGACAGGCGCTCATAAATGGGCAACAGGGCTTCACAGACATGAGGAGGCAAATTGTAGCGCTGCTTAGGGGCTGCCTCACCCTTAGCGCTTGCTGCATTTTGCCGGCACCACGAGCTTGGTCCTGGTGGACAGTAGCTGTGGTCCGATATCAAGTCATTTGATGTTGTGTGGTGATAAGTTGCCATCACAGCCCTTTTCATTCCTTGCACATCACCCTTGTGAGTCTTCAGGGCCCAGCCATAATATCGTGTCAGCTTCGTGACTAAGTCGTTAGTTAGTTTGCCTTTACCACCAAGGCTCTGCAATCCAGGTCCCTTATGCTTTGCAATAAGGTTTCGCAAGCTTGTGCCCATACGTTTCTGTACGTGGTTTGTACAGTCTTCCTTTTCCACTGAAATGTATCCATACATTCTGGCTTCCTGCAGCGCAAGGAAAGCGCGACTGTCACCATCTGAGAGTAGTGTGGTGTACCTCAGGTTACGCCGTTGCAGTGACCTTTGGAAAAGGATGAGGGCAGCTTCAACTTCCATTTCGCCGGCCTTCTTGGAGGTGTTTTTCTGACAGGCATGGCTCTCCTTCCAAGCTTTATAACTCGGGTCATTATCCTTTGGCCCACGCTCACAACCAGCGCAGAAGTTGCTGAGCACCACATAGTCGATGACTAGCCCCGTAAACAGCTCTATGACGGCGCCTACGCCAATGTGAGACGAGTGGCCGCGCGTCATCCAGGAACCGTCGTATGACACGGCAATATTTCCCGGATTTCCAAGCTCCAATTCGTCGTACAGTTGCCGAACCGATTGCGCGCACAGTGCCGTCTGCTTCTCGGCAGCAAGTGCCGCCGCGGGTGCCAACTTCCTTTTCACATACCGCTGCCACGTTTTCGTATGAAGACCACGATGGGAGATGTTCATTGTGGCAAAAATATCGTTCAGCACCGTTCGCCGATTGCCGGTGGCTTGCATCGCGCGCGCGGCAAGAACGTTCACAACAAACGGGTTGCACTTCTGGTTACCGTTCACCGGGGCGAGCTCCACGCCGACGCGATATCACCGCAACACGCACATGCGATAACAATCTTTATGGCAAGGCCATATTCTCGTTCGCGTTTGCCTACTGTGACGCTACCGCCGCACACCTTGCACTTCACAAACAACATCACCCTAGCAAAAATTCCCAATAGAAAAACCAATAGCCTATTGGGTTATTGACACCTATTGGTCTATTGGTTTTGTATTTGCCTATTGGAACTATATTGGCCTATTGGAACTATATTGGGCTATTGGTAATGTATTGGCTTTGTACTTGCCTATTGGATCATTGACACATATTGGTCACTTATTTGCCTATTAGAATTAGTCTTGTATAAGTGTGTCGTTGGTGTCCGTCTTCATGCAGAGGGTCTGCAATGTGGCAGCACCCCCTAGTATAATAAGCAGAGTGGATGATTGAGGCATATATATGTACAATATATTCTCCATATCAAAATTACATATGTTTCTTCTGGCCTTTCATGATATCCGCGATCTTGCAGGCGACTATCTTGCCAAGGCAACTTTGTCTTGTTGCAATTTCTTGCACGTTGCTGCATCGGCGCTCAAGGTAGTGCCTGAAAAATGCTGAAAATAAAATAGGGCCAAGAAATGAGAAACTGAAGCACCTTCTTTTAATCTATCAAAGCTTAATTTGAATTGCAAAGTATTAACATAGAAAGTTGGGAGCAGCGAGAAATTATCTAGACCTTTAATTCACTGCATATCTGCACGATGTTGCAACAGATTAACTACATGGTCTTGGCTTGTAGCGCGAAGTGAACACGGACACAGAAAGGAGCAAACGGGACGCTACAAGCCAAGGCTATGTTACCGTACCAACTCGCCCTACTGTCTATCCTTTAGATTAACTACAGCAAAAGATTGCATGTATGCACCAGTTATAGCATCTTAAGTGGGCTAGAGCATACCTTTCAGAACATCATATTTTATTGCATCCAAGGGTGGCTTGGCCTCCGTTTTTGTCCTATTTGATGCAGCGCCAGTGACACTTCTGTTCATGAGGCCTGCAGTCGAAAATATTTGCACGCTGGCCTCACGAACAAAAATGCCATCTTTTGGGCGCTGCATCAAATGTTCATAGATTGACTTCTGCAGCCACACGCCGCTACCCAGGAACACCTGAAATGATAAAACAATCGCAGCAATATTGTCACATACCAACATTTACTACTGCAACAGAAAATTAAACAATGCAATACTATTTTTCAATAATGGTTTATGTCATTGTAGTCGCTAGATTATGCTGCAATGCAATTACCAATCAACATAAAGGGCAGCTACTTGTAGACATTTACATGCAGCGTTTTACAGTTATCAAGGGAAAGAAGGTTGGCCTTGGCTAGTGTGTGCAGGCAAATGAAACAACAAAGAAAGAAAAAAAGAAAGAAAAAAGCAAAGCAAAAAAACATGAGATGAGTACACAGGTCTAGCGCTCAGTTATGAATAAACTCACCCCAAAAATGTTTTGCGAAGAAACAACAGTTACATGCAGTTAAATATTGGCACCAACTTCTGACCTTGTGCAATAAGCACATTCTTTGAGCTCTGTTGATTTCTGTAATTACTATTTGATTCCAGCAAAATGCTTTGCTAGGCTAGAAGTGCTCTATCCTATCACCCTTCATTTTTTTTTTCTTCTGCTTCCATCATGTCCTTATTTCACTGTATGGAGCTACACAGCAAACAACACATAATACACACCAAAACCAAGGGCAGCAGAATCAAGAACAAGTTATATGAATGACAAGGAAGATCGAGCAAGTCAGAGTGAAAAATCGCCTCAATATTTCAGTACTAAAGCACCAAAACAGAGTAAGAGCAGGACAACTGGCCATTCATCACCTGTACTTTGAAACAAATGAAATTTAAGTGAAGTTTAATTAGCACAAACCACGTTCCCAATCGTTGAGTACAGCTTTGTACCTTCCACCATCTCACTATCGGCACCCTCCCAGCTTGCTTCGGCCTCTGCTGCAGACTGTGGCCTGGTGGGTGATTGTTCAATTGTGGGTGCAGCAGGTGATACATGCTCTGCTCCCTCAAGGGAAACCTGCACCTGTGGTGTTTTCTTGTGTGTGGAGCATTTCGCAACCACTGTTGTGCAGGAGCCGGGTTGATTCTCCCGCAACAGCATGCGGTTTTCTGTGCAAAGAAATACATGGTGGTACTCAATGGAAAATAACTGTTTTTGCTAAACAACTTTCGATTCACATACCACATGTGTTCAGTATAACTGAAAGGGATGACAAACAACAGCCAAATATGTGCATCTTTGTAGCTAGCAATAAAAGTTTACCGTTGCAAACGGAATAAGAACTGCTATAAAATGCAAACCTGTCTTAAAAATCTTGCTACACAATGCTTTTTCAAGCATTTCCACTCGTTTGTTGAGGTTTTCATTTTCAGTTTGGAGCCGCTCATTTGTCGCTTTCAGCAGGCTATTTTCCTGCTCCACCCGCTTGGCCTCAGCTTTCCAATCTGGTTCACTATCGCCAGTTGTGGCAAACAGTGCCTCCATTTGCTCTTGCTGAAACGCTGCTTCGGCTTCTCTCTTCTTCGACTTCAACCGCTTCGCAGCCTTTTTCATTACCTACATTTAAAATGGCAATAGAGAAATGTGACCAGGTAATATTTACTCACTTTTACAGGGCAAAAACATGAATACAGAATTTGTGAAACAGAAAAATTACAGCATGAGCATATGCATAGCAGGCTGTTATGAAAATGTGGTCATTTTCCCAGTAGAAGCAAATTATTTGATACGTCAAGATGTCCTAAAGCTGCTACATGGAGAAAGAAACTGTGGTTTCTTTCAGAAAGTCTTTCATCAATGAATTACAATCACTGATATGTTGTTTTCCGAGATGGTGATGTGACTATCATACCGTATGCATGCCACTAAATGTCAACATAAAGATGGCCTAAAATAAATTAAGCTAGGGCAGTATGAGGCAATGAGATGTACATTATGTACACCGTTGTAATTTTTTAACGATATCACGCGAGCATCGACCTTACGGGGTGTCAGCGGCCTAGTAGCAGCGAGATAGGTGGGATTGCCAACTTTGTGTGCGGTCGTGCGAGACGAATTGTAGTTCGAATGTATTGTGCTGTGTTCGCTTCAGGGGTGCCCCTCACCACTAGAAGGCCACTGACACGCCGTGCGGTCGATGCTCGCGCGATACCATTAAAAATGCGAGGGATATTGCAATCAGTAATGAATTAAACATATAGACATATTAGTTGACCATCATGTGGCTCGTATAACGATACTTTTAACAATAAGATCGAGAAGGTGCTTGGCACGCACTACAACATATAAATCGTATCAACTAGAGTGTTATTATAAGGTGATAAACGCGTTTTTGACAGACAAAAAGAAAGGGTTAGCGAGACTTGAAACAACGCTCACGTGCAAGGCGTGGCCTTGACAAGTCTACATTTCTGTTTATGAATGCTGACAAGCAGAAAAACAAACTTCAATATTATATGTGCACAAATTTCCAACCTCGGCTAAAGAATCGGCGCTTGAAACCGAGGCGTTGCTGGCCTCGCTGTCATCGGACACAGGACGCGGAGGGCGGGGGACACGTTTTCCCAGCCTTTCGGCTTCCTCCCTTGTTTCTAATGGGCAAAAAAAGTGAAATCACAAAAATATGAAATATGAGCAAATCAGATACGCTTAACTCACCAAATCGGAGCACTTGGGCCTTGAAGTATCCTTCCTGTTGCTCATCTTTCCGATATACCTGCTGCCATTTCGTTTTGTCAAAATCGAAGACACTTTTCGCTGTAAAATTCTTAATCTGGTCGACATTGACGACGACCTTCATGTCATCGTCGCGGAAGCGCACAAGAGCAAACATAATTGATGCTTAGTGAAGTATCAAGATACTAGCCTGCACGTGCAGTGAACGCGTCAGTACACAAAGCAACTGAACTGACGGCAACTCAGCTTAACAGGGCTGCCGGCTGGGCTTGTCTTCGTTCGGCCGAGCGTGGATAGCGCGATAGCGGCCGACCATGCGCCACATAATGGTCGGCCGCGTTTGCACATTCACATTTTCTCCCACTGTATATTTATAGAACAATTTCTATTGCTCAGCATAAATGTCTTTATGTTCAATATTATAGAACTTTTTTTTTTAGTTTACAACTTGGCTGAGCCACGTTAACCAAGGAAGATGTTGGAAAAAAAAATTCTGACATGCAGCGTCACCACACTGTGCACCGTTGTACTTTTAATGTGAACTGACTGGTTCTTGTAGGTTGTGGTCTGTGGCGCACGGGTGTTTCCTTGGCAAGCATCGTGCCCCACGTGTTTCTGCAAGTTTTCTCTTACACCACGTGCGTCTCGCCGCCCTCGCTGGATTATCTTGGTTTCAAAGCTATATATCGATGGCTGGCGGTGATCCAGAAGTTGAGTGCTCCGCTCACCCTCGCTTAAAGAAGCGGAAGCAGTATTTGGAGCCTGGTGAACCTTTCGTGGTTCCACGAACAATGCTCCGGTTCCAGGCAAGCGGCTCCAGCACGGTCTTAGCCCCTCACCAGACTCCAAACGCAGAGCCAGCAGATTGCTGCTCGGCGAGAGATGGTGCACTTATGTCAGAAGAGAGTGATGTTTGTCACCACCAGTCAATGCGTTGTGCCGACGATGCATGCGCGGAGGAGCGAGCTAGCACGGACAGCGCAGATGTTGAAGACTATGGAGTGGATACAGAGGACGCTGCCTATGGCGCAAGCGATGAAGACACCCCAAGTGATGAAGACACCGCAAGCGATGTGGAGGACTTCCTGAAGCTGTTTTCTAATGAACGTTTGCCGAACTCCGAATTAAGTGTTGCCGATGCAATGGTCGTGTTAATGGCATATTCGGCATCAGCTGGTTTGAATTGGAGTGATATGGAGAAGCTCGTTCATGTGATGAACCTTCTACTGGAAGCTGACGTGCTGCCGTCATCGCAGTATTTGCTGCGAAAGGCCTGGAGGAACTGGCAAGGGCAGGTGGTTAGACGCCACTACTTCTGCACATCGTGCAGTACTCCTGCTGCAAATCCGACTCAGCGAGATTTCGTTTGTACGAACTGTGGCGCTCAGAATTCAGCGCACAATTTCTTTGCAATACTGAACTTAAAAAAAAAACAAATTGAAGTTATGCATGCAAAGAAGGAATTAGCCGTGACGCTGCTGGATACTCTTCGCAAGAAAAATCGAGGCGGGAGCCCATCACAGAGTTCTGGCGATGCAACTGTATTGACGGACATCACGGATGGTGCCTTGTACCAAAAGCAAATGGAAGGCTGCCAGTGGAGTGATATATCCCTCACATTCAACACTGATGGCGCCAAAGTATTTAACTGTAACAAGACAGCCTTGTGGCCCATCCAGTGCGTTATCAATGAGCTACCGGTAGCATTGCGTTGGAGAAATGTTTTACTAGGTGGTCTCTGGTTTGGAAAAGGCCACCCGGAAATGAGTAAATTTTTAGAAGTTTTTGTGAAGGAGGTGCTTGAAACAGGTTCCATAAAGTGGCAATGCAGTGAAGAAAAGCTGGAGTCAAGGATTGAAGTGATTTGCTGCTGTGTGGATGCACCAGCACGTGCAGCAGTCCTGAACGCAAAGCAGTTCAATGGGTATTTTGGATGCAGCTTTTGTCTACACAAAGGCGAAAGACACAAAGGTAAGTCACTGTTATGTTTTTCGTCTATATAAACGTTGCTTACACTGCATGTCAGAGCAACTAGCAACATTTTTCTTCTTTATAAATGCTGCTAACATTGTATGTCAGAGCAACTAGCACTGGTTCAGTTTCTGTATATTGGCCATTTAGTGCAAACTCAATTATCTGAATTACGTGTTAATTACGTGTTATCTGAATTACGTGTTAATTTTATGTCCAGAAAATAAGTATAAATTCTCTGCCGCCTTATATATAGCACAACTGAGGGGTGGAGGGGCTTGGTTGTTTGTGTTTGGACCGCTTCCCCTGCCCGAGGCATGCAAGCCCTCAGTAGCGAGAGTGCAACAAGCCCCCCTCTGTCTCTGAAGGCTACTCTGGACCTACCCCTGCCTTAGCTGTGTGCTGTCAGTCGTATATACTGCAGTGAAACTGATGTTAAGACTTTGTTATTTTGTGCTGTACTCTGAATAGTATGATTACTTTAATATTTCAGGGTCCATGAAGTATCCAGTGCTGGGAAGTCAAGTGCCAGCTGTACGCACTACAAGTCAGGTCAAGTCGGACATCCGAGTGGCCCTGTCAACTGGTGAACCTTCACATGGTGTCAAAGGATCCACACCACTTGCACAGCTTCCAAAGTTCGATTTAGTGTGGGGAGTATGCCCTGATTACATGCATGCAGTCCTTGAAGGGGTTACCAAACAACTCGTGGAAATTTGGTTAAGTCATGTGCAGTCACCTGCATACATTGGGGAGCCATCAAAGTCTCAAAGAGTGACTGCACGACTGTTGCACCTAAGGCCACCTCAATTTTTTACTCGACTGCCACGTACACTGGATGACCGCAGCATGTGGAAGGCTAGTGAATGGAAGTGGTGGCTTTTATTCTATGCAGTTCCATGCCTTGACGGTATGCTACCAAAACAGTACCACAAGCACCTGTGCATCCTCGTCAATGGCATTTTTCTTTTACTGAAGGACAAAATTTCTAAGGATGACCTCAAAGGAGCCATGGATAACCTATCCAAATTCGTTTTCAAGGTTGAAGAGCTGTATGGAAAGTCAGCTATGACATTTAATGTCCATCAGCTGCTCCACCTTCCACAGAGCGTACGGCAGCTCGGGCCTTTATGGTCTCATTCAACATTCGTGTTTGAATCTGGAAACGGCACATTGTTGAACTTGGTTAGTGATGCGAACGGAGTGCCACTGCAGGTTCTCGAACGTTTCGCAATGCGCCTACAACTTTCGCAGCTGCTGCAATCCATGGCTTTTTCTGAGAAGGCACGTGCATTGTGCCAAAAAATGACTGCTGCCTGTGCTGTAGAGAGCCCGCCAGACAAGCCACTAGGCAAGGGCTTGTTTTCAACAGAAATTTCAAGTGCAGAGACCGTTTTCATTGAAAAATTGGGCTACTGTCCAAAGAATGTTGTGGAGCACGAAAGGGTATGCCTGAAAGGACAAGTTTTCCATGTGCATACCTACCAAAGGATAAAAAGAACATGCAACTCTTATTTGAAATCTAAAAATGGTGAGCACCACATGCTGAGCAATGTTTTGGTTCTGGAAGATGGTACGTGTGTCCTTCTGTGTCGGAAGCTTATATGTCGAAAGCACAAAATAGTGAACCACATGCACATCTGTACTGATGTTGGGGATGAAGGGCTTTTGTATGGTGCCGAAGTGGACCGAGTTTGTGTTGCAATGAAAGTTGGTAAAACACTTTACATTGCTGACATCCCTAACATGTATGAACAGGATTAGGTGCAACAGTGTCAGAAATTGCAGCATATCTGTTTTTACAGCAATACTTTTGGTAGGCTCACTCCCCTAGACATTTTTGCATCTGCCAGTGTTCGCCGCTGGAATTCCAGAAGGCACTGCCAGAATTTTATCATCAGCCTGGTTACGCCCACTGCAAGGCAAAGGCCTCTCCCATACTTCTCCAACTACCCCGGTCATGTACTAATTGTGGCCGTGTTGTCCCTGCAAACTTCTTAATCTCATCCACCCACCTAACTTTCTGCGCCCGCCCCCTGCTACGCTTCCCTTCACTTGGAGTCTAGTCCGTAACCCTTAATGACCATCGGTTATCTTCCCTCCTCATTACATGTCCTGCCCATGCCCATTTCATTTTCTTGATTTCAACTAAGAAGTCATAAACTCGCATTTCTTCCCTCAGCTAATCTGCTCTTTTCTTATCCCTTAACGTTACACCCATTATTCTTCTTTCCATAGCTTGTTGCGTCGTCCTCAATTTAAGCAGAACCCTTTTCGTAAGCCTCCAGGTTTCTGCCCCGTACAAGAGTACTGGTAAGACACAGCTGTTTACACTTTTCTCTTGAGGGATAATGGCAACCTGCTGTTCATGATCTGAGAATGCCTGCCAAACGCACTCCAGCCCATCCTTATTCTTCTGATTATTTCAGTCTCATGATCCGGATCCGCGGTCACTACCTGCCCTAAGTAGATGTATTCCCTTACTACTTCCAGTGCCTCGCTACCTATCGTAAGCTGATGTTCTCTTCTGAGACTGTTAAACATTACTTCAGTTTTCTGCAGATTCATATTTAGACCCACCCTTCTGCTTTGCCTCTCCAGGTCAGTGAGCATGCATTGCGATTGGTCCCCTGAGTTACTAAGCAAGGCAATATCATCAGCGAATCGCAAGTTGCTAAGGTATTCTCCATTAACTCTTATCCTCAATTCTTCCCAATCCAGGTCTCTGAATACCTCCTGTAAACACGCTGTGAATAGCATTGGAGAGCTCGTATCTGCCTGCCTGACGCCTTTCTTTATTGGGATTTTGTGGCTTTCTTTATGGAGGACTACGGTGGCTGTGGAGCCGCAATAGATATTTTTCAGTATTTTTACATATGGCTCGTTTACACCCTGATTTCGTAATGCCTCCATGACTGCTGAGGTTTCGACAGAATCAAACGCTTTCTCGTAATCAATGAAAGCTATATATAAGGGTTGGTTATATTCTGCACATTTCTCTATCACTTGATTGATAGTGTGAATATGGTCTATTGTTGAGTAGCCTTTACGGAATCCTGCCTGTTCCTTTGGTTGACAGAAGTCTAAGGTGTTCCTGATTCTATTTGCGATTACCTTAGTAAATACTTTGTAGGCAACGGACAGTAAGCTGATCGGTCTATAATTTTTCAAGTCTTTGGCATCCCCTTTCTGATGGATTAGGATTATGTTTGCGTTCTTCCAAGATTCTGGTACGCTCGAGGTCATAAGGCATTGCGTACACAGAGTGGCCAGTTTTTCTAGAACAATCTGTCCCCCATCCTCCAACAAATCTGCTGTTACCTGATCCTCCCCAGCTGCCTTCCCCGTTTGCATAGCTCGCAAGGCTTTCTTTACTTCCGGCGTTACTTGTGGGATTTCAAATTCCTCTAGACTATTCTCTCTTCCATTATCGTTGTGGATGCCACTGATATTGTATGAATCTCTATAGAGCTCCTCAGAATTTTATAAAGATATTAAAAAAATATGCAGATCCCACGCATATTACAATAATAAAGATGTTATAGCAAAAATTTTGTTTCTTCTTGAACACCTTATATTTTTGTGTGTGTACCATGATACATGTGCTCTCTGCATGTTTAACATGCTTGTTGTTGAAATGTTTTATTTGAATATATGCAAGTAACTAAATGTAACTTGTCCACGTTCAGTTATTCCTGTGTATAAATGCTGTTTTTCTCTTTTTGGTATCTGCAACACATACTGGAAATGATGTGTGCTATCCATGCATAACCGTAACTCTTCACTATGCAAGTGACATTAGTATCTCTCTGAATGTGCATTTGTGCCCATATAATAAAGGTATTTTTTTTGTGTGAAGTTTGATCGTTGTTTGTGTCATTGCCAGCATTTTTTGGCAGCCTTCTCGTAGAATGTAACACTAGCTTGCCTGTGTCTGCATGATGCCGTTGCTTTTGGGATACTACTTAGACAACATGCACTTGTAGCTGGGAAGCACCACGTAGTGATGAACAAGAATATACACATTCCAGCCTGTATTGTTGCAACAAGCAGCTGCCGCCTGCTGGACCATTTTGATTTTTTTTATTTGTCCTATAACAGCTACTATATCCATCACCTACATGGCCCTTTTTCTAATAAATGTACAAGATCAGAATTTTAGCTATCAGTTCTGTGTATCTGTTGCACTCCAATTTGCCTTCAGTAGACGAATAGCTGAGAATTTTATTACTTTTGTTCTGCTAACAAAAAAGTAATTATTGGCCATCAGATGATGCAGTCTTATCAGAAATGGCTAGTGAACCAATCTCCCTTTTAGCCATGGATATAAACAAGGTGAATACAGCTGTCAGTTATCACATAGAGTTATCACATACCGACTCTGTTGATCTAATAAGGCACCGATAACTGTGCTGTTGGACTGACACACCTTCTATCGGTTTAACAAGACATAGATAGGTGGGAGTTATCGGACTGATACACTCTCTGTTAGTCCGATAAGAGACGAATAGGTCGCAGCTAGTGGACTAATACATTCTTTATTAATCCAATAAAAGACCAATAGGTGGCACCTATTGTACCATACTACTTCTATTGGTCCAATAAAAGACTAGAAGGTGGCACCTATTGGTCCAATAAAAGACTAATTGGTGGCATCTATTGGTCCAATACAACTTCTATTGGTCCAATAAAAGACTAATAGGTGGCACCTATTGGTCCAATACAACTTCTATTGGTCCAATAAAGGTCTAATAGGTGGCAGCTATTGGTCTCTATTGGTTCCAATAGAATTCCTATACAGCCTATAGAGCTCCAATAGATTTCGCATAGAACCTATAGAGATATTGTATTGGACCAATAGACAATCCTATTGGTATTGTTGCTAGGGCAGTTCGTTCACAGCGTCCAAACAAACGATAGCGAAGCCTACCTCCACGTCGACTGGAGCGGCCGCAACGTTGTCGGCGTGAGTGAGGGAATCCAACTTCCGTTTTGTTGCTGGCGTTGAAGCAAGGACTTGAAGTTTTCTTTTGGCATTCATATCCCTCTGCAGCAAATCCGCATGTTGCAACATTGCAGTGTCATGCCGAACGCGGCCGCTGTCCGTAACAACTTCACTCGGTGAGCTGGTTAGGCCTACTTCGGTGTTGTCCGCGGCTTGGGCAACATTCGCGGTTGGCGGCAGGCTATTCTCGATGTTTTCCAAAGGAACAGAGCGCTTCTGAAAGTTATAAGTTGTTCGCTTCTTCTTTTTGCCGAACTTGCTCCTCGTGGCGAACTTCCCTGGTGGATTGGACATAGTTCAGTACTTGTCACAAACGTACGACTGAGAACAATGAGGCGCACCGTCGCGTCGCCTGCGGAGTCGAGCAGACGACGGGAACCTCGCGCAGCCAACCATAGCACGCGATTTTGGTCACGTGCGCTAGTCAACGAATCGGATCGCGCGTTCAGACTTCTCTTTCTGCCCGGATTTCAACGTCACTGGCGAACGGACGGAGTCACTTTTGGCGGGAAATTAAAGAAGGAAGGCTCCTCTTTCTGACAATACCAAGATGGCTGCGATCGCGTGCATAGAAAAAGAGCTACGCGCCGCGATAAAAAGGGCTGTTTTTGCGCGGAATGCAGCTCACAGTGATGTTATAAATTGATATTGCGGACGAAATACTCTTGCCTGAGATTCGAAACTTTGTGAATTAAAGGAATATTGGCTGTAGATCTCGAAAATCTCATTTTCAAAAAATCGATTTTTTTCGCGATTTTTTTCTCCGCAAAGAGCCGTGTTCCCCCTTAACCAATATAACTCTGTGACATCTAAATGCAAATTGGCGGTGCCGCAATGTCACCGTGCCACGCTGCTGCTGATGGTGATGGCGAAGGTGGCTCTTTACTTCATCCACCCATTGTTGCAAGGCTTCCATAGTTTTTTCACCAATGTCTGGTATATAAGACGAGGATCGACTTTTTGCGATGGCTTTTTAAAAAAAAAAGTTCAACTTGTATTCTGGTTTTTACGGTAATTTGGGGGGCTGCAGAAACTTCATGTCATGACGCACGGTACCTTCGGTATTTCTGGCAGGCGAAGAGGGCGAAGGGCTTGTTAGGCCTAGGCCTACATTGGAGTTATCGGCGATAGCGCCAGGGGGAACCACGATTTTGACGCTTTCCTGGGTTGCGGAGCGCTTCTTGCAGTTCTCAATTAATGTACGTTGCACCTTTCTTCCACCAAACTTGTTCCTAGTGTGGAATTTTCTTCCCAAACGAGCCATCGCACAGCAGACACTGATGCTAGGGCAATATGGCGGATAGAGCACAGCCGACTGAAGCGGGTAGCAGACAACAAGAAAGGAATTCTGCCAATCGTATGGCGCCCTCTAGTCACGTGCGCTCAACAACGAATAAGAGAGCGCGCTGGAACCCTTCTTTGGCACGGTAACTGAAGGAATCCAATGGCTGCATAGAGCCTGCGTTGGCGGGAAATTGAAGAAAAAAGACCGCTCTTTGAAATGAGACCAAGATGTCCGCGCTACGACGTGTGAAACGCAGCTGCGTTTCGCAGGGGAAGTGCCGTTTTAGTTTTAATTTTGGCCCAAATTTTGCTAATATCAATGAAATGAAGCAATGCTACGGCTAAAATACTGATCGAATAGTTTAAAAATTCGGTCTGGTTGTGTAAAAAGAGCTGTAGATTTCAGAAACACCATATTCAAAAAGTCAGTTTTTTTTTGCTATTTTTTCGTCCCAAAGACCCGTGTTCCCTCGGGGGCACATGGATTGTGGAAATTATTTCCTGCATCTTATGGCCAAATCTGATGAAAATAAACAAGCTTACTTAGTTTTTCACGCTGATTTCAAATATGCAATAAGTTATCTTGTAGGGCCGTTAGTTCAGGAGATTGACAGTGCTGCCACTCTATTGTTTCCAGAGACGATGGAAAAAGGACTGCTCAGCAGAAAGTGAATATTATTGCATAGCTAGATACAGTGAAACCTCGTTAAACCATAGTGGGCCGGAGCTCGGAAAAAATATGTACTAAACGGTAGTACTGTATAACCGAAATAGCATGAGATCGCCCACTTACCTGTCGAAAACGGAACTCGGAGAGTGCGATGAAAGGGGGAAAAAACATGCAGTATTTATTCACTTTGCCCGACAAAAGTGTTATTTTCGTTTGATGCCGTGGCGGCCTAGCACAACGACAGCAGCCTCAAACTTACTGAAGCTGCGTGCCAGCTTTTCAGCCAGCCCCCTCTTCTCGGCAAACACTCGCATGCCAAATTTCTCGTTGGCATTACGTATTCTCCGTGCACGTGTGCAGTAGTGCTGCAGAAGTCTTGGGGCCCATTTTTCATTGCCGGGTGCCGAAGTTTGGAATACTTTTCGTTTGGAATAGTTACGTTATCGCGCCCTGTTCTCGTCGCAACGATTGCATTCATGAGGCTGACGTAACGTGCAGCTTCTGCCACCGTCGGGTCTGAATCGCCCGTGCTGTCGCTTTCCGTGTCATCCTCATCACTGTTGCTAGTCGACACTTCGGCAACAGAGGCAACGATGGCGAAAAGTCTAACTTCGTAGCCGACATCACTTCGCAGTCGCAGCAGCGCTGCCAAGCAACTTCCCATTCCAAATGTCACACACCATAGTCAACAGCAGATCCCTGTCGCGTGCCAGCGCCGACTTCTTCGTGTCACGTTCGATAGCACGGACGACGTCTAATTTTTCTTCTATGCTGAGCAGCCGGCATCTTTTTTATCCGAGCTTCGGCATGACGCGAGTCCTTGCTTGCATGCCCCCACAACGCTCTCTGGCACGGTGTCGAAATGATGTTGATGTTGATGTGGCTTTGCGCGCAAACGCGCAGGGCGCTTCGAGGCCGTTGTTCCGATCTCTGAGGCTTGTTCTGCCGGGCCGCCCGATAGAGACGACGCACCGTCATGTTTGCCCAACGAAAAGTTGAAATGCTATGTTTTAACCAATGCATACGTAATAAGCTAGTACGGTTCATGCGGATACAAAACACATTATGTTCAATGGCCGCTGAGTCGGGGATTTGAGTTTACTACTTTTAAAATGAAACTACTGTTTAAGCGGGTACGGTTTAACGAGGTTTTACTATACTATAATGTGCAATAACTGCAATGCTGCAAAAAAGTTTTCAAATGAAATTCTAATTAGCCATTCTGCAGGTGATCAAAATTATTTCCTTGTCCTACGGCTACCACACCAAAAGAAAATTAATAAAATAGAAATATACATGCGCACAAATTTGAAATTCTGCTCTCAGCACTTTGTAATATGCAGGTCAGGCTTTCTGCTAAAGAAAGAATTATTGCTTTAGCTGTTCTACATCATGGCATATCACTCCGACAGCCTGGTGAGGCGACCCAAAAACATGTTTTGAGAAAAGTGAGAAAACATGCAAAAGCCTATTTTATTTACAAATTTACAGCTGGAATAGCTCAGTAGGCACCAGGCATGTAGTCCTGACTCCCAGCCCCTGTGTGCCGGTTTTTAAGGGACTGGCGCAAGTTTTCTGATGCTTTGCGCTTATTAGCTGATGCTGCCATTTGATGCCTATCTTTGTCGACCATGTGGGTACGACTTTGCTGGCTTGGATTTAGACATAGTGTTTTTATTATGTCCTTTCAGGCCCTTGCATTGCCTGCATTGAACTTTAATACTGCCTCTGCCACAGCTGGCAATGTTGCAGCAGTTTCTTGACTGGAAGACGTTCATATATGGGACGTAAAGCCTGACACACGTGAGGACGGAGCTTTCGAGGATGTTTTGGAACCAGCTCACCCTTGGCCACTGCAGCATTTTGCTTGCACCAGGAGTTTGGGCCTGATAGACAAAGAGTGTGATTAGCCACATCATCGTTTGATGTAATGTGATGATATGTGGCCATCACTACATTTTGAGTGGCGTCTACATCTCCTTTGGGGTTCTTCAGAGCCCATCCATAGTATGAGGTTAACTTAGAGATGAAGTCTGCTGTCAAGGGACCCTTTCCACCAAAACTCATCTCCAGGGCCTTTATTTTGCCACCAAGTTGCGCAAAGCCATGTGCTTTTGTACATGATTCACGCAGTCCTCTTTTTCAATTGGTGTATACCCATACACTTCGTGATCTTGTAAAGAAAGATAACTGTGGCTGTCCCTGTCACAAAGTATCATTGTATACCGCAGATTGTGCTGCTCCAATGATCGCCTGAAAAGGATGAGGACAGCTTCCACCTCCTTCACCCCAGCTTTCTTACTAATGTTCTTCTGACACTTGTGGCCATTCTTCCAGACTCCATAGGAAGAGTCAGTCTCCTTAGGCCCCGCCTTGCACCCAGCACAGAAATTGCTCAATACAACAAAGTCGAGCACAAGTCTGCTGAACAACTCGATCATGGTGCTGATGCCGATATGGGATGTATGACCGTGGATCATCCACGACCTGCCATACGACACCGCGATGTTCCCGGTATGACCCACGTTCAGTTCGGATTAAAGTGCGCGAACCAACCGCACGCAGTCGCTCGTCAGATTACACACCGCGCAAACGACCGCTGGCGTCAACTTCATCTTGATGTAGCTCTGCCACGTTTTCATGTGAAGAGCCTGGCGGCTGATGCCCATCAACGAGAAAATGTCATTGAACGCGGTCTGTCGGTTTCCCGTTGCCTGTATGGCATGCGCAGCTAAAACGTTCACAGCAAAGGGTTTCATTCATTCAGCACTGTGAACACGTGGCGAGCTCAACAGTTTGCGCACATAAAACGCAGCTTCACAGAGAGTCCGTATTCCTGCTCGTCTCGGACGATTTCCAAGGCACCATTCCAGGTATTGCAGCTTATTGCAATAAAGTGTTCATGGCACTCAAATCCACAATCGAAATCAGGCGGGCGAAGTGCATCATCGGTACTGTCACCCAGGAACTCGCGTTTCCTCTCCGTCGCTGGAGCAGAAGACAACTCGATAGCTTTGCTTTGGCTTTCGCTTCCTCCTCTTCCAGCTCAGAGGGTTGCCGGTAGATCGTATCTTGCCATACGCGAGCACTGGTCGAAGGGTCCGCGGCAGACGGAGTTGTCACAGTATCCGCAGCAGCCGATGCGGTCGTTCGGCCTGCCGTTGCTGCATCGACGATTTCGCCATCGGATGCTGAGGGTGTGGCGTCCTGGGCATTTCGCAGTGTCGAGCAGCGTTTTTTGAAGTTTTCGATGAGCGTCCGTCGCACTTCTTTCGCACCAAACTTGTGCCACGTAAGAAATTTGCGCTCCGTTTCAGACATCGCGTCCTGCTTCCTCTCTGACACTTGGGCAACATGGCACGGCTCAATGCGCAGCTCCAAGTGTGGAGCAGACGATGGCCATGCATTCCCACCAATTGGGAGGCAAGCTCAAGTGGCGTGCACCGAGTGGCGAATGGAAGGGCGTTCTAATACCTCTTTTCGCCGCGCATTTTCTAAGTGGCCAATGGCTGAATGGGGCCCGTTCTAAAGGGAACTTGAAGGGAAAAGTCGGCTCTTTCAAATGAGGCCAAGATGTCTGTGCTCAGACGTAGATGTACATGTAGGTTATTGTGACCTAGTGGCACATACCCACTCTGGGGGATTGGCCAAAAATCGGGTAGTATCTTGATAGGGAAGTGCAAAATATGTCAAAATCTTATACTAATAGGTAAGTAATAATCGAAAGATAAAGATTGTAGAGCCTGCATGAGTTTATGAAAATGAAAATTCCACCATAGTTATAATAAAACAGTTAAAATTCAATTTTAGTGAAAGAAAAGGAGGCTTAAAATTTCGTATTCAGAGTTTAAATCTCACTGATCCTAAAAGAAAATCTTGGATGGCCGCGCTAAGCTTCCCGTCGCTATGCCGAAGTGTAGAGGCACCCAAAGATAGTACTTTTTGAACAGTTAAATCTAATCCAAGAAGGCGGAGTGGTGTTTGTAGGGTTCATTTACTTAAGCTACTAGATCGTCGACAAGAACCTAAAAAAAATGTGCTATGGTCTCATCTTCACTACAGATGTCATAAATTGGTTAGGGTGCCAGAATGCCACAGCGAAGCCTACTAATAGTTACTTCAATTTTTTTCTCGATTGGCATACTAGGTTGTTGTATGCAGCGCAACAAATAAACGTTAACGTCTTCTTTCTTTTGTCGCAGCCTACATTTTAAATTTTTGCGCACATTACTATGTACTTGCTATTCCCTCCGCCTTAGTTGCATGGGAAACTGTGTGATAAATTTTCGGATCAGAATAACATGCATTTTGTACACTTCAGTACTGGCATATTGACAAACAGGCACACTGCTATAGCTAAACAACGAATATGTCATATTCACAGGCGCTGACAGCTGAATTGAAGGAGCTGACAACAAGAAATTGACCCCATGTGACTAAAACCGGTTAACATTTTTGGCGTTCTGTAGGCAAAACCATCGCCGAAGGGAATGCGGGTCCCATCCTCGTTGACTACAGGGGTAACCTGCATTTGCACCCCATCTATAGTCGGATACAACTTTAGAAAAAAGGGGAGGCCCCGCCCAGATGACCGAAGCGGCGAAGTCACCGGCTGGCCGGCGCATGACGTCGGTCCAGAGTGCGCGCCCATTGGTGGATGCTCGTGTGCATCTGCCTCGGAGGAGTAAACGCCCCCTTTTTTCTAAAGTTGTATCCGACTATACAAGTACAAACGGCGCCGGAAAGTCGTTCGCTGACATCGTCTGCTGTGGTCTGCTCTCAAGTGTGCAAGCTCGTGAACCACGCATGCACCAATGCGGTTCCACCAGCAGAGCAGGTTCCGAAAATTCCTGAACCAGCGCTGCACCTTTGCTGCGCTTTTTGACACGAACGCTAGGGTGCAGGGGACAACTAAGCTGCACCGCTGAAATGAACGGCAAGGTTCGGCACTGCGTGAACTGGTTCAAGTGGTGCAGCTGAATCGAACGAACCCAAGAACTCTGTCTTACACAAAATGGCGGCATGCGACGGTGGCACTTGGGCAGGCGGCACTTGGGCAAGCGGCACTAGGGCCAGTGAGAGTGCAGCATCTTGACCACGTGTTCCAAATGACCAATGGCAATGCGCAAAAGTTCTTTTTTACGAAAGTTTTCTTTTTTTCGCCTTTCAAGGGTGCACAGGGTCACTGAGCACCCTTGTGTCACTCGTTGTAGTTGGCGTTGCGGTCCCAGGCCTCACCCGCTTGCACCGGGAACCACATGTCATTTGCTGCCGTCCTTGGCATCGTCCTTGGATGCCTGCAGTATGCGCACTGCTTCCTTCACTATCCTGCCTTTCGCATAATTTCTCACTACCTGGCTCGAGTCAAACAGCACCATGTGACTAAAAACACAAAATTTATTTGCGAGGAAGTCCGTGATGCTTGTCTGTTTCTGCATTGCAGATCTGACGAGGGCGGTCACCAGTTTACTTAAAGTAGATGTCTGCTCTTCGTCGAGGCCCTTGGCGTAGACAAGTTGCCTGAGGCCCTCTATGTAGCCCATTGCTACAGGTGCTGGCTCTGAAGTTTCATAGTCCGATTTCTCCGCGTCATTCTCTGTCCGCACTTCACAAATGATGCCCGTGTTCTCACGGTTCTGCAATATCAGCGCCTTCATCAGCAAAAATAAAGTCATCCCAACCAATCTCATGGCCCCCCATGCAGAGTCGACGATGCACTGCCACAAATTGCCGTCGAACTGATATCACACCTTCGGAAGCATTAGGCTCCGCATCAGGCTTGGCATCAGGTGTTGCTTTAACCATGCGCTCATCCACAGAAAGATAGCGATGTGGCTGGAAAAGATTCGCCGACACTTCGTTGATGTGCTCCAGAAACTTCCACATGTAACGGAGCTTTGCTCTTGAATTTTGACTGACATCGTCCAAGTCTGCAAGATGCAACATTGCAAGGAGAGCCATAAACCGGTGTCCCCGTATGATCCATGGTGGGAGCAGACCACTGTACAGATTTCCTACATTCCAATGCAACTTCAGCGGGGGAACCTTCACGGGGCCCATGTAAATTATGAGTCCGATGAACTTCAGCATTTCACTTGGAGTGACTTCTTCCCATGATCTGTCGGAACAAGCATGTGTTGGTTTCCCCAGACTGTGAGTCCAAGCATATTTGTTCGTGTTTTCGCAAATGGCTTCGATCACATTCGTCTAGAAAAAAAAGAAGAAGTCCAGAGCAGTCAGAAATTTTCTTTATCTGATTCTGAGCACCACGCCCACATCAGCGTCCAAGTGTGCACTTTGTTCCCATTGGCAAAAACTCGATCCGCTTCTGCGCTGGCAGCAGCACATCATTACTGTAGCTTGTCGATACCCTACCAAATAAAACAATGAGAACATATAGCACAACATAAACGTAAAGCCATTTACCTACTTCAGAGTAAACTGAATGTGGAACTGTGCTCACCTTCAACTACCAGATGAAGTCCGCGGTTAGTCATCACCCAAATCAGAGTCCCAAATGAAATCGGAGCTGCCGAAGTCATCTCCAGACTCTTCGCTGCTCGGCTCATCTAAAAAATTCGTTGCCGAAGCAGCGTAATCGCACGATTTATGGCGGTCTCTTTGAACGGACCAGACGCAAGCATGACACCATCTTTCTCTGCGCCCACCACCACCAGACTCTGGAAAATGCTCTCTCACGTATCGCCGCCTGCTGGGGAAAAAAAAGAAAACTGTGCCGAAACCGAGAGTTCCTGATGACCTCCTAGTTCGGGCTACATGTCCCAGCGTGCAGAAATTTGGACATGGCAGCACGCTCGGCACCGTCAATCATATATGATCGATGGCCTATGGGTCACCCGAAAATGTTAAGCGGGTACGGTTTAACGAGGTTTTACTGTACAGCCGCAACGGAAAAAGAATGGCACAAGTGAATCATGACCGGAGCGAAAAAATTGCGACACGCGGCGCTATTGTTGCCGAACGCGCTGATAGCGAGATTGCCAGGCATATTCCATTTCCAAAGCGGGGGTTGTCGTCAGAAAGCTGCCCATCTGAAAGCTTGTATTTTAAATGATAGCTTATGCGCTGCTTATCGCTAGAATCATGCGCCAACGTTGTCGCGCACATGACTTCATTTCTTTTTCTTTTTTTTAAGCTGGCGTTTTGGCCGGCAGCATTTTCTTTAGTGAACGTTTCCCTCAAAGCCCACAATTTGCTGGACGATAGACTGTCAAAGGCTGTCAGCGCTAGTGAAGATACAGGGGACCATGCATGAACATGCACATTCTAGAGATGAGTTTACTTTTCGGCAACAAATGATCGCAGCACAGCTTGAGCTCCAAATTTTGTCTTTAATTTTCAATGTCCTTAACATTATAGCACAGAACGTGAAATAAAGAAAAGTATAAAATGAATTGACAGCTGTCAATAAATTTAAAAATCCCTTCCAGGCTAGTGGCTTAGTGACGGGCGAAAGCTCCACCAGCCATTACGACATTGCGTGCCCGTGCGGGCAGTGAGGCATAGAGTGTGCTCGCAATACCAGGCAGGCCCTGGAGTCGCGTCCATTCTTCTTGCACAGCCTCCCAAAGCAGATCTTGTGACGCTCCGTGCAGTTGCCGTCTTGCCAGTTGCTGCTTCATGAGGCCCCACACATTTTCAATAATATTGAAGTCCGCTCCTTTTGGAGGCCATGGAAGCTCCTGAATGCACAGCTCCTCAAGCCTCTGCCGAACCACCCTTAAAAAGAAAAAAAAAAAGACATTTTGAGATCATAAAGCCTGGGAAGCTTTTTGCTTAGCAGAAACATAGGAACAGCACATGGGAGTTATGAGCGTGCAATAATTGAAAGCTAACGCTGTTGTGCATAAGCACCGCGGTGCATTACTCTCTTAAATACCGAACGAAACCACTCGTTCGGAAAAAATAACAGCCTTAGGGCTCGACATTTTATGAACAGAAAAAAAATTATAGTGACAACTTTTTTGAAGGATCAGCCAGAAAATAACCTTGTAAGTGGATAAAGATAAAAAAAGTTAAATTACAACAGTCACATGTTCATTAGCCCCAAAAGGCACCGGTAGAATGCCCACATCATATAGGCCTCAACTGAGAATATTATTTAAAAAAAAAACAGACTCTTAGTCCTCCATTTCAATGCACTAATATCAATTCATAGCATCCATTTACAAATTGTGAGCAAAAAGTTTGCCAGTTCTTTTGTGCAAAGGTCATATAGGTTGCAAGTAATTATACCTGCTTGTGTGGATGGGGCTCCTGTCATGCTGAAAAATGAAGCATCCATCCGGAAATGGGCCATCCAGGATGAAAGGAATTAAGTTCCTTTCGAGTATGTCTGCATAGGCTGATGATGTCAGAGCTCCATCTATCCGGATAAGCGGCCCAAGCCCTTGGTATGTTATAACACCCCACACATTGACGGATCGTCGGCCACTAGCAGCGACGTGTTGCATATACTCGGGTTCAAACCTGTAACAAAAAACAAAGCTCACGTGTTGCTTGTTACGCAGCAGCTCAACAGTTTTTTTCAGAAATTCGCGTAGTAGGATTTAAATGAAAAGTAAATAAACTCCTTAGCAACAGGTTTTAAAATATGCCAGGCGTAGAGAAATGCAATAAAATGAAAAGACCACCGCAGCAGCTGCCATAAACATTCGACCATTTTGTTCTTAACATATGTGAGACGAAAGAACACGTAGGCAAGCGCTGCTTCCCTGTCCTTTTACACACGGAAGCACATGACCTACCGGGCACAGTCTGGCCGCCAGACACGGCGCTGTTGGTCCCACTTGCTGCTGAAGGTAGATTCGTCGGTGAACACTACATTCATCCATTCTTCAGTCCAGAAAAGATGTCTTGTGGCAAACTCCAATCTCAGCGTCTTGTTTTGTCGCGTCAAAAGTGGCCTCTGGCAAGACATTCTACTGCGGAGCCCCACTGAACGAAGGCGTTCCCTTATAGTAGTAAGCGATATCTGAAGGCCGAGTTCCTGCCGTATCTCCTTGGCTGTTATAAAAGGGTCGCAACAGGCAGCGGCGACAATCAATCTGTCTTCTTCTTCGCTGGTCCGTCTTGGGCGCCCATCTCGAGCCGCGTCTTCAATCCTTGCCTCTTGGAGGAAAGCTCGAACAATCCGCGTAACGCTTCCAAGCGAGCACCCAAACTCCGCAGCAACGCTCCTCCTTGTCCGCCCAGCTTGAACAAGGGTTAAGATTTGGACCCTTGTTTCCTTGTCGATTCGCGGCATCCTAAAGTCGTTCTGGCAAATTTCATGCGAACTACACCTGATTTTAAAGTCTTGCTGTCGTGTGACGTAGGCACTTCCACACGCTACTTTTGACAGTGCATCGCCCAGCAAATCTTTTAAAGGAAAGCTGCGATGAAGATACCGTTGCTCGCAACGCCAGCGCAAAAAAACAAAACGCAACTATGTGCGCAGCTACATCGGCGCATGGTTCGGCAGATAAGAAATGCACAAGCGTGTTTTTAAGATGTTGAATATCCGCTGGGGCAATGTCGGGATGGGCTGCTTTCTGCCAGCCACCCCACCCCCGCTTTTGAAATTGAATATGCCTGGCAATCTCGCTATCAGCGCGTTCGGCAACAATAGTGCCGCGTGTCGCAATTTTTTCGCTCCGGTCATGATTCACTTGTGCCATTCTTTTTCCGTTGCAGCTGTACATAAAGAGAAAAGTGTATAACAGCTGTGTCTTACCAGTACTCATGTATGGGGCAGAAACCTGGAGGCTTACGAAAAGGGTTCTACTTAAATTGAATGTAGACCGAACAGAAAAGCGAGCACAGCGTTCACAAAATGAAAACAGCATTTATTGAAGATGAACATGCCGAGCCCATTCTACGTCTTCATCACTGCTATCCTCACCGCTATGTTCCTTGTTGCTGTTATCCTCGCACAGTGCACTGTCTTCAGTACCATCAAGCACATTAGAGATGCTGCACTTTTTGGAGGAGCGTGCGATCAAAGTTCCTGGGATGTCGTCCCAGGCTGCAGCGATCCAGCCCATCACTTGCAATAACAATGCTTATTTGATGCAGCCCATTGTTGTTAAGCTTATGGTCTTCTTCATTCAACCAGTCCATGTAGTACTTCCTCAGACGATCCTTGAAGGGTTTGTTGATGCAGACATCAAGTGGCTGCAATTGGCCCATCATGCTACCCGGTATGAGAGTGAGGTCCGTGTTCGCTTGAGTGAGCGCAGCCTTTACGCTGTCGATCAAGTGCCCATGGTACGAGTTGAGGACAAGGAGCGAGTTCTTCCACATGTGGGCTCTTGGATGCTGTTGCCACTCAATCTTTATCCATTCTTCTACCAGGGTACCTGTCATCCAATTTTCATTTGCCCACCCAGTGACATTTCTTGGGAAAGCTTCTCAAACAGGCATTGTCTTTCTTTTAAATCTGAGAAGGGAGTTGTTGCCTGTCAGCTGTGCAGCACAGCATCGTGGGTGCGTGCTGCTTCTCATAGCCCGCAAAGTGCACCTTCCCTTCCTTGGCACCCTTTTCATTGACAGTGTACACCACTGGCATGTCGAAATAAGTAGCCATTTGGTCGGTGTTGCCGATTTGCCCTAGACTGTAGCCTCTCGCTTCTCTCTTTCGCAGTAGTGCTGAAAAGCTGCCAGCTTTTCTTCAATATAGCTTGGCAGCTTCTGGGCAATTGATGTGTGAAATCGGAGGCTGAAGCCGAAGTGCTTCATGAATTTCTGAAGCCAGCCCCGGCTGGCTTTGAAATCCATTAGCGTTAGGCCTCGCTTCCTTGAAAGTTCCCTCGGTTTGGATTGGAGCACTTCTGTCGTTGCTGGAAGAGCACCTGCTCTCTGCATCCGAACAAAGTCTGCCAAAACTGTCTCCACTTCATGGTGATGGCCTTTCTGTGGTCCGGTAAATGCTACCCTCATTGCGGTGTATGCAAAAAGAGTCTCCCGTTGCCTTCTCCAGCGACGGGACATTTTCTCATTGGTGCCGAAGTCCCGTCTGGCTTGAACGCTTGACGATGCCTCTGCAGCTAGCACAATCTTTTGTTTGAAAGCAGCACTATAGTGTCATCACATGTTTGGTGCCATTATGTTAACCCCACCCTGCACGACACAGGTCAAAATGGCGACGTCATTCATGTACTTCAGCTGGCTACTGGCGCGGCTAGTAGCAGGTGCAATACTGACTTTTCTGGATGGTGCTAGCTATGCACCATATTGATAAATTTCAATTAAACTCTGGCGCATTCTTTTTAAATCCTTAAATCTAAGCGGACCCTAGAGGTTGGTATATGATTCTTTGAAAAGATCTATCGGCCTAGATTCGAATACATGCAGTAAGGGGTCTGCACTGTTTGACAATATACAAAATGTACCTCATTAAAAAGTGTTCTTTAATTTCTATGTACATGTGCTGCGGGCATATCGTGAGAAATAGTGGCTGACCGTCTGCTTTTTCACTTTGAATGCATTGTTCAGCACGCGCTTTTCTACGTTCAATGACTCTGTACAGCTGAGCTCACAGCCTTCTATGGACGCACAGTGCCAGAAAATGCTCAGCGCATGAAGTGCATCGGAACACGTGGTGGTTTGGAACACATTATGTCCTTGCTGTTTCTGTCGCCAGTGAGATCCCTAGCAAGATCGGCAACAATGCCTGCATCAGCGAGCTCTCTAATAGTCACAACAGGGTCATTGACGGAGACAAAATCTGTTGCTGTAGTCCCATCGACAAATGGCTCCCGGGAACTCGGACAGCTGGCTTAACAAATCGTCAGGTTCCTCAAGTGGTTCATCGCAATTTTCAGATGACCCTGGGCCAACCTCGTCGGAAACCCTGAATCCGCAATGACGGAAGCAATTCTGGATTTTCTTTTTTGATGTTGTTCCATGATGCATTCAACATCGCTACTGCACCCAGGAACTAAATTTTCAACTCCCAGCCGGTGTGAAGGTTTAGCAATAACCTTTGCACGAGGCGCTTTCTGTAGCCTGCCTTCAGTGCACGAATGATGCCTTAGGCCCGTATTCTGAGACGCTCCTTACCTCACTGAGGAGACCTCAACTGCTTGAGGACGTCTTATCACATATTCTGGAACGCTCGCTCCTTTCTAAGGTGCCTTCACTGAGGCCTTCCTTGGAGCTCCCTTAAGGTAGTGCTGGAGCTACCTTCGTTCCACCTTGCCTCACTCCTTGCACTAAAAGGGCGCTTCTCTGCAGCACTTTGTAAACTCTCTCATCTGCCGACAGATAGCATTAGAAGCATCACAGCTATTACTCGGCTATGGTGCCGTGTCCTCCGTGTTGCTCTGGGTCATTCTGGCGTGATATCAGCCACACGATCGCCCGGTTGCGTTGATGGTGGTCAGTCGTTGTTGTGTACGTTGTTAACTCGTTCCAAAATATGGGGAACTGCAGCCTCGATCTGCAACAACCGCTCGTTCATTGGTTCCGGCGCCAGCCCACCTCTTGCGATAAACACCGGCTCGAACACAAGGGCAACCTCTAACATAGCACAGTCTTACCTGTACCCATGGCATCCCTTATTTGCTTTGCTTTTTTCTTTTCTCCATCGCTGCTTCAGGTTGTCCCATAGCTTCCATAGTTGGGCAACAGTGCGCAGCCACACATTTTCAGCACTGATGAACTCGGCAGTCAAATCTTCCGACGCTTTCAACTTTCTCGTCAGCAACACAGTGTCAGATTTCTTGTTCTCAATTGAAAACTTGTACTTTTGCACAAGCTTTGTTACGAGGTCCCTTTCGTCGTCGCTCTAAAACAGTTTCGTGGGCATGTTTTTGACTTACGCAGCTATCAGAACCTGTCGGAACAACAAGGCGTTGGTCAGTAGCAGTCAGAAGATTGTCGCCAATGTTGCTAGACCAACATTTTTGCATGCTACAAATGCAGAAAGTTATATGAAACAGAACAAGATGTGCACCTACCTAGCAAAATAGCAGTGCGCATGTCAACATATTACGGTGCGGATAACAAAATATTACACATACAGTCGAGTCCCGCTACAACGAAATTGACGGTGCACAAGAAAAAATTCGTAGAAGCGAAAATTTCGTTGTGAAATCCACAAAAATATGGCTAACCTGAACTGGTAAACCACAAACATTTATTTCCAAAAGTCAAGCAGTGTCGACTGCTTCCCTTTTCTTCCCAGGAGCACCATGACGCGATTTTCACATTGAGCGAGTAGCTCTATCGCGACCTCGTCATGCGCAGCTACACAGTTTCTGACGACATCGAACGCATCCAGTACGCGAGATGTGGCCAGTGGATGCAGGTCTGGCACTTCGTCGTCATCCGACTGCTTCCTGTCGTCGCGGACACTTTTTATAATGTCCTCATCGCTCAATTCCTCATGGGCGATCACATTAATGTCAGCGTCGATGAAGTCATCCAGCTCGACACCGGATGGCACACTTCCGGCACCTTGCAGGGCTGCCCAGGGCGCAGTTACGTCTGCCAGTGGATGCACTGCTCCATTGCAGTCAGCAGGATCCTCAGCGAGGCTGGTGTCTGGTTCTCCGAGCTTGAAGCCCGCGTGCGTGAAGCTGTTCGCGATAACTGGCCGTCCAGTTGCAGCCCACGCAGCAGCCATTATCAGCAGCACCATGTAGAGGTCTAACTTCTTGTCGTGACCGATCTCCACGTTCAATAGGAGACGCTGCATCACTCGCTAGTGGTAGGCTCACTTCAGACTTCTAATGACACCTTGGTCAAGTGGCTGTACTATCGAAATGCAGTTCGGCGGAAAGTACTTCAGCTCCACATTTGTGAGCTCCGCATCTAGAATATAATGGGCGGAGTAATTCTCCAGCAATAAGCACACCCGCCGGCCCTGCCTTCTCCAGTCGCAGTCAAATGACGCGACCCATTTGGAGAAAATGGCCCGCGTCATCCAAGAGCGGCTATTGGCAACATATTTTTCAAGAAGGCTCCTATTACCTTTAGAGCAACAGGGCCTTGCACTCATCCCAATAACTAGCGGTAGGCACTTGTCGGATCTGTCCACGTTGGTGCACAGCAGCACGGTCACGTGCTTCTAAACTGTGTTTCCCACCGTGGTAACGCTGACCTTTCATTCTAAGGGTTTTTAACAGCAGCATCTCATAAAACAGGCCTGTCTCGTCAGCGTTGTAAATGTCACACATGGCATAGTCTTTCAACAACGCTGAAATGTTTGTGGAGATGCAGGCGGATGCGCTGCTTGTGTCTGCCGATGCTGACTTGCCAGAAAGCGTCTTGCCGACAATGTCATGGCTGGCCTTGAATCTGCTGAGCCAGCCTGTGCTCGCCTTAAAATTGTCAATTCCCAGCAGGCAAGCGTAATTCAGGGCCTTCGGCTGCACGGCGTTTCCACTGATGGCTATGTTTTTCGCCCTTGTCTCGACAAACCACGTGTACATAGCCTTTTTGAGGTCTTCGTGCGCCGACGGTGTCAGCTTCTTCCGCTTGGCTGATGTGCCCGACGCAAGAGCTTGCGCTATTGCCTCTTTGGACTTCAAAATGGTGGACAGCAAACTGGGAGAAATCCCAAACTTTTCTGCAACGTCGCCTTTCTTATGCCCACTTGCGACTTCGGCCAGGTTCCAAGCTTTATCCTCCAAGGATAAAAATTGGCTGCGGTTTAGCTCTGGTTAAACCTGGTTGAATTGCGAAAGCAATATCTGCATGGCTACGCTTGTTCTGCCTGTGGTGTAACTTGATGTTGGACTTGGTTTAGCTTGGACTTCATTTGTTTAATTCGGTTTTACTGATGTTAATCTATTTTCTCTATTAAAGACAAATACTTGTTTCACTCATGAAATCACTTCTTATTGACTCCAATGACACTATTATGGTCCATGAAGATGTGTGACTTGGTTCCCATGTTGTTGATGTTGTATTTAGTGTCTGGTATGAATCTGTTTACCAACGCGTAGCGCACCGCTATATATCCCAGTGAAGCCGCCACGAAGTGAGTGCAAGGCAAGGAGATCGTCGTATCAACGGAGAGACCACCTGTTAGGCGCGGCGCCAGCTCGGGGGCCACGGCACACGCGATGAGCGGCTTCCTTTTAGCTGCGGCGAGGAGCAAGCTGACGTCATACGTCGTCATAGCAATGGAGAGAGCTGACGTCACACCACCTGCTCACCGCAGCGCCGGCTCTGGGGGGGCCACGGCATACGCAACGAGCGGTTAGACCTGGCGTAGTATTGCTTTTGCAATAAAAAACTTTTGACATGGCGGCGCCATCTTGAAAAGCACGCTAAAACAGAACGACTTCTCTGAGCAAATCGAACACCGCTACACGTGCACAACACAAACTGCGAATTGCACTAGCACTAACTATGCACTGATGGTGCCAAGATGCACCATGGACTGACGAGACGACTGAGCTTCGGCTTTGAATTGTCTGCGGTTAAAAAGTTTCAAGCCAATCCCAAAGCCAGTCTCATCGCCGTCGCCATCGAACAATGGCGGCAATGGCAGCCTCCATGCTCGGTCGTCAGCGATAGTTTCTTGTGGTGCCAACATGCGATGATAACTTTGTAGACGCATTTTTATGTGCAAAATGTTAGAAATTGCGTTTCCTGCATGGAAAATTTACTTTTGCGCCTGGAATTCGTCAGATTTCGTTGAAGCGGAATGGCATAAGAAAAAGTGTTCATTATGGTGAGGATATTTATGCATTGACTCCTATGGGCAGCTGTACTGTACCAGAAATTTCGTTGAAGCGGCGTTCGTTGTAGCGGGGTTCGACTGTATTCTTTATTCTGTCTTGAAAGTGAATGTTTCTTTAATATTTCACATCTACCCTGAAAACAAGACTCGTGAAATAGCACATTACCTCACTAAGGAGGCCCTTTCCGAAGGGACGTTGAAGAAAGTTTTTAGAATACACTGGAGCCCTGAAGGAGCTCCTTGAGGTAAGGAGGCATGAAGGACTCCTCACGTAAGGTAAAGAAGTGGTCTGAGGTGAGGAGTGTTCCATATCCGGCCTTAGTCTGTAGGCTGCAGCACTAATGTTGTGTTTGGTGGCAGGAAATGAAGCTCCGATGTTGCAAACATTAGAATAGTGAGCAGAGCAATTATCAATGAGTAAGTAGACCTTTCTGCATTGGCTTAAGAGATCTTCATTCCAGGACTTGAGCCACTTGCCAACAAGTTCGCTTATCATCCAAGCTTTCCCGTTGAACCTCTAGGTCATGGGAAGAGACAGTGCATTCTTTGGGCACCACGGCGACTTGCTCTTTGCAATCACAAGTGTTTGAAGCTTGGTTGATCCATTGACATTGGTGGCAAGGAACACCGTGTGTCAGCAGCTCACCCAGCCACTGCATGGGGGAGCCAACTTCCGGGGCTGTTTTGTGCTGCATGAAATTCAATATATCGAGACCAGCTATTTTTGTTCGATGTAACCATCCTTTTTTGTTATATTGTATATTCTCATTGTAACATTGCGGTGTTCAGAAATTGTTGGATATACAGGGCAATTTGATGTAAACGAACTCAATATGGTCGAGTTCGATTGTATAGCTGAGCTAGCTTGGACAGTGATGCGGGTACTCGACTTCACTGAAATTCTTCCACCACAGAAAATAATTTTCCAAGCGGGACCAAACAGGTGCATGCAGGTACTCCTCCAGCTCCAACATCAGTCAGTGGGAATTACTGCTTGAAGTGATGGTAGAGGTCAAAATGCCAAAAACGTTCCATAGATCACTAGACAGCTCGTGTAGCTGCAGCAGGTTCACTGGACTCCTCCTTGTCTCTCACCTGAGTCAGGCTGTTCTCCGCAGCTGAGCAGAGTTGGACCTTTCAGCCGCTCTTTATCACTTGTAGTGTTGTAACGGACTGCTTTAAATTAGGGGTCCAGTTCAAAGCATTTATCACCTGCAATTTTGCGTCCACGAACCTGCACCTTATGCTGCAAAGGAGGCTTCTTACAAATACAGACTCCTCCCTACCACTCTGCTGTTACTGGGTGAGCAGAAGTTGCGTGCAATGTACCAGTGGCACCATTGTGAAAGAGTTAACTGCCTTTCAGAACAAGATTCTGTTGTCGTGTCCCCAACACATTTCAGGTCTGATGTGAGGGATGTCATCTGATGCCATTCACCTGAAGTTAGATTTTCCAATGTGTCCTGTTCTAACAGATTCAAGGAAATTGGCAGACGAAGCTTTAAAAGGCAAGGCCTATTTTGTATTCACTGTTCCATCGTGTTGCAGCACCCTGAGTGACATCGAGGGGCTCCAAGCCATGCTAATTTGAACGCCTTTGAGGCAACTCCTGGCCTGGGACCCTCTCTTGTAGTGCCCTACAATTTCTCATGTTTTGACAGACAGCTGTTCAAAGTTCCGAGTGTCCTCCTTCGCACACTGGATGCACAATTTGTGATGCGTATGCCAGGCATTGCATACTTGACCATCCTGTTCACAATCCAGGGCCCAGGAAGTTTCTAGCATTGTCAGTAAAAACTAGAACATCTTGAGCTTTTGCCAAGTCAAGGAGGATGCACTTACAGTTCCTTTGGGCACGTGCCTGCATGCGAAATCGTAATTAACCGATTCCAAAATTGTGAGTGCGGCCTGCAGAGAAAACGAAGAATCTGTTGTAATGCCATTTGGTTGGAAAATAAAGCCTAGGCTGGCATGCAGTCTGTGCTCTGTGTATCAATATGAGCTGCTTTCAGCATTGTTTCAGCGCTTTATTGAATTGGTTTTAATCAGTGCGTGAGTAATGATCGAAGAAGACAACATACCCCTCCCGTTTATGCACACAGGACTTCTCGAAGGGCTCCGTAACGAACGACGGCATTTGGCAGTATCTGTCCACGAACACTTCCAACGTTCATCAGGCGCATCGAGGCTGGGCGCTACTTGACAAAGGCTATGGGGCAAATAATATTATAAACCTCACAGCTGACCCAGATGCTGGACTGGTATGAGTGATGTGCAAGCCATCCATGAAGATGGGCTGTGTATACCGGTGTCGGCATGGTATACAACCGGAACCTCTGTTGGCAGCTTCTGTACAGTGTATACGTATCGCAATATGTTATATACAGCCAAGCAACAATGCTTAGATACTTTTGAAAATTTTCAAAAGAATGTCAAAAATTTCTTTATACTCAGATCATTAACTGCTGTGTTAAAATAACACATTTTTTCTGCCTTAAGTTTCGGGTCATAACTTTTCAGTAAGCGGAAATGCTAGTGGACCACATTGTTGCACACCACTGTAATGACCTGTTTCTGTTACAAGCAAAAGTACAGTTGAGTGTGCAATTTAGTGCATTAGCTTCATAAAATAACTTGTCTGCTGCATGCAACTCAAAGCAGTGCTTAGTGCATAATTGCATGCACAAAAAGAAAGAAGTGGGGTGAAAGGAAAAGGGGGGGGGGTGTTCAGCTTGCACTGTCCTGTTAGTGTGCATACCAAGGAAACGTATGAAACATGGCCAGCGATGGTACATACGTTAAAACACGCAGAATATGAGTGGCAGATAACAAGTTAGCTGAAGTGACAACGAACCACCTTTATGTTGGAATGACGACGTGTTGTCGACCTGTATTCATGAACAAACGTAGCAAAGGTCCAGAGTACGGACTGAACTTAACTTTCCTTTGTTTGGGTGCCAAGGTGTTTTGTAGAGCACCAACTTGGCGATCTTGCGGAAGATTTTGTCTTAAATGGCCTTCTTTTTAGAATGATAGGCTATCGTGTTTGGCACTGCAATCTTCCTTGCTTCTTCCTCACTTTTCAGGGTGGTATCTAACAACGGTGTGTAAGAAAGTATCCCATACATTTTATATGATAAGGGATATCTGGTCACCTCATGTGGGGTTCTGTTGTACTCCTGAATAACATTCGAAAGATGTTTTACCCAGGACTTCTGTGGTTCTTCATTTATTTTGAACTTGTGTTGGGTCACACTGCCTATATGCATGCGTTCATTCATGCCATTACATTGGGGGCATGAAGTAATAGCTGGTGGATAGTGTTATCTTAAGAACTGTTTGAGTTTGCCTGCAGTCCATGATCAGGAATTCCTTTAGCTTCCCTGCAGTGAAGATGGTGGTGAGGCAAGAGATGTACATGTCACAAGATTCGTCTTTATGGGCAAATGCCCATACAATATGCGCAACATGGTCTAACACCAAGTAAAGAAATCTCTTTGCGAAGCCATATCCAGGAAAGCCTGCTGTAGCATCCATTGCTAGGTTCGAAGGGTTGCTCTGCGGGTGGTAGCGATTGCACTATCCAGATCTATTGGTTGTGGGTTTCGTGCACCTTTGGCATATGTCACAGTGCCGGACATAAGATGATACGTTGCTGTTGATTTCTGGCCAGTAATAATGAGGTGACAACAAACCGATAGTTTTCTTTATCCCTACTGGTGGTGTACTCACTGCAGAAGGTCGAGTCAAGGTTTGTGAGGAACATAAGTTTTGCAGAGTTCTCTCTGTGTGACAATAGTGGCGCCGTTTTTAGTAGTGCATTTGCATTGTGGGTGGTCTTTCTGGTAGCCTTGATGTTCTGGTAAAGAAAGGAGTTGAACCACTGGACTTGTAGTAGATGCTACTGCTTCAATGTTTTAGCTGCATTCATGGTATCAGATGTTGACGTCATACATGGAAAGCTTCAAGCATCATCCAGACAGGTGACCTTGTGGATTTTTGAGCCATTGTAAGGCAGTGTGGTCAGCGGTGATAGTGAATGGTTTGCCGAGGAGGTAGCGTTGCCACTTGTCAACAGCATCAACTCTGGCTGAGCATTCAAGCTCAGCTATGGCATAGTTTAATTCGTGCTTCAGCAATTTGTGCAAGTCATAAACAACTGAATGATCTTTGCGTTCATGATCTCATTGTTTTAAGACTGCGCTGATGCCTACATTCAACACGACGCAGTAAAGTTTGCAACATGTTTCGCAGGAATATGTTCCAAGGATGGGTTCTTCCACCAGAGGTCGGACATGTGCGACCAAAAGTTTTGTTGGGGTGACTTCTAGGACATTGGTCCACGAATATTTCAGTAATTGCAGCTTCAGAGTTCTAAACATGTCACTGATGCAGGTAGTAGTGGCTTGTGTATCTAGAGGTGCGTTCACTAAGTGTCCATTCACATATGGACTGTACCGTATTAACATAGCTTTGTGTCGCCCTCCTTGTTTCCCTGGTCGTCGGCAGGAGCAGCAGACGATTTCATGACGAGGGCACTCATTGTGCCAGTGAAGTTGGTTTGGCAAACCAGCAGACTCTCATCGTTTGCACTCGCAGCCAGGAGTGCACGTTGATCCCGCAGAATTTTGTCATTCCTGTTCTACAAATTCTTGCTTCGACGAGCGTTAAAAAGTATCCCTTTGGAAAGACACTTCTGCTTGAAGCGCAGCAGCAAGCCACTTTGCAGGTTTAGAGATAGTCAATCCAGCGAGATCCATTTCTATTTCCTGAGGCACACCGTTGGTCAAACGTGATACGATATGAGCGTCCTTCATTACAGCCAGGCGACCAAGTGCGTCATTTGTTGAGAAGCACTTCTTGTCACTTCACCAGTACCTTAATACAAAAATAGTATTAAAAATACTTTAGGCTGCTCAACACTTCTTTAATGGTGCAGATGCACAACGCAAGGTTTTGTGATTGTAACCCTACTTAAGAGGGGACACGGGTTGTAACGATAATGTCGCTTATTTCTTAACTGAATTAGATGAAACTGCACAGACTTGTTCAGTTTCTTGAGCTGATTTTAAATATGTGATTATATTGTAAATAGGTCAATTATTTCCTGAGATAATCAGTAATCACATTCTATTGTTTGCTGAAACAATACAAAATATATTTTTACATAACATTGTTATTAACACATGGATAGATACTAGAATGCATAAGGAATATAGCGCTGCAAGCAGATTTAAAATTTAACAACTACTTCTCAATTTACAGTACAATGAAGTTCATTGTTTATGCATGATGAAAAACAAATTTTTAAACTAAAGAAAATTTTTTTCAAGCTGTGAATGAGAAATCTACTCTCAGCACTGCTTTATCTGCACATTTAACTTAAAGGGACCCTGAAACGATTTTGACTTTTCTACAAACATACTGAGTCGTTAGAGTAGGTCCTTCTGATCATTAATTGACACATCTAAGTGCTCTGCGTAAAGCGTGTAATTTATTATAAGGCTTTGAAAATGCACATCGCTGCCAATCGCAGCACACTGCTCGGCGGAATTTTAAGCCGCCCCTACCCATATGACCGAAATCACCCATATGGCGTAAGTGGGGTGAGCTATCCGCTTGGCTGACCAGGGCGCATGATGGATAAATTTTTCAACTTTATGGTAAACAAATGATGTTCGTAATAGTTGGAATATTAGTTAATTTGTTTTTATAACAAGAAAGTAACATAAAGAGAATGCACAAGAACAATTTTTCAATACACTTTAAGCACACAACAAGTGTTGTCTGCTTGTGTTACAACGTGCTCTGTCTTTGACGAGAGCTCCGCCATCAGTGTCGGTTTGTGTTTTCGCGAGCGCTATGATTCGACTTTGCGGCGTTGTGGACTGCAAACATAGCAATATGTCAAGCTGTGACATCGTGTCCCTCTGCAAGCCAGTAGACGAGCGGACTGGCTGCAGCGCATCGGACTGTCGCTATCCGATCCGCGCCAGGATTTGTGCGATAGCGGCCGTCACTTTACACTGGAAGATTACTAACGCAATAGCGTTTCGCGAGTCCGGTATTAGGGTAAACGCAAGTGCAAGGGGACAGGGCCTGGCTGTGTCCCCTTGCGTGTGGTTTCAGGGGATGAACTGAAGCGCAAATGTGAATGGTCTGTGGTCTGCACGGTGCAGCCACCTGGTGGCATAGAGCTCAACCACCCACAGTAGCAGTAACAAAAAGTAACCTTCTTGGCTGCTGGTGTAAATTTTTTGCAGGAGTGTAATTATTAACACATTGTTTTTGTAAATGTTTAAAATGTTTTACACTTGGTTAGAGCAATATTAGCTCTTTCTTTGGCTGGTTAAGCTCTGCGCCAGCGGCTGGCTGGACCGTGGAGACCGATCAGGCAGCTCACGTACGTCTACGCTAAAGTTCCTTCATCAACTTGAGTTTATGCCTCCATCGTTCCGTCGAAATATTCAGGTAGTGTGTGATTACCGGAATACCAGACACGTTCGGTGCTACGACAAAATGCTCGCAACGCACGCTGCTTCGATAGCTCTCGCTTGGGGTTGACGGCCAAACGGCTAGCGGAGAGATTTCTCGCGGGTGGGAGCGGGCTCCAAAACAACTGGAAATTGACGATGCGATGTCTCATCGTGACGCAGGACCAGTGAAGGTGGAGCTTAGCCCCGATCGCTCGGCGAACGAGTTGAGGAGGAAAAGCATGGCTAGGGAGGAGGGTAACTTGTAATCGCTTGTAGCTCCATTAATATGTAACGCTTCACTTAAATTGGGATGCGAATGTTCTACTTAAGCTGTACCCTATGCCTCTACAAAATTTGTCGGAATCGTGTCAGGGGTCCTTTAATGCTGCAAAAAAAATTATAGCCCTAGCTGTCCTAGGTCCAAAGATATCAAAGCAGCAAACAAAGAAAGTGGCCACAATCTGTGTTCTGAGAAAACGACAAAATATTGTTGATATTTTATTTAGCTCTATACAGTTAAAAATATCATGGTATGTACACTCCTAATGGACTAATATGCACCAGGCATGTAGTCAGATTGACTGTTTGCGCCCGTGTGCCTTTTCTTCAAGGTGCGCTGCAGGTTATTGGCAGATGAGCACTTGCATGCTGAAGCCACAGAACGACGCTGATCTTTTTCAGCCATGCGCTTGGAGCTGTGAATGCCAGGGTTGATGCCAAGCTCGTTTAGTATGCCTGTAGAGCTTCTTGCATTTCCTCTATTGGATTTCAGGACCGCTTCGGCTATGGCTTCTTCAATAGCGAACAATGAGGCATGCCACTCCTTTGGCGCAAGTGCCCATATCATTGAGTGCAAGCACTCAGTATTGTTCTGGGTCTAGCCCTGTTGGCATCGCTGCAGTAGCCTCTTATCAGAGAGCGTCTGATAGATGGGCAATAAGGCCTCGCAGACATGAGGAGGCAAGCTGGGGGGATGCTTTGGTGCAGGCTCGCCCTTAGCATTTGCAGCATTCTGCCGACACCACGAGTCAGACCCCGTTGGGCAAAAGGTGTGGTTGGCCACTTTATCATTTGATGTGATGTGGTGATAAGTGGCCATCACTGCCCTTTGCATAGAATCCACATTATCATGGGTCTTCAGGGCCCAGCCATAGTACGAGCTCAACTTGTTGATGAGATTGGCAATAAGCTGGCCTTTTCCAGAGGGGCTCTCCAAACCAGGGCTTTTGTGCTTGAATACTAAATTGCGCAAAGCAGTGCCCATCCTCATTTTTTACGGGATTTATGCAGTCTTCCTTGGCAGTGGGGATGTAGCCATACACCTTCTTGTAATGCAAGATATGTTCGGCTGTCGCCATCCGAGAGCACAGTGCAAAATAACTCTGCTCATTTCATTCTTTTTAATCATAACCGTACCGTGAGTATAACTTCAATGGAACTAACCAGCACTTATTCCCCTAGCTAATCGCAACAGTCGCCATGTTTCGCTATTTCATTAAATTTTCCGTCCTACCACACTTCACAACGACTTCATACCGCAGCCTCAAGTACATTTCAAACTGCATCGATCATTGCAGTAACACGGATTGATTCTTGCTACACGAAGTCTTTCTTCCAATCTTTCATCCCCCGTACACCTCAGGAATGGAACCACCTTCTCTCAAGTACCGTAGCCATCACCAATAACAAATTTTTTTTTTTTGCAAAACATTAGCTAACATTGTATAATCAGGAGAATCATTGTATTACCAGAACTCACTGCTCTTGTTTGTTTGTTTTACTCTACTGCTTTGTACCCACTCCCCTCTTTAATGGCATATGGCCTTGAGCGTACTTTAAATAAAAAATAGAATAATAAAGTGAAGAGTGACTGCCAGAGTTTCAGTGAACATGAAGCATCATTTCCTCAACACTGCAGTGAGCAGTTTTGAAGGCTTTAAAATTCATTGCAGTTTCATGTAACAAATTAACGCTATGGGGGAGCATGTGACACTTGGTGGTAATGCCCGTCAATCTGATTTGCGAATAGCAGATGATAGAGTTTGTGCATTACCAAGTAGGAGCTTGCTACATGACGACAAAAGAAACAAGTTCGGACTAAACTTGTTACTCCGATTGTCATAAAACATACTTAAAATAAAGTAAGCTTATATGTCAAATTTTAGCATTCCTGCTCAGTACAATACGAAACTGTGGACTGCTGCTTTCCTGATAGCGCTCACAGCGGTAAACTTGCAAACATTTCGAGGTGAGGCACGTAGTTCAAGAAGGCCTGTTGTCATTAAGGTAACCATTGAGCTTCTTATCGCTTGGGGTGGGCAGCTTGCAGACCAATAATCTCTTTTGTCATTCCTGAAAAGAGAAATCATGAAGCCATGACAAACATGCAAGCAAAGAATTGTGAAACAAAAGTTTGTTCAATTAACCCTTTGTAAGGCAAGGTATATTTTTTTCAAGAACTAAGAAAAATGTTGTGTTATCTGACTAAATGAAGCCAACAGAAATAGTTAGCACGAAATTTCAAGCCATAAGAACAAGTAGTTTATTCAGAAAAAGTGGGACAGATGTGTCCCACTGACACTCAATGAAATTTCAGAAAGTGGGACGTATTTGTCCCATCGCCTCTCAAGGGCTTTCAGTTCACTTTCGACCAGCATGAAAAGGCCCAAAACATGTTGCGCAAAGTGGCACATTGCATGCAGAGCACAAAAAATTGGTGCGAGCTTCTTTCTTGGCACTGGAGCACCAGCGACATCGCCTCCTTTTCGCGACTTTCTGAGGGTGGTGTCCATCTCCCAGAAATCAGACTTCGTCCTGAACTCCTACCATTTTTTGGCCATTTTTGGTGCCTTTTTTGTTGGCTTTATAAGGCCGATTGTTAGAGCCTTTGAAGGTTTGGCCGTTTATCAGCTGGCGACCGAGGACAAGCCGGAACCACAGGTAGCTCATTTGATTGTCTTCTTTCATTTGGAGGAAAGCATTCACTATTGCTGCATCCAGCAGAAAGTAGAAAATTCGGTACCAGGACTTTTTAGATCTTCTGTCTGCCGGATACGCATTTCTCCTCTGGTCAAACCTGTCGACTCCACCCATCCAGGTGTTGTAGTCTGAGATGGCCTTTGGGCATTGGACAGACACGGACGAGCCATTGGCAAGCTTTAGAACAACGTCCGCAGTGTCGTTCGGGTGATGAAAGTTGGAAAGTTCGTGGGCGTTTTTTGTATCCTTCCACTGGTAAGCCGTGATGCTTCCTTTTGTCCGCCATATATAGTCACCCTTCTGCAGCTTGTTATCATGTCTGATTTCTTCAGGGAGATTCTTGCGATTTGTTCGAACAGTCCCCACTGCCAGAATTTCCTTTTCTTTCAAGGCCTCCATTAGCCGTGTGGATGTAAAAAAGTTGCCAAATATAGTTGTGTACCAGGTTCCACACCATCAAGCAGGGATAGCACAACATGTTCTCCGAGACCCATGCTGGCTGGGTGGTCAGCAGCTTTCCCTTCATAAACCTGAAAATCAATAAGGTATCCTGTCTGGGAGTCAGCGCGGCACCAAACCTTATATCCGCGTTTTATTGACTTCATAGGGAGGTATTGCTTCAACGAAGACCGTCCTTTGAAGCGCACCATGCTCTCATCAATGGATTGATGGCTTGACGGAGTGTATTGCCTTTTGAAGCTGGCATTCAGCGCTTGTATGAGAGGGCATACTCTCGACAGTCTGTCGTACCCGTCTTCCCCTTTCTTTTTTTCTTTGCTTAGGTTGTTGATATGTAAACAGTTCATAATGTTTTGGAAACGGCGGAAAGACATGACCCTTGATATTTCAGGACAATTGAAGAAACTGTCGCTGCTCCAGTACGGATACATTTGATGCCTTGGATTTGTGCTCATCAGCAGCAGTATGCCGAAATATGCGCGAAGTTCATCAATTGTCAGCTCTTTCCAGTGCTTGCGGTTTTTCTGTTTTGCAAACCGGTTTGTCTCTGTTACTAATGTATGCATGACACTGTCGTCAAAATATAGAGCAAAAGCTTCACACGGCCTCGTCGGTGATTTTGATGAGAACTGTGGGTCCCAAATTTTCGGGTCGCGGACGGCGTGCTCCGGTTCGCTGCTACCCCAGACTCCAGGCTCCTCTTCGACTTCTTCTTCAGCAGAAACTGCAGGCGCTTTCGGTCGTTTCCTTGTCTTTCTCATGTAAGTAGCCTTGCGCTTTTGAGGTCTGCTTGTTGAAGCTGCTGCTCCATCATCATCAGAGTCTGGCGGAGCGAGCTCTGGTACGAAGTCGACGTCTGTATCCCCATCCGAGTCACTCGACGTGGGGTCGTCGTGGTTCCGGGACACGAACCCGGAACCACCGCCTTTCCGGGCAGCCGCTCTACCATCTGAGCTAACCAGGGAGCTAGCAGATGGTAGGACGAAGTCGAATTTGTCAACAAAGCGAAGCAAAGGCAAGAGTTTGACGCAATAGTTCTGCAGAAGTCCGCAAGGTGGAGAGAAGTAATTAATAAAGGGAAAATCAGACATCCACCCATTCGTAGCAATTGTTTCGTCCCGGACCAGGACGAATTTTTCTTCAACTGCGAGACTTTTCTTTCGAGGAACCCGTATGTGTTTTCTTTGTAAGAATTGCTACAAATAGGTGGATGTCTGATTTTCCCTTTCACAGTATGTATTCCTTAATTATACACACGTGCACCCGGTATTTCCTGTCACAGTACGAGCACCAATATGCCTAATACATGTGCTGACAGGCCTGCAGAGCGTTTTCGAATGTGCCTGTGGCGGATTGGGCCCTTAAGAGCAGTAAATTGCATGCGTTTATTTTTTCCAATTGGCCGATTTTTTTGGACGCTTTCGCGACCCCTAAGGAGTTCGAAAATCGAACATGGACTGTGCAACTGACCAAGAAGATGCTTCAAATGGTCGGTGGGGCGAACAAGTGGCAGAAGGGGGACAAGAACAGAAAGGACCTACGCATTGCGGAATGAAAGAAGTGTGCTACCACCGTTTTGAGCTCAAAAAACAAAGTGTTGGCTGATGCTGAGATGCAGGTGTCCCTCATCCAAACCAAAACAAACTCTTTAAAGCAGTGAAACACAGGCATCGTGCATGGGCTGCGAGTATGTCGGGACAGTTGAGCTTGACTTGCGAGCTGTTGAGAGAGAATCTCAATTGTGACAAAGTTCGGGCTTCATACCACTGAGCTTGCTATCAGTTGATAGAAATAGCTCATATTCGAAAATATTTGCTTCTGTATGCATCTCCTTTCTATTTGCATTTGAGAATGTCTGACTCGATTTGCTATTTTTTTCGAAGACATTTTATTCGCTGTGCATTTCACTAATCCTTCCCTTCTATTCTTTTTTTGAATAGCATAAACACTACTCCTTAGTATTTAAATTGCATTAAGTCGGTTTTTTTTTTTATATGCTTACTAGAGAGTGACAGCATTGGGCGATATGGTTTCAGCTTGTCTTGACATAAAACATAGTTCTGCATCACTCAGGGAATTTTGCAAACGCACTCAGGGAAAACCTGGAAAACTCAGGGAATTTGGAAATGTCAACTTGGTAAACAGCTTGAAGACTAAAAAAATACATATATACTTTTCTATGAGAGGGAACCTACAACACCAACAGCTTACTTGCATCCTTCCTGTGGCTGTCACCAATGTAGAGTGAGCTGCCACATGCAGTAACAAGGACCCCTAGGTTCTCCCTGAATGTGTGCATTGAACTGCCCGCCATAATGTCTGCGAGTTTTGATGGAACATCTACTGATGATGATGTGTGGTGTTTATGGCGCAAGGGCCAGGTATGGCCAAAGAGCGTCAAGCTACTGCCTTTCTGAATTTGTGGTGTACGATGGGGTAACCCACTCTCCCCCCCCCCCCCAAAAAAAACAGGTTTTAAAAAGCTGTGTACTTTTCTGTTTATACAAAACAACCTTATCACCTTCAATGTACTCTCCATTGCACTCCTTATGCATCTTTCTAAACAATAATACACTCATGATCAGTCATCATCCTCTCTGCACAACTGTCATATCTTAGTTCTGCAAGTCCTGTTCAATGTTTCACCTTTCTTTCTTTTCGATTTCTCTCCTTCACTTCCAATTTTCTCTTTCTTTTTCACAGGCTCCTTGTATCCAAGAGATTTGTATACGCCTACAATGGTGGATATCACTTCCTGTCTCTTGGATCAAGGAATTACCTATATCCTGTCCTTTTTTCACTTCACCTTTTTTTTTTCTCCCTGTGCTACATTTTTCCAATTTACATTTCCTTTTCTGATCGCTTTTCATACATATTGTGTGTGTCCTTTTTGTGTGTCTTTTTTCTCTCTTGGTTTGTATCGGGTGCTGTTTGAGCTCTCATCTCCTTGTCCTTGCCATCCATTGCCTTTTCACTTCCTTTCCCCTTCATATCTAAATAAGCCATAGGGACGAACCAAATTGTCAGGTACTCCCTTGCCACCTCATAACATCACACTCACCTGCTAGCAACATTTTCGCACTTGCACCAGCTCTTATTGTTATAACTTTTACTTATGAACAACAATTAACATACCTAGAAAATTGCTGATCTCACATGCTGTGGGAATCAGCTTAAGTGAAGATTTAATTGCTGTTTGAAAAGAATGCTCTTGTTTAATGGCCATTTAGAAGTATAGAGCACCCAACCAAGTTGTGCATATTTCCGCCAGCAAACGCTTAGCTCATCATGAAGTTGCTGTGCTGAAATGTACGGATCCCACACATGATGGTTTACTAGACTTCGCATTCACTCCTCCTGGTTACGTTGCGGTTCTCACGGACCGGCATCACTCTAAAGACAGCGGCGTTGCGTTGCGTTGCTTTTTCAGTCGGACCTCAAGTTTTCAAGATTTTCACCACCAGGTGATAAGAATCCGTCTGGTAACCCGCCGTGGTTGCTCAATGGCTATGGTGTTAGGCTGCTGAGCACAAGGTCGCGGGATCCAATCTCGGCCACGACGGCTGCATTTCAATGGGGGCGAAATGCGAAAACACCTGTGGCGAGTCGCAAAAAGCGCCCAGCAGCGACATGCCGTTTCGCGCCCCGGCTACCTGCTTTTGGCTCGATAATTGAGGTACATTGAGTCCTGCCTAGTCCTCACCCATGCGCAGCGCATCACCAACCAGGTGCTACAAAGGGCGCGGCTCACTGCGGAGGAATGAGGTTTCTCAGCGGTGGCAGTCGAACCCGGCAGGCCTTCCGAGTTGCGAATGCTCTCGACACGGTCCTCCTTCGCGCGCAGCAGCATAATCTCCCTCTGCAATTTGCGGACGCGGCGGGAAAACCGTGCCCAATCACCCTCGTCGGCCTTGTGTTGACGCAGCTCTCGCACTTGTGCTCGCGGTGATCTGCCTCTTCCTCGATGCGTATCTAGTGCGAAAACTGGAGAGCTGGGTCTTCAAGGCTCATCTGCCTCCCGATGGCCACGATGCGCCCCAATTCACCTATAAGCCCATCGGCCATCTCATGGCCTTCTTCCGGTATGCATCTGCTTCGCCCGCTATGCCTCGTGGTCACAGACGATCATGGTCAGCAAGTCCTGTCATACGGATGCCAGTTGTCAAAGATTGGGGGTAATGTACTGTATTTACACGATTGTAAGTCGACCACTTTTTTCAAATTTGAAAATCTGAAGTGGGGGGTTGACTTACAATCGAAACCAAAACATGGCACCGCCAAAAAAAGCGAGACCAGCGGCAGCGGGAGCTACAGTGTAGTTACAACTTTGTTTGCTCTATGGCCCTACCCGTAGCTTTTCGCTATCCCGCATGTTTGTTCGCTTTTCCGAAGGATTTTTCAACATTTTTGAGAGTTTTACAGTGCACACAACACTTATGAGGGGGTATCGATAGTTGATGGATGCGTCGCTGTTCCATTTGCGGCGGCACCCTCAGAACGGCGCCGCTTGCGGGAAGTATCGGTAGTTCATGGAAGAGCAGATACTGCTCACAGGTTTCTCTTTGCCTGTTGCGCTTAGCTTTCTCTATAGTTTGATGAAAGGCATTGGTTTGACTCGTTCCACTTGACTGCCGACTACTTGCTACTTCTATGCTTCCTCAGTCGTCATGAGTGCTCCAAGCCCACTAATCATTTGGCACTCGTTCACAGCAGCGTTCAAGAGGGCTGCCATCCTTTACGCCGACGAAACAAATCACTGCGTAGCAGGCCGCAAGTTTGATGTTTCTGAATGGGTGGTGCGAAAGTGGCGACTGCAGCGAAGCAAAATTTTCACCTGTGACGTTAAGTGAGGAATTTCCCACATGCCGAAGTCTGGACGCTTTCCAGAGCTGTAGCTTGCGTCGTACGTCGCTGAAATGCGTGATCGGTCCCTGCCAGTGAAGTGCGACATGGTCATGAAACAAGCCCGGGTCTTCGCCTTTTAAGGACCTGCTCCGCGTGAGTACAAGTGGCTGGAGGCAGAAGACCGCGTAATTATGCCAAGCGGACCTGCCAAAAGAGCCTCCCTGATGGCTGCGTGTGGTTGGATGCATTTGGCACGGGCTGCTGTTTCACAAGATGTCGTGGTGCGGTCATTTGCCGAATGTAAAATTTCGTGGGACGACGACGCACTGTGGGACCGTAGCAACAATGACGATGGCAGCACTAGTGAAGACGAGTAGTCCAGTGACCATGTCAGCTACTAATAAATTTTCGTTATCAAATGCGCCCTCAGGTATACTCTCCTTTTTTTTTTTCCTATCACGCAACATGGGAGGGTCGACTAACATTCAAGTTGACTTACAATCGTGTAAATAGGGTGCTCTCACTCTCCGAACCGAAAGAGATGGGGCGACAACAAACCCACCCTTCATGCATTTACGGAGGGTTGGACTGCTGACCAGCGATAAGGTTCATGCCTGATCTTCCGTGGACCCAAGGCATGAGACGGAAGGGGACTGAGAAAGACACTCTCAATTTAATAAAATAAATAAAGAATAAGTGAACTGTAAGCAAATGGTGCCAAGCTTCACGGAAGGCGTGCGGGGGTCACACACTCTGACGCGACGTGCGACACAAAGCCCACCACATGGGAATTTCTAACACTCGCAAAACAAGCAAAAGATATGCGACACAACTGAAAAATACATGCGATAATAAACACGGCAAACACTACGCTAGCAGAACGTACAAATATAAACATGCGATGAATAATTAAGTTAAGTAAAGCAATAAAGGGGGGCTAGTTGATGAACGTTCATGATTGTAGTGTGCTTAAGTGTTGCACTGACGATATTAAGTGAAGGACAGGACGTTCAGGACGTAGACGTACGTAGCACAACATACGTCCATGTCCTGTCCTTCACTTAAAATCGTCAGTGTAACACTAAGCGCAATACAATCATGAATTAAGTTAGATAGAACACGAATAAAAAAGAGTCCAGCAGAAAGTTCTGAGAGCAGGTTGGAATGAGGCTTCTCTGTGGCATGTTCGCCGAGATTTCTATCTAAAGAGCGTCAGGCTGCTGGTACCTTGCTGCCAAAGATCTTGATGGACTTGCACCATCTGTCAATCTACCGGCGAAGACTTCTGCCTGGGGGTTTCAGCCTGCCGACCACATCTTCAGCTGTCTCTGGGTGCACGACCATGCCGCTCCATTTTCCAAACCACTCTGCCCACTCGCCATGGCTAGCCCGTCCCTCGCCACGCTCTGGCGACCCACGTGACCAACCGGTCAAGTGAGCTCAGGAACAATAGGGAGCTTGCTTCCCTACCACCGTGTAAGCGTTGCTGCGGCGGCAATGGCGGCCATGTTGAGATGGACGAGGGCACGCACTTTTTGACGATGACATGTCCATCAATGACATAACGTTACCGCAGAAGGTATCTTGAACTTAATTTTGAAACTTGATATTAAAAAATCTGCTGGGCTCGATGGTATTCTGAATTGTTTTTGGTACCTTACTTATTATGGGCATCTTGTTACCTTACTGTCATATTTTGCCAATACCTGGCATCCTATATAGTACCCTCATCCTGGAAAATTGCTCAATTTCTTCCTTTATTCAAGACGGGTGGCAAACACATTATACGAACTCTCTTAGAAAAGTATCCGACACACTTCTCCCAGCAGTGCTGCCATTGTTGGAAGCATTCCGAGAAGGCTTCTTTCGGAATGGAGTTTAGGTCAGCTGTCGTTGCAACCATAATGTCCTCTCTTGTCTGAAATTGCGCTCCTTTCAATGGCCTCTTGATTTTGGGAAACAGCCAGAAGTTGCAGGGGGCCATATCAGGAGAGTAAGGAGCCTGTTGAACTACAGGAGTCTGGTTTTTCGCCAAAAATGTCTGAATCAAGTGCGAGGAATGTGCAGGAGCATTGTTGTGATGGATGCGCCAATTTCCTGTTGACCACAACTCCGGTCTCTTGCGCTGCACAGCATCACCTAGGCAATGGAGGACATCCCTGTAGTACTCTTTTGTGATTGTTTGACACTGTGGTGTGTACTTCTGGTGTACCACACTGCGACAGTCAAAGAAAGCAGTCAGGATCACTTTGACGTTGCTGCGCACTTGGCGGGCCTTCTGTGGTCTTGGTGACGTGGAATGATTCCACTGTGACGAATGGGATTTGGTTTCCAGGTCATACCCATACACCCAAGACTCGTCACCAGTGATTATGCTGTTCATGAAGTCGAGGTCACTGTTTGTGGAATCCAGCATGTCCTGTGAGACTTCAACACAAAGTTGCTTTTGCTCCACTGTGAGCAGCTTCGGCATGAATTTTGCTACAACTCTCTTCATGGCCAAATCTTCAGTCATAATGGAATGTGCAAAAAAAGTGCTGATACCCACCTCTTCTTCAATTTCTTAAATTGTCACACAACGGTCCCGCATCGCCACAGCATTCACTTCGGCAATGACCTGGTCATTTCAGCATGTTGATAGCCGACCAGAGCATTGCTCGCTCTCCATCGATGTGCGGCCGTCTTTAAACCGGTTGGTGCTCTATGTGAGCGTTTATGGCATCACAAGCTCTGGGTTCCTCCACTCCCGCGCAACACGGACATGCAGACACATGAAGGCAGACGAAAGGCGCGCTCGCGCCCTCGAACACCAATATGGATTAAAGCAGGGTGTATTCTACGTTGATGTGGCAGGGCCGTCACCCACTAGATTCTACACGGCCGCCGTAGTTCACCAGGACCAATGAGTTAACGGACTTTCCTACAACGCTTCCAACTCCGCGCAGGCCGAGGGGGTTGCTAGCACTTGCCGCCTCAGACCCGAATTCGAAGGTAATCATCACGGATTTGCGCAGAGCCTGTGAGCACTACCTGGCGGGCGAGGTATCACCTTTAGCCTACCGCATTTTAAAGCAAGCCATGAGGAAATAGGACCCCTTACCCAAACACATTATTTTGACTCCGGGCCACCAGGGCCTTAGAGGTAACGAGGCTGCGGGCGCGGTCGCCCGAGCGCTTACCCACCGAGCACCTCAACCAGACTCTTCCGGCTCAGAGATTAGACATCCGCTTCTGCGGTTCAGGGAAATTCTGGCAGACTATTGCAAACGTCATTGGTGTTTCCCGGTCCTTGCTAAGGGCCTGAGTAAGGCCGATGAACGAACCCTGCGGTGCCTGCAGACAAACACCCTGTTGTGTCCTGCAATAGCGAAACATTTTGCCCCAAAAATTGATGGGTGATGCCCTCACTGTGGGGAAGTCTCCGATAACTTTCACATGGTTTGGGCATGTCAGATGAATCCGTCCCTTCCCCCAACCCTTCCCCCCGCATGGGAGGCAGCCCTACTCAATTGCGCGGCGCTGGAGTCTCAAAGGGCTCTAGTCCAACGGGCGTGGGTAGCAGCTTCGTCCAGTGGGGTCCCAGACTAAGGATTCCACCTATGTAAAGGGCCATTTTTGGCCTGCAAACTCAATTTATTGAACAAAAGTTTATCATCATCATCAACAACCCCCTTCCCTGGGTACCTACCTTATGTATGCTCTCCTACAATACAAACACAGATAGAGAGTTGATGAGCACAAAATTTTCATTTCTGATGCAAACAATTGTCGACTGGAAGTCTTGGCCTGGCTGTGTTTGCAAACTAATTCTATTAACCTATTGAAAGAAATCTTTCTTCATGTTCTCTGTTTGTCCCTTCCAAAACAACTCGAATAGGTGAACAGCATTGAAAAAAGCTGACGCGTTTGCTTGTTTAATAAGCTATGTGTTTTAGCAATGCACATTTATTTCATTGGTCCAAAGAAAGTTGTGCATTTCATCGTCCATGGTGTGCCCCTATGAATGAAGTTCGAGGTATTGCCACACAGAACACGGCAATGTTCAGAGAGAGAACATTAAAGTCCGGATGCTGTGCGATGCAACCCTGTGGTTGGGCAACAGTTATTTATTTATTTATTTCAGAATACTGCAGGCCGACAGTTATGGCCCATGCAGGAGGGGCTATACAAGGCATGTAAATACACTGTGACATCAAAAAATAAAAAGAAAGAACGGCAGTTTAACAGAATGCCACTAATAGACAAGCAGAAAAATATGTATACACATGTACATATTCATACATATATATACGCTTTCGCACATATGCAGCTCTCATTGACTCAAACAAATGCTCTTCTAGAGCTTTAACAAAATTAGGGGACTGGAAGATGGCCCCTGGAAGACAGTTCCAGTCGCAGTTCCAGATTTGTGCACCCATCTCGCGACAGCACAGGCACTCTTGTTCAAGAAAGTTCGCCAGCACCTGGCAGTGTCCACATTCGCACCTGTAATGTGTAATGTGAAAGTAACACTAATGCACTCACCATAAAAGAACGATAAAGCTGTTCAGTCTAGTTCGTCTAGTTCAGTCTAGTTCAGTATAGTTCAGTCGACTTGAATGTAGGTCGACCCCCCCAAAATCACATGCCTCAAAAAAAAAAAATGAGAGCGCATTTCACACAAGCAAAATATATTGCCATGGTTTATGACTACTCATCGTCACTGGAGTCGTCCTCACTGGTGCTGCTGCCGTCACAGCTGCTGCAGTCCCACAGCACGTTGTCGTGAAGTGCGAGTCCACATTTGGCGAACGACCGCACCACAACATCGAGCGGTACCGCCGCCCACGCAGAGAGGACCCACCCGCACACAGTAGCCAAGGAGGCCCTCCTCACACGCCTGCTTGGGGTAAGGTCGGGGTTTCCTCTGGAAATCCAGTCATTGTATTCGCGGCGCAGCAGGTCCTTAAAAGGCTTGTTGACCCCCACGTCGAGAGGCTGAAGCTGCCCCGTCAAGCCACCGGGGATTACAAGCATGTCGGTGCGCTCCTTATGAAGCACCGCTTTCACCTTGTCGGTGAGGTGGCCCCGGAAAGAGTCCAACACTAACAGGTTGGAGATGTCTCTCTTGAGGGATGCGCCCGGCCTCAGGAGCCACACGAGATAGTACCATTCCACTACCATATCATCCGTCATGAATCCCTTTGCATTTGCCCGTACCACAAGGCCTTTGGGAAGCACTTCTTTGGGCATCGTCTTCCTCTTAAACACGATGTACGGGCGAAGCTTGGTGCCATCCGCCAAGCATGACAACATGACCGTAAAACGTAGCTTTTTGTTGCCCGTTGTCAGCAGGTTCACATCGCGCGCTCCCTTAACGCTCACGGTTGTGTTACTGGTCATATCGAAGTATATGGGAGTCTGATCGGCATTGCCGATCTGGCCGAGCAAATACCGTCGGTAGTTTCGGAAGTTTTAGGAAGTGCCTATGAAAGGCGAGGACCTTATCCTCGTATGCGGCCGGCAACTTCTAGCACACGCTGGTGCGTCTATGAAGGGAGAAGCCAGCCCTCTTAATAAATTTAGAGGCCCAGGCACTGCTGGCTTTAAATTCAGTCCTCAGTATTCCTGCTTCCGAAGCGAAGACACGGGCTTGTTGAGTGATCATTCCGCACGAGACCAGCAGTGACCGATCGCGTAGATCCGTCACGTACGCCACAAGCTTCATTTCCAGCTCGGGAAAGCGTCCGGACTTAGGCCCACGAAAACCATGGCGCTTGGAGTCGCATGAAAAAATTCCCTCGCGCTGAAGCCGCCACTGCCGCAGCACAGTTGTTAGTTTCCTCGGCATGGAGGATAGCAGCCCGTTTGAAAGCAGCTGTGAACGAGCGTTGACAGTTCTTTGGGGCACTCATGACAGGCACGACGATTTGACACAACAGAAGCACTGACAATCACGTGGCCGTCGGAAAAATCGTATCTCAAAGAGAAGCTCTTCCGCGAACTACCAATACCCCCAAGACGGCGAATTTTCCATCAATGATCGATGCTCCCTCAAGAGCCTTGCACTCGCGGTGCACGCAGTAAATGTTTCTTTAAAGAAGAAAAAGAAACTTCTGTACAAGCTCGTGAAATAACCGTACGCTGTAGGTTGAGCATGAAACTTTATTCGCAAGAACACATCGCTGCGAGATGACAACCATCCAATCAACCGGAAGCGGCCACTGCCGCACTGCGGGATACCAAAACAAGCTACATGCGACTGACGAAAGCGGCCGCACGCGATTTCCTTTACCTCGCGAGTACATTACTCACATTCAATGAGTGTTATATTGGTCTCTAATAATGAGTATTAGCGAATTCCTTGATTCAATTCACAGCGCTAACGTAGCCAAGATCGTATCACATTGTTCAATACATTTCCAAACTCGATGGCGGGAGGTTTGTCGCTCTAGGTACGGTGGCCAGTGGGCACAGATTGGGAGTGCGAACTTTCAAAGTGGGCATCGCCTGTATTGACATCAAAATGCATGCAATACGGTAAATTTTTGCGCTGTGCTTCTACCGTAACCATGGAAACGTAGGTACAAAGTTGTAACCACGCCGTAGCGTCCCCGATTTCTCTATTTTCTTGCCGTTACTAGCGGTTCACGGTTTGGTTTCGATTCTAAGTGGACCCCCCAACTTTGGATTGTCAAAAATGAAAAAATGGGTCGACCTACAATCGTGTAAATACGGTAAGTGGGTTTGACTGTAAAAGAATGTAAGCCATTCATATGTAAATGCTGACAATGAACCGTATAGCCATCCCTTCAGTATTGCCGAGTTGAGAGCTACTTTGATCGCATGCAAGAGCTCTGCACCGGCCCTGACAGTCATACATGACATGATCAAAAACTTACACACTGACACACAAGGTACACTACTCGCACTTTTTTAAAGACTATTTGGGCTGCCGGATACCTTCCAACCGCATGGAAAGAAATGACTGATTCCTGTTTTTAAACAGGGCAAAGACCCTTTATCTGTGGCAAGTTACCACCCTATAGCTCTCACAAGTTGCCTTTGTAAGCTATTTGAAAAAAATGATCAATCGGCAACTCATCCGTTCTCTTAATACCTATCGGTGTGGCTTCAGAGAAGAGTGGTCCACAACCGATCATGTTGTGCGCATTGAAGGAAATATCCCTGACACATTTGTACACACTTTTTGATTGGTGTATGGCTTTTAATGGCGCAAGGGCCAAAGAGCTATGACATATGGTAATGAATTGTGTAAGTGATGAAATGGTCAAACTGAGTTGGAAAGGTAGATGTGTGGCAGTAAGGAGGCCTAAAAACGGGTTGCTGTAAAGTGCGTGATATATACAGATATCGAAATAATGACGACTCATAATAAAAGGGCCTAAAAGTTTCGTTATGAAGAGGTGATATAAATAAAAGGATGCATACAAGCACTTCTGCCTTCACAGGGCTCTTGGAAGTAAAACAAGAGCTTAGAGGCATGGGCTGTAAGGAGTTACATGCGTATAACTATAGCCTCAAAGGCGAGGTTATGCTGCACATGACCCGGCCAAATGATTTCTAACATAATAACTTCATCGAAAAAACAAAACAGTTTCTAGGTTAAAAAGCAGTTCATTACTAAGAAAAAATGAAGTGGAAGTGGAGAAGTCGCTGGGTGAAGTGGAATACACTGACGATACACAAAATAAAAGTACTTTTTGTGCTGATTTTCTACCGTATAATGCGGAATATAGGTCGAGTCAGAATATAGGTCGACCCCCTTACATTGAAGCAAAGAAGTCAACATAACGATTATAAGGCACAAAACTTTGTTTTATTTAGTGGTGCCGCCAGACTCGTCACCTGCTCATTCGTTCGAGCTGTCCGAACTCTCATCCGAAGACGACTGCTTTTCACTGACTGCGTCCCACAAGATGTCATCCTTGGTGCCATCCGAGGAGTTGCTAATGCAACACTTCTTGAATGCCCACACCACAACGTCGGGCAGCGAGCGCCAAGTCTGCAACACCCATGTGGCCACAGTGGCAAGAGGCGGCCTGTGCAGCCTGCCATCCACTGATTATACTGTTCAGGGACACAGTCTTTAAAGGGCTTTTTGAGCACGACGTCCAGTGGCTGAAGTGTTGACGTCATGCCTCCCGGAATGACGGTGAGCTCCGTCCCCCCCGTCGTGGAGTGCCTGCTTCACACCTGCGGTCAAGTGCCCGTGAAAGGCATCCAGGATGAGCATGCTCGGACACCGCAGGAGTGCGCCGGGTCGCCGATTCCAGACGGTCTTGATCCAGTTGAGCATGAGGGCCTCGTCCATATAGCCCTTTTCATTCATGCTAAGCACAACATCCCACAGGAAAGCCTCTTTCGGCAGCGTCTTCGTCGTGAAGATTATGTATGTGGGCAGCTTTCTGCTGTCTGCAGTACACGCAAGCATCACCATGAAGTACGAATGCTCGTTCCCCGTAGAAAGAAGCTTGACTTCTTTTGCGCTGCGTTCGCACAGTGGTGGGCGACGGCATGTAGAACCACACCTGCATTTCATCAGCGTTGCCGATCTGTCCCAGCATGTAGCCATGCTGCTGCCGGAGACAGATAACATAGCGCTGGAATTCGACCAGCTTGACCTCGTATGCCTCTAGCAGCTTCTGGCAAACTCATGTGCGCCGTCAAAGTGCGAATCCCTTGCGTCGCATGGAGCGACGAACTCAGTAAATGGAGCCCTTGAGCAGCCCTTGGAGTCCTTGGGCAGCCCTGATTCTCAGGCGATCTCGATAGCTTTGATGTGGATGAGTTCCGCTGTCACTGGCAAAGATCTGGCACGATGCTCGCGGACGAAATCCGCCACCTTGTCTTCAAGCTCTGGGTGCATTGCGCGGCGCCCGCGAAAGGTCTTCCGCCCGTTGCAGGCAGACAGCTTGACTTTTTGCATTCGCCAGTAACGGACACTCCTTTCCGAGACAGCAAATTGCCGCTGGGCAGACATGTTCCCATGCATTTCAGCATACTCAATGACTTCGATGACGATTCGATGACGTTTTAAACGCTGTGGTGAACTGACGTCAAGTACTCGTACTCATTTTGTGGGTTGTTGGAAAATTAGCAACGCCAATAATGACTGCTGCACAAAAACGGAAAATGGCATCAGTCCAGCTGCGTAGGCCACGTTAACGTTGGGCCACGTTGGTCACCAAGGAGGCAATAACAATGCGGATGCCGAAAGGTCTGCACTCCTACATGTTGCCAAACAACTATTCAAGTCGTGCCAAGGGCCGGCATATAAGTTGAAGGGTCACCTTTTAGTAATATATTTTGGAAAAAGCCTCGACCTATATTTCGCACTATACGATATTTCCCTGCACTACTTGTTTTGTGCTCGGTAACTCTTTGGACACTAATTTCTCCTCCATTTTCCCCGTCTGGCAAACTTTTATGTTTGAACGAAAAAACCAGTCAAAAACACAAAGGACAAGAGGAGAAGTTCACGCCACAACGACTGGTTTATCAACTGAGGTTTATTAGAATCGGTGTAGTCCCAGCAAGGCCAGCAGAGCATGCGCAACTGCATCATCACTAATCACATAGCATGAAAAGACAAGAAACGTTTCTATTGGGACCGACTTAGAAATTCAAATTCTTTTTCATGTAAGCGCACTGAGGTTGTACTAACGCAGTCATCACCTAATAAACTGATGTAGTGCGCTTCCAAGATTTCTCGCTCTTTTACTTTTATGCTGTAGTGCAACTTTCAATTCCAATGTGAATACCACACATGCAATTCATACATTTAATTTGATTACCAACAAGGGAACTTAAACATCGGTACATCTTGCTTCCAACAGTTGTTAGTTATTGGTCATTGGAAGTTATATACAAGCCAGTTGCTCAGCATGCATCTGCAGTCATAAGTTTCTTGCAAAAGAATAACACAAGAGACTGGAATGGCTCAGAAGGCATTTATTTTTTGTTGATCTCCGCCAAGATGGAAATCAGTCTTTTTTTCCCGCTCGGCAGCCTTCTCATGCAGCACAAGAACACATTCACGATAAGAGTTGTCCTCTTTCGATTTCTCATATACAAGTCCCGTTTTCTTTGGTTCTTCGATCATCTGTGCAAGTAGGCATTCCCTCTGTGTTCTTCCTCTTATTGGCATTTTCCTGCCAATGCAGGTGGCGCAGATGACGCATCCGTTTCTACTACTGGAAGAATGGCGTCATCACTGCGTTCTGATACCTGTGGTGATGGTGGATGGCTGGCGATTTCATCCAGCACTACATCCTCAGAATTGTAATCTTTGCCGTGCACCATGTGGTGAACAAGCTGAAACACACAAAAACATGAACATAAAAAAAAAGACATTGTACTGGAAATATCCAGAAGCAAAAAGTGGGTATGGCATTTACCTTGCCAACAGTAGCACTGCTGCAGCCAATTTCGTCCGGTAATGATTTCTGATTGACAGGAAGTGTTCCAAGGAATTCATGCAGCTCCCAAAAATATTTCCATGCGATTGCATCTTGACCTATACATCGTTTCTTGCACAGGTCTCTGCAGCAGAAATGAAAGCATCGTGGAAAATTCCTATGAAATGTCTTCCACATCGCTTAGTTTTACTTTACTCCAGAGAAAATAATTGCACTGGCTCCAATTGTGTTGATAATGCATGTCAATCACTTTGTGACTGGTCATTTCAATGCAACTAGTTGATAAAGTCTGGTTCACAGATGTTTGTACGTTGCATGGTTGTGTATTATTTTGAAACTGCACTGATCTTACCATTGCGAGGACCAGGCACTGACTAAAAATGCTCAACACCCATGTTTAAAGGACAAAATAAGATGCTCTAGTTATTATTACCATATCAGCTACGTATTAACATTAGCTTGTTTATAATTTTTCATGAGTTCACTCGATTTTCAATGTTTACTACATACATTTATCCATAGCTCTATCGCGGTGCATGTCAACCATTTCGCATATCTTCCACATTCTCTCTTGGCTCCTTTTACCACTTCACTAATCTGTGAAGCAACGTCTAGGTGCATTCGGTAACTGACAGAACCGGTGCATCTGCGGAACAGTGTGGCCGTTTGGAAGCTCCTGAGTGAAGCGCATCTCTCACATGTGCTAGAGCGTGCAGGCATCTAATGCAGCGTCACACGTTAGGTTTTCCGGTTTCCGCTCTGATTTTTGTGACAGAAAAATGGCACTCAGAGTTAGGCGGCAACAATTAAGCATTAACTAGGTCCCGAAATACGAACAATCGTGAACAACAGGCGACAAGCATGCAACCGCACTAGCCAGAAAGGCAACGTGATGTTTAAATCACCAACAGGCGCTGGGCTACTGAGATAAAGGAGCACAAAACTGCTGTCCATCGTGTTGTTGACATGATGCTTACCTGTATTTGTTCCCCAAGTTTTCTATCTTTGACTATAGCCTTGAGAGGTTTGTCGATGCCTTCACTGGGCAGCCCCTCTTGAATGGCTGCGTAGACTTTGGAATTTCTCTTTGTGCGCCGCAGGTCTCTCAAGTGGTCCTGCCACACTCTTATGAGTGCGTGGGTCTCCCCTTTAAGGGGAGATGTGGGTTCCAAAACCAATTTTGTTAATTTTAGTGCGAACTGCATGATATTTAACAGTATTGTTCAGTTTTTTCTGCTGATTGCAAATATCTAATTAGATTTTGCATTAGAACAAATGATGCAAAGTTTTTAATACAGAAATTCAGTCAATTTCTTACGGGACTTTCCAAAAGCTTAACTTTGTCAAAAGCAAAAACAAAGTATAAGGCCAGAACACCAGAGAGTATCTTTAGCCGGTGATGCCATTTTTATTGTTCTCAGTGCACTTATAATGCAAAAATAATAGATTTAAACATAATTGCAATATTTTTGCTAATTTTCATTTGTCTTTAGTGGCAATTAAAATTTAGCCGACACCTTTAGAAATAAATAAATAGCATCACCGGCTAGATCCATTCTACACAAATATATTTATACCTAGCATTTTGCTGGTACTTAGAAAGAACATATGAAGATCCCCCGTAAGGCAGTGTGTGGTGTCCAAAAAAATGAAGCTGAGAAAAACGAATTTGAACTTTCGGTTCACTGTAACTTTGAATGGCCTATCAATATGGCAATATGAATTGCTGAAGGATGGGGCTACATAGTGATGCAACAAGTTCATGACATATATATGGTCATTGTGCAAATACAACGCTGAGATATTGGTTGCAACATCATGCATAGTCATTGAAAGCAATGCCAGAAAGCTAGTACCACGAGCTTCACATTTCTATTTTAGTTCCTTGTTGAACAGAAGGCACACAAATGGCATTCTTATGCAAATAAAGTTGCACAGGATTCATGGCCACAACAAAATATGTCCTTTCCACAAAGTTTATGGCTACAATAAAAAATCTGGATGAAATCCCAGTGGGGGTCGCCACATTTCAATGGAGCCGAAATGCAAAAAAGTTCATGTGCTTGTGTTGTAGCGCTTCTCAAGTGGTCAAAATTAATCCAGAATCATATCATGGTTTTGGAACGTAAAATCCCAGAATTCAAATTTTTAAAAATATATCTTGCACACTCACAGAATTGTGCATTCAGCACAGATCACACCTAGACCTATAAAAGCCCCGGACTGTAGGCAGAGTCTGTTGCTGGCTTGTGCCTCTTTGGAAGCTTGTTTGTCAAAGCATTTCTGTTTGTGTGATCCTTGTGGGACATGTGAAGCCTCCGACAATCCTTTTCAAGGCTTCGGCGCACCATACAGCTACCGGCACTGTAGCCTGGCTTCTCGGCTATTGCAGTGTTGCTTCTTGTCACACCCTGGTTGAATCAGCTGCTGCCCTCTGGACACAGTGCAGTGAGGCATGCTTAGTCTTCGGGGCTTGATCCCAGATCACGGAATGCAGGCTTTCACTGACATTCTGATCGCACCGTCGCTACACCGCTCCAAGAGGGCTTCCTCACCCAGCCGCTTGGAAATTGGTTCCAGAGCTTCACACACGAAGTTTGGCAGGCTGTTTTTGTGTGCTGGAGGTTGCTCGCGCTTTGCCACAGCTCAGTTGTAGCTGCACCAGGATTCTAACCCTTCGGGACAAAGGTCATGTTTGGGGGCATCATATGGTGCAGGGTAGCCTCAACTGCCCTCTTCAAGCCTGGCACGTCTTTCTTGTGACTCTTCAGGGCCCAGCCATAGTAATTTGTGATCTCCTTGATCCTGTCCTGGGTGAGCCGTCCCTTTCCTCCAATTGTCTCACCTTTGGCCTTTTTTTTGTCAAACAGTCCACGCAAGGCTGCTCTCATGCGCTTGTGCACGTGATTGATGCAGTCTTTCTTGTCTGTCTTGAAGCCATAAACAGCTTGCTTGGTCAAGGCATGGAATGTCCTGCTGTCACCATCAGAAAGCATTGTCGTGTAATGCAGCTTGTACTTGTCAAGGGATCTCTGAAGCATGAGCAGTGCAGCTTGCACCTCCATTTGCCCGGCATTACAGTCAATGTTTTTCTGGCACTCTGGAAGATGTTTTGTGTGCCAAGCCACATAACCTTGGTCATTGGATTTTCAATCAACAGTCGACCTAAACTTCATGTACAAACGCAAGATTTGTTCCAGAAGATTGCCCACTCATGAAGCCATGTTTCAGTGGAATGTGCTTTAAATAAGAGGTGAAATGTTTGTGTACAACCATTTCAAAAACTTTTGCAAACAAGAACAAAGGTGCGAGTCTACAGTTCTCTGCCTACGTCGTCACATCTATGCACTGGCACCACAACCGCAATTCTGGAAACTTTTTTCTCAGTCAAATGTCTTGCTGTACAATGACACTGGAGTAGCACTAAACACCTTCATAACAATCAGTACACCACTCACCAATGTAGAGTAGGCTTGATCTCTTCGAAAAACCACATAGTTTTGAGGAACATAGTGACTCATCCTAAAGCACTCATTAGCGCAGCTTTCAGATGTTAAATATTAGATGGGGTTGGAAGGTAAGTGTGTGCCCACTGCTATGGCACAGCACCTTCGACCATAAAGTACTCTGGAAAGAGGTCGCGCGTCTCAGCAGCATCCACCATGTGATTTCTTGATGACGTTCCTGCCAAGCCACACAGCTCATTTATCTAAGCCTCTTCCCTCCACTTGCCTGGGTTAACGTTCCCATATCGGACTTCACTGTCCACGTAACCAGGCGGGGAATACGTAGATTTGCTCATTGATCACAAAAATTTATGCAGCGCGCAGCAGGCCAGCACAGCATGGGTTGCATTCTTTGGCAGGAGGTTGAGGTGGCCAAGAAGGACTCCATCGTGCCACCAGAATCCTAAAGGCATTTTCAACATTGCGCCTGGAACAAAACATTTAGCAGGTTAATGATGTGCTATTCACAGACTGTCCAGCTATATAAACATTAACAAGCATGGCTGTTTTATTTCAAGCAAGCTCTACATTGCAGCCAGAGCAATTATATTCATGTTACCTTGCTCTGCTTAGCCCATAGTTGAATACTTTTCGTCTTGGCTGTATTCCTTTTCCGGGATAAGGCCGCATAAAATCCTGCCTCAGCTGAAAGGCTTCATCGGCCACAAATATGTGAGGTGCCACCTTGTTGCTATTTGGGAGGCGTGCTGGGGCTGGCAAGTTAAGTAATTTTTCGCAAGGTCCTTGCTGAATGATGTTGCCTTGAACACACCCCCATCACTGTGTCGGCCTGGAGCCCCGACATCTACCATAACAAATTTACAAGTGTCGTCCGCCACTGCCAGGGCTGGCAAGTTGAGTAATTTTTCGCAAGGTCCTTGCTGAATGATGTTGCCTTGAACACACCCCCATCACTGTGTCGGCCTGGAGCCCCGACATCTACCATAACAAATTTATAAGTGTCGTCCGCCACTGCCATCAACACAATGGAGAATGTTCTCTGAAAAAAAAAGTAAAAACAGCATTGTCACATCTGGCAGTAATAACCTTCGCGCATGATTTACATACATACCTTGTAGTTGAGGTTGAGGTTGTAGGTTGAGGTGGCCAAGAAGGACTCCATCGTACCACCAGAATCCTAAAGGCATTTTCAACATTGCGCCTGGAACAAAACATTTAGCAGGTTAATGATATGCTATTCACAGACTGTCCAGCTATATAAACATTAACAAGCATGGCTGTTTTATTTCAAGCAAGCTCTACATTGCAGCCAGAGCAATTATATTCATGTTACCTTGCTCTGCTTAGCCCATAGTGGAATACTTTTCGTCTTGGCTGTATTCCTTTTCCGGGATAAGGCCGCATAAAATCCTGCCTCAGCTGAAAGGCTTCATCGGCCACAGATATGTGAGGTGCCACCTTGTTGCTATTTGGGAGGCGTGCTGGGGCTGGCAAGTTAAGTAATTTTTCGCAAGGTCCTTGCTGAATGATGTTGCCTTGAACACACCCCCATCACTGTGTCGGCCTGGAGCCCCGACATCTACCATAACAAATTTATAAGTGTCGTCCGTCACTGCCATCAACACAATGGAGAACGTTCTCTGAAAAAAAAAAAGTGAAAACAGCATTGTCACATCTGGCAGTAATAACCTTCGCACATGATTTACATACATACCTTGTAGTTGTAGTAGTTGCAACCAGAGTTTGGAAGTGCCTTTATTTGTACGTGTTTACCTTCTGTGGCTCCAAGGCAGTTTGGAAAGCTGCAGCGCTTTGCAAAACCTTCTACCACTTCCTGCCAGCGTGCAAGTCCTGGCACCTGTGTCATTGAAACAGACGTGCACATGTCAAGGTTTACAGCACAGTTAGTTGGCAACTCGCATACTTCACTGCAACCGTCGCCATGTGGGGTTGGTGGATTGTGTAGTAGCTGGCTAGCATTGGGGTTCTTTCGGCTCCTATCTCTTGCAGGCAGATAATGTTAGGTCTTATGGGGATCCTTGTTTTCATCTGAAACCTCTGCAGTTCCACTGCCATATTTCTATGTGTTCGGCGTTGTTTGGCTTATGGTTTGGAGCCATGGTCAGCTAAGTGGGCTGGCGGGCCGGCATCGCTCCCAATGGAACTGGCACGGCTGCGATTGCGGGTAGGACCTTGATTGCGCGACGAGACGCGTGTGTGGCTTTGAGTCTGGAGCGCCTCAATTGATATTGAGTGTGAATTTTGTGCAGCAGTTACTTGCGCGAGGCTGCCCGCTATGGTTTCAATTTTGGCTTGAAGCACGCTGAATAGTTGGGTGACATTTTCAGTGAGGGAGCTTACTCTCTTCTCTATGTAGTGTTTGCTGTAGCGTTTGGTGTGCCACTACTTCATCGGGTCGCTTTTGGGGGTGTGGTAGGTGGCGGCGCAGTGTTTTGTTTGATTACTTTGTCTAGTTTGGCCATAAGCGCTGCGATCTTGGCATCTTATTCTGCTATCCTAGCATTTTGCGCTGTTATAATAGCTTGTAGTTTGGGGATTCGGGTGTCTGTTGGAGGAGCAGAGGAGTCCTTGCCCTGCCTTCCCAGCTCACCTGCTTGGTTGCGTCTTGGGCGGGTTGCCGCTTCTCTCTCGGCATCAGTATGGGTGGTGTCCGCATTTGTTGTGGGTGTGGCTGCTGCTGCCGGGCTCTGGTTCCGAACCTGGATTGGCTGCAGCAGCAGTCGGCTGAGTCCCCGTCCTCGGAGTCGAACCAGCGGTTATTGTAGATCTTGGGGAGGCCGTCCCGTCAAGACAACCTCTTCTCTTCATTGTTGCAGGCGGGTGGCAGCTGAAGCGCTCTTGGTGGCTTCAGTCTCTTGGAGCTTTCTTTAGTGCCGGTTTCATGCTGACCACCGCAGAGTCCGCATTTCGGCTCACAAACGTGGGTGAGGGGTGGGTTCAGCGTGCCGCACCGGTGGCAAACCGGCGTGTTGGGGTTTGGACACACATCCGGGCGATGTCCCGGCTGCATACACATCCGGCAAAACTGCCGGGCTCGCCTGTACTGGTAGCATGGGTAATCACACCCTCCATGGTAGACCAGCTTGGGTAGGTGGGGTGAGCAGCGCCGTTGTAGATGTGCCCAAGATGCGGGCGTCCAGAATCTTGATGCGGTTGTCCCGCACCCACAGTCCTTCCATGAGGGTTTCCCTTGTGTTGTTGAGGTCGAGTCCGTGAATGGTTTCCGATTTGTCTCTGATGGTTTGCGGTGAGAACGGGACGCATGCTCTCACCGGGTGGGCTTGGTTGTCCAGCTTAAGGTGGGCGAGTTGGCAGATCTTGTCAGCGGCCTCCTCGTGCGGGGTGCTGACTATCAGGATATTGGAGCCCATGTGGGGGCGCACGACGTATTTCCCCTCCGCACGGGTGGGGTTCTGGCAGGACTTGACAATTGCTGCCGCGATAGCGTGGTTGGGGTATTTCTTGAGGGCTATGCCTCTCGTCAGCCGGATGACTACTTTCAGATCTCCCTTTGGTAGGGGTGTTAGTCTGGGGCGACGAGGACCGGGCTTTCGGGTTATGCCTGGGGACAGGAAGTTGCAATTGGACGGAGTGCCACTCACGGATATGGCTGATTCCGATGATGAGGTGGTCTGGGTTTCATGGGTGGCCCTGCCTGGAGCTGCTTCGCCCGATGCTTGCTGAGAGTGTACTCCCACGTGGGACCATGGGTAGGGAAGCTCGCAGCCGAATCGGACAACGATGTCGGGAGGCCTTGGTCTTGTGTGAAGTAATCACAAGAGTCCATATCAGAGTCTTCGTCATGAAGGTTGACCATGGATGGTGGCCGTTGGAAGGGCCCAGACCATCGGGCGAATCTCTGGGGGCCATTTCAGCAGTCGGGGTGGCGGTTTTACAGTTGAGAGCCTGGCGCGGCAGAGTCCGATTGGAAACCGGTTTAGCGGCTCGGCTCGGGAGTGGCGGGCCAAAAAGCGTGGGAGTACAGGCGGTGGCGAGCCCGTCGGGCCGTTCAGCGGGATGTGACCAAGGCTGCCAGAGGCGCAGTAGCAATTGTCGTCGATACAGAGGGACGACTCGCAGGTTATTGGGGTGAGGCAGGAGCCCATCCGCAACACGTCTGCTCTGGTCGGCTGTCGCGGAGCGAGTCCCAGTGCATAGGAGTCGTCAAGAGCCGCTTCCAATGCCTGCAGAGGTATCGGGCGCTCCACTACTCGCCTCGGAAAGCAGCCATTATTGTTGCAGCTTGTGCAGCGCTTCATAGCCTCTGCCTTGCAACAGGCGTGCCTCTGCCAGACGACCCAGATGACGATGGTGCACATGGCGACAGCGAACAGGAGCCAGCCCAAACACAAGTGCCGCTTCAAGCACAGGTGCCACCGCAGGCGCATCCTGTACAGCCTTCTCGAGCTTTGTTTCAAAGAGGTTGTGCGCGAATCCATAGTTGGTGTGTTTTGGCTGCCCAGAAATTTGCGCGTTGCCTACCTGCAAAATGTGCGCTGGCGCATTCGCCACAGATGACGAGGAAACATGTGCAGGTGTAACATGTTTTATGTTTATTTTCATCAAAGTAAATAGGCTGTGCACTTTAACATAACACATTGCTTGTGCTCAGATGTGGCTAATCATAGTACGCTGCATACTGCAGTAGTGGAAAGCACATGATTTGTCTACGGTGACCATGACAGATACACATGCAGTGACAAATAACCATGTGCCATTATATTACTCCTTTTCTTTGCTTTTGAAAATTGTCTGTGCTTTTGAAAATTGTCTCGCCGGGGAATTTTCTTGAAATAAAGGTGATTTCTAAGGTGAACGGCAACTAATCTTGCATTGTTGAATACTGCTTTGCGATGCCTATTTTACCGTAAAGTATGCATTGTTCCAAAGCTGAAGACGTCTGTTCATGTGTCGCACGCAAGCGCAGCATGAGTTACACACAACTGAAACGTCCTTCAGTGCAATCTGTGTAGTACATATTTCTTGAAACACATAGCAACAAACAAGACATGTCAAGCATTTTTGGAGGAGGATTTCTTTAAATAACAGACACTCATGCTTACTGCTGCTTTGTTTAAACTCAAGAGATGCTTCAACATTGCATTTCTTGCACCCATGATTTCACGTAATGCTCATAATTGCTGCTTAACAAGGTGCAAGTACGCTATAACACAACATAAACAAAATCATGACAATGAAAAATTTTACTGTTCACAGATGCAAAACCAGCAAAAATGAAAAGCATAAATAATGGTAACAATCAAGGAAACTGGGCTTTACACGCCCAAATCACAAAACACGTATCACAACAAAGGAACCACATCCCTTGGAAAGTGGAAGCTTTAGTGCCGAGAGGTGATATGTACATACACGGTAATGGAGAAATTATTAATCTACACTATTGCACTGGTTGTGACTTGTTACATTTAAATGAAAACATTAAAACCAAGTGGCAACAGGAAGCTCAACATTTTTTAGGCGATTGAATTGTTAACTGACAAATGTTGCAGATTTCCAAATTTTATCAAGCTAACCCATATTGTTTACAACTTTGTAATTCTGCAATATAAATTATGAGTAATTTTTCAATAAGTGTATGTAATACAGCTCAACAAAAAGAATTCTCATACACATCACTTTCACATAATCCACTTCATTATTGAGTGGGACGTTGGTGAAACGTTTTCAACATTGTCACAGTTTCATGTGAGCTATAAATTCGCACATTGAATTAATCCACATACAAGATTCTAACATACAGTTTACAGAAGTGCAATATCTGTTTTCTGAATAGAGGTATGAATTTGTAAATGTTGTGCTTCAATTATTAGACAACTAACCAACGTTCTGCAATTAAATCCACACCATAATTAAATATTCATCATCATATTGTCAAAAGATGAAAAGTTTCCATCAAATATAATCAAAAGCATTTGTGCATTGTAAGGTACGTCTCTTGGCTCGATTATTAGTGTCGAGCTAAAGCTTCCTCATAAGAAGGTGGTCCACCTGCTGGGGCTTGTGGTGGCATCCCCACGGCCTGCTGAAGGCAAAGCAGCAGCGCTGGTGCCATGTGTGTGAGGCTCCGCAGATCCTGCAGCAGCTGGGTGTTTTGTTGCACTTGCTGTTCAGCAGCAGAAGTGAGACGCTCGCTGGCTGCTGCTTGGGGCAACGTCGCCACGCCTTGATTTTCACCCACCGTTCTTAGCCGCTCAACTGATTGGAGGAGGTCCTGTGTTTGCTGTAGAGGGACAAGTTATAACCATACAATGATTAAGAACGCCTTAACCCTTTATTGTGCAGTGTACCTTCTATGCAACAGTGAGGTTCAATCTTCAACACACTCACTTAAGATTTGAACTGAACCACAATGAACAAGATGGCACAAGTCCTTAAGAAATTTCCTCCGAAGAAGCACTTTATGTGGCATATGCATGCACATTTAGACACAGTGCACAAGAAGAATCCACACTTTGAACAGTGAAGGCTGGCAAGTGAAACATTCTCTCTAGGTTGCGCGAACTTTTTTAGGGACCTTACTGTTTCCCTTTTTGGCTGCTTCAAGTACTGCACCAAAAACTTTCGTCAAAGGTAAAAACCCCCCATATACCGCATCTTACAAAGCCACAAGCAGACGGTGCAAGAGCCACCCCAATTTTTTTGCAATGTTGCGTAACGCCATTATACAATAAAATGGCCGCATCAGCAGATATGCAGGCCCTACGACATATGTCGCCTGCTAATACCACATGTGCATAGGTAATCTAATGAGTAATATTTATGAAACAGTACTACCAGAAGTAGTGCAATAACATAAATCAGCTTACTGCTGTAAGAAACACTAAGCATTTTAATTCACTCTGGAATGCTTTCTGTGTAAAGAGTGAAATCATGAGAATGATAACCTAGTTGGAATGCTTACGTTGTTGTGCACTTGCGCGAGTGCAACAGACTCGTGTCAACATACAAGTGTCACAGCAACGCATAGCCGTGACACTTGTAGTATTCGTTAATGTGCTTCACGCTCCGCATAGTGGCCAGCGACAGAGGACAGCAGGTCGTCCACTCTTGTTTCTGCCCTTCTGCTCCTCCCTGCCTGCCGGGGCTCTAAATGTAGGGCAAAAGGGGTACCATTACTAATTTCCTCACATGCAATGCAAAACTTGTTTTTGTGCATTAATGCGAGTTGTTTACCACTGCTGATTGCATGTACTGTTTGTATCAGAGATCGTATATACCAAAATCTTTCTTTAAGGAAAATCAAAGAAATGCAGTGTTAACGAGTGAGGCATTTCACATTGGGCCACTATTCTCCAAAGCAATACCAAGCATTATTGCACCTTTGGTCACCAAACAAAACCACACTGTTTGCGGCGTTGCATAATTTCCTTTTTTAAATAGCACCACAAATGTAGTGGCATTTGTTGCCTAGCCACTCTGTTTGTCCTCGCAACACTTCTTGCGTAACGATGAGAAATACTTTTTCCCTCTGTGCAACGTCTTTATTTCCAAGGTTACTGAAGCCAAGTGTCACAGCAACGCATAGCCGTCACACTTGTAGTATTCATAGATGCGCTTCACGCTCCGCACCAGCGACAGAGGACACCAGCGGCCAGCGACAGAGGACAGCAGGTCTTCCAATCTTGGTTCTGCCCTTCTCCTTCCTGCCTGCCGGGGCTTTTAATGTAGGGCAAAAGGGGTACCATTACTAATTTCCTCACATACAATGCAAAACTTGTTTTTGTGCGTTAATGCGAGTTGTTTACTACTGCTGATTGCAACTACTGTTTGTATCAGAGATCATATATACCAAAATCTTTCTTTAAGGAAAATCCAAGAAATGCAGTGTTAACGAGTGAGGCATTTCACATGGGGCCACTATTCTCCAAAGCAATCCCAAGCATTATTGCACCTTTTGGCACCAAACGAAACTGAAGGACCAACCCCTGGGGTATCACCAATTGTGGCAGTACCGAAACCACATGACCCCGAGCACATTCGAATGTGTGTTGACATGCGCCGTGCCAACCAAGCTATCCAGCGTGAGAGACGTCACACCCACAGTGGACGACATCTTTGTTGCTTTGAACGGCTCCATCTTATTCTCTAAACTCGATCTGAAAGATGGATATCACCAACTCGAACTTGACGCATCATCCCGTGTGATCACCACTTTCTCCACACATGCTGGGCTCTTCCGATACAAGAGACTCAACTTCGGAATCACCTCAGCAGACGAAGTGTTTCAGGACACCATCCGTCAGGTTCTAACATCCCCAACGTGCTCAGTGTAAGCGATGACATATTGGTGTATGGAAAGACTGAGAAAGAGCATGATAAGGCTTTGAAGGCCACATTAGAATGCCTACTTGCAAGTTGTCTCACATTGAACGTCAAGAAATGCAAGTTCTACCAATGGGAACTTACTTTTTTCGGGCATGTGTTCTCTAGCAATGGTGTGAAACCGGACCCCACTAAGGTATCTGCGATTTTGGGTGCATCACCACCTTCCAGCACCACTGAAGTGAAGAGTCTCCTCGGGCTCGTTAACTACTGTGGTCGGTTCATACCCAACTTGGCCCACCTCACCCAACCACTCAGGAAACTCATGGCCAAAGTAGAAGACTGGTGTTGGACAGACATACAGCAAAATGCCCTAGACGAACTGAAGAGAAAGCTTTCCGAGGCCACAGCTCTCGCCTACTTCGATCCAGGAAAGAACATCACACTCATTGTAGATGCTGCTCCTCAGGGCCTTGGTGCCATTCTCATGCAGACATCCGGAAGCGAAACCAGAGTGGTAGCATATGGGAGTCGTGCTCTTTCTCCTGTGGAGGCACGCCACTCTCAAATTGAACGGGAAATGCTGGCCGTGGTGTGGGGAATTGAGCATTTTCACATCTACCTGTATGGGACAGCATTCTGCCTACTGACAGACCACAAGCCATTGGTCAGCATTCTCAGTAACCTTCGCTCTCTGCCTTCAGCACGGCTGGAGCGTTTGGCACTTCGAATTCAACAATACACCTTTGAAGTGCAACACACTAGTGGTCCAGACACCCACTAAACTCCACGTCACCATTTCGGTGCATGGAGTCTGTCGCCGAACAGTACGTGAATTTCATTGTGTCTCATAGCCTGCCTCGTGCCGTGACCAGAGAGGAAGTAACCGAAGCAATGCTCGCTGACCCGGTGATGAACTCGCTCAAGAAAGCCCTAAAGCAACCCCAGCAAGGCAAAGATTGGAAGACCACAACTCTGATGCCCTTCTCTCGCGTTGCGACAGAACTGTCAGTTTCCAAAGAAGGCCTTGTGTTAAGAGGCACGCGGATAGTACCGCCAGCACAACTTCACACTAAGGCGGTGCATCTTGCACATCAAGGACACCAAGGCATTGTCAAGACAAAACAGCTGTTGCGTGAGAAAGTGGTTTCCAGGGATAGACTGTTTAGTGGACCAGACATTTAAGAGTTGCCTGGCATGCCAAGCGAACACACCAGTACACCATCGAGATCCCTTGCCAATCCAGCAGCTGCCTCGAGGCCCGTGGACTGAACTGTCGTTAGATTTTGCTGGCCCTTTCCCTGATGGCAAGTATGCCATGGCAGTGGTGGATGATTTCTCCAAGTACCCAGTTGTTAGCATCCCACACACTCTTGCAGCACCTACAGTCATCAAGCAACTGCGCACTGTTTTCGCTCAGTTCGGCTGTCCAGAAGTTGTAAAGTCAGACAATGGCTCACCATTTCAGAGTTCACCAGTGAGCTCGGGTTCAAGCATCACCGCATCACTCCACGGTCGCCAGAGGCTAATGGGGAAGCAGAAAGATTCATGCGCACCCTCAAGAAGTCTATACTCGCAAGTCGTGTCAGCCACTTGGATTGGACTAATGAGCTTCAGTCGTTCCTGCTGGCTTATAGGTCCACACCCCATAGTTCCACAGGAAAATCTCCGTTTGAACTTCTCTTTGGGAGACCCACGAAGAATCTTCTACCGACACTTGTCGCTGGTACTCACAACCTGGCTTACTATGAGGCCAGACAGAATGACACTAAAAGAAAAGCATGCAAGTGGTACGTAGACACTCGGAGGCATACGAGTAACAACCAGCCGTGTGTGGGACAAGTCCTCTGCAAATAGAACAGGTCAAACAAGTTTTCGCCTTACTATGACCCACACACAATCACCAAAGTCAATGGCTCCAGAATCACAGCGTCCAGAGATGGAGTGTCGATTTGTCGCAACTCAAGTTTCTTCAAAGATGCAAGCACAGTTCAAGTGGAACGACATCAGGACCAGACCGACATGCCATATCTGGATGATGAAGCTGTGCCGAGTAACAGTGACCTTCCAACCCCCAGCATAGCTACTCCTAGCCAAGCCATATCAGCAGCTCCCAAGACCGTCTCACAGCGGTACCCCCAACGATCCAGGCAACGACCTAGGCACCTGAAAGACTTCGTGTTTAAGCAAAACTGATTTTTTCCTTCCCTGGTGGGATGATGTAGTGTCCATGTATAGCACTCTTTGGAATAAAGAAAGGCCACCCTGGGGTTCAAGGGGGCTTCCAAGACGGCTGCAGTTTCGTTGAAATAAATGTGTGTGCGTTCCCAACAGAATCGGCCATAATCAGTCTCAGTGCTCGAACTACTATACGTTACATCACTGTGCTCCGTAACAAAGAAAATAACATTCAACTCAAATACATCTAGCTCGGCAACTGCCTGGGCTGCCTTCTAGAATAGGCCCAGTGAGCGCAGTACCCCACACAACAGTTGACAATAGCCTAGCTAGCGCACGTTCAACAAAAACACGTCGTCAGGCACACGCAGTCAGTTGCCGGAGCCCTGCCCGAGCACACTTGCCTGATGGTGAGCAGGTCGCAGCCGGCCAGGGCGCGCACCTGTCCCACATTGCGGAACGATGCCCCCATGACGACGGTCGCATAGCCGTGACACCTGTAGTATTCGTAAATGCGCGTCACGCTCTTCACACCTGGGTCCTACAGAGGCTCAAAGCTCTTCTGGTTGGTGCTGGCCACATGCCAATCCAGGATGGGCCCCACAAAGGGCGAGATGAGCGTCACGCCTGCGGACGTCGTCAAGGAGACTGGTTTCACCAGAGTGACAGATCTCTGTCCATCACCAATGTGCCCCCAAAAATCGAGATAATAGCTTCAACTACTTTTTTTTTTGTTTTCGTCAAAGTCGAATAAAATAGTTGTTGTATTCCACTGAAGTATTCCCAACAATGCAGCAGGAAGTAAAGGTTATCTGTGTAGCCCAGAAAAGCAATTAGAATTACACTATGTATTTACTGCAAAAAAAAATTACAAATGCAATACTTTTCCATTGCCAGATGAAAAGGTGAATACAGTATTGTCACAGGAAAGTTCTACTTCACTGTGTACGCATCGTCTGTTTGGGATCCAAGCTGCAAGAATTACTTCGTGCGGGGTAGGCGTGCAACGTGGTGATTAAATTTGCCGCAGGATGTGCATCTTAATAAATTATCAATTGTGTTTCCATACGCAACCCATAACTCGCAGCAGTATGCGTATTGCTTGCAGCGCTTCACCAGATATAAGACGTTCCCTGTTGAAAAGGTGTGATTTACAACTAGTGCATGCAAGAAGCACCGTTGACAATAAACATAGTACGAGCAATGTAAACGGCAATTATATGCTGATAATTATTAAGCATACTGAGCGTTACCCACCGCAGCGTGGTATTCTCCTTGTTTCCTCCTTGGTTGCCATACAAGGTGGACCTATAGCTTCTTCTTCACAAGGTCGCGCAATTTCAGAAGGCGCAGCTTATTTTTGAGGAGCAGAAGGCGCCAGACGACAGCCATAGCGACGCTCAATGCACCGGCGTGGCCTCCTCCGAGATTCCGGATGGACGAAACCGTAGGCCCTTGAACAGTTGCTTAACAGCAGAATGGCAATGCAACACTAACCTGACGCCCGTCACACAAGCACAACACCATAAGAATAAAAAAGGAATTTGACGACACTCGCTTTCAGTACAGTGGCTGAAATAGGAGGCGTTGGCCGAAGGCGCGGCCGCTCGCGTGTGCTTCCGCGATGCAACCGCGAGGCGGCGCTGGCGGTTGCTTACACGTCGCTTCCTACGGGCGTGCTACGCATTTCTCGCTATAAACGCGAATTTGCAGTGATTCTTTCGGTTTCATAAATTAGTATATCCGGACTGCAATGCGTTCACTTGCATGCTACAATGGCAGTGACCATACATTAGTATATCTCCGCCTTTCATCAGTTTTCGTTCGATAAAACTTGCTCACTGCTGCCACGATAGTTGCGCTTTTGTTACTGCCCGAGCACAGTAGCGATGCGCTACACGGTGACGCTCTATCGCGATTCAACGTTGCCGCTCAGAAGACTGCCACATGCAACCATCGCGTGCTATGGGCGTGAATGGGATCTTTCGCGCACTCGCACTTTTTGCCATAAGAATCTACTTGTCGTTTACACTAGTTCTATGCACAAAAATTTTTCACAGCATGAATGCAGTAGTCTCATTCGTGATAATTGATTCTCATTGAAGAAATGGCTTGAATTAAAGTGGATGTCCAACGCGTATGAAATTATAACTAGACGTTTCTCTGAGCGCCGATCATTATTTAATTGTAAAATTAGTATTGTGCTGGATTCGTCCAAATAATGTGATTAGTTTCATGCAAATAAAAGTGGAAAACATGTGGTCCCTACTGTACATTCCTGATGGAACTGTTTATTGCTTTTACACTGAACAATAAATCATTCACCTGATAACAAAATTCATGGTAATTAGAGGTTTTCTAAATGTCACATTAGCTTCAGGTAGAAAATTCAACAAGACATAGCTGAAAGCGCATTTTCACATGGCCCTCAAGTTGTTCTGCTCAGTTTCAAATGTTTTTTCTTCTTGTGGAAGTGCAGTCTTTGTTCAGAGACCTTGTGTAGAAGTGAAGACGTGTCATGATGAAAAACCTTACAATACTGCTTGTCAGTGCTTCCTTATGGGCAACACAGCCAACGTGTGGCATTTGTTGCATGTGCTGCATAATCTCTGTGATGCTATCTTTGTGCAACTTATTCCAGCTAAAACAAATGGTGAAAGAGTCCTCCAGTGCTTCAACAAAAGCAAACAGCTCACTTGTCGGATACAGCAGGCCGCCTGGTCGGATGAAAGTTGCTTTTCTGCGTTCTCTTGTGGTGTAAGAACGAAGCAATCTCGGCATTTTGTTGCGAGGACCTTTCGTCGTGCAACATATCCTGCCAGGTAGTACACCAGTCTGGCGTCGCTTGTTTGCTCTGGATATATGTGATCGATCGAACGCTAATGTGGTGGGAGAGGTCTGGATAATGCTAGACGCTTCATCCAGTTTACCAGAGTCCAGCAGGGTGTCGATGTGGCTTGCTAATTAAGCTGTCCCAACTAGAGCCTCGGGCGTTCCGCCTGCACAATTCCCAGTACATGGAGCTTTTACCAGATTATAAAAGCTAAGGCAGTTCACTGCAGTGAGGAACTGGGCCGATGTCGGGTGATCATTGCAGCCATTAAATTGGCGTATTATGCCAAAAAGCTTTTCAATTGCATCTTGACAAAGCCTTGAAGTTAAGAGGTACTTGTAGCCAATTTTTTCGTTGAGGTAGGCCAAGAGCTCCAGAGTGGCTTTCAGAGTTACTCTAAGCCCCTCGGCAGTGACAGGAAACCAGCCTTTGAAGGCCCTGTGTTCGCTTCCCACTCATCAATATATGCAAGGGCTTTTTTCAACACATCTTCTTTTGCGAACATTGTTTAACTGCGCGAGCAAACGAACCACAAAGACAGCGAGGGACAAAGACTGCGCCCGTCCTTGTCCCTCGCTGTCTTTGTGGTTCGTTTGCTCGCGCAGTTAACTGCGCCCGTCCTTGTCCCTCGCTGTCTTTGTGGTTCGTTTGCTCGCGCAGTTAAACAATGTTCGCTAATACCTACCAACTCGCCCAACAACAAGTTCTACTAAACTATACATCTTCTTTTTTCGAGTTCGGCTTGAAGGCACTCTCGATGTCATTGCATCGATCAGATTATGCATGTAGGTGACGAACCTTGCTGTAGCATTGGTGTGGTCACAGAAATCTGCAATTTTGTTATTGTACAAAAACAAGCCATGCAGAAATTGTGGGCTAAAAAGGTGGAATGCCAAATTGTTATTAGGACTCAAGTGGACATTAGTTATTTTAGAGCGCAGCTCTTTGGCGTCCCTTCCTGGGTTTCGCGTCGTCGTCGGCGTCGTCGTCGTCGGCGTCGGCCTCGTAACCAGCTCGCCTCCGCCGCCGCGCTCCGCCGCCGCGCATGCGCCGCTGCTCCGCCGCCGCGCATGCGCGCTGTCGGCTCTCCGGGCGAGGGAGGATGATGGAAGGGAGGAGGAGAGACTGTGGAGGAGGGCTGGCTACACAAATGGCTCTTTGGCGTCCGTTCCTGGGTTTCGCGTTGTCGTCGGCCTCATAACCAGCTCCGCCCCCCTTTCATCCCCCCAGCGCTAGCAGCGACCGACTGATACCGCTTTCGTGAGTCAGCTACCGCACTCACGAAAGACGTCGTGCACTTCCTGCAACTCGCATTAACCGTCCATCGATCCACACCGATGTTAGTAGTGGGGGACTTTAATGTTGACATAAAGACAAACAGCAATTTCCTAACACTTATGCGGGAGAACATCCCGTTCCTCTCGCTCGTAACGCGTCCCACGGCTGTGACAACCTCGCGAGGCACTTGTATAGATCTCGTCTTTGAGAATCAAGCATTGGTGTACCAAGTCGAACATATATCAGTCTATTTCTCCGACCACAAAGCTTCCTTCATGACTGTCAAGAACTGGTAATGGAGTCTTTGTTAAAGGAATATGTGTGAAAAATAAAAAAAAATTCTGTGATAGCGCATACATGTGTTGCTCGATTTCTTTGCCTCAATCTATCGAAAAGGTGAAACAGCTTATTTGCTGCGCTCAAATTTCGCATTAGGAAGTAACGTAATCGTCGGTAATTTTTTTGGCATTGCTTTCAATGTGACTTGACACTTATCATGGTCATGGGCTATCTTAATGGGCCTCACGTCCACATGCCCCTCTGGTGTTTTGAAGCCTGCCTTGATGAAGCCATTGCGGACACATTTTACTAAGTGGAAAGTCGCAGAAGAAGAAAAGGCGTCTGTCATCTCCACAAGGATGGGCTGTCGATGGTTTGATAGCTTTTGAGCTTGCTGAAATGCCAAAATTGCGCCACATTGCCCTATTCCATGACGCCCCATCACAGGTAACGTAGTCAACCTTAAGACCAGCATTTTCAGAAAGCAACACAGCTTCCAAAAGAATCTTCGAGAGCAACGGTGCTTTAACATTTCCCTTAGAGACGAAAACACGAAGGATTTGATGCCATGACCCTGAAAGAGGCTGAAACATAATAACCAGTCCATGGTCACAAGTAACTGTCTTGTCAGCCTCAGGAGTGTAGGGGCCAAGATCAACGCACCCGTCCACTTTACCAGAGCCGCTTGCAACAGCGAAGTTTTCTGCAAGCTTCATCTCGTCGACAATAAGGTCACCATGGGACCCAGATTCAGTCATCTCTTGTGTTTTTCTTGATATGCCAGAAAGCACTGCTGCATTGAATCCAATCTGCTTTCGTATTTCTTCATATACTTCCTGAGACAAGTGCGGCTAGGCAGCACAAGTATTTTTTGTTTTCGTACATGTGCGTAGAGACGTTGGCTTTTTATGTGCATTATAATACATTCTAGCATCCACTCTGGATTATAGCGCATCCCTTTGACAGATTTTCGGCTTCCAACCTTAAAACACTGCATGATTGCAACTCTTTGTTTTTGTGGAAGCTTTTCGGTCTTTTTTATCACAGTACTTTCTTCAATATCCTCATTCTCCTGCTTCATTTGAGTGATGGTTCGATCCAAGCTTTTTACTTTGGCTCTGAGACGTCTCACTGCTTCGGTTCTTACCCTCAACTTTCCATAATCATAACTGACATTTCGCTTTTTTTCCCGGCACCGTTGATTAAGAAGAAGCCTTCTCAAATACTTGCAGGCGACGCACCGCATCTCATTTTCGCTCACGGCACCTTTGCACTGCATATGATGAAAGCCTTCGCTCCATTTGATCATTTTTGAGCAGCTAACATGGGAGAACTCAGTCAGTAACCCCGCTCCTGCGCGATCTCCTGCAGCACAGACGCTGGATCGCATTTCTCGTCCATCGCCGTGAGTTCCACACCCCGGACGAACACCTGATGCTTGACAGCGGTGCCCTCGCTGCGGAACAAAACAAGCTCCTCCTCATGGAGGAGACTCGTGCAAGTGTTCGGCTGGCCGGCTGCATCTGGCTCTTGCTTTTTCCTCAAAAAACCAGGTATTTTGCATTTGGCTCTTCCAAATTTTAGCTGGGGTTACTTTTAAACGTGTAGGGACCTCATTCGTTGTGAAAACCGGGCGGGGAAGGGTTTAATTTTCGATATTTCGGTGCTTTCTTGTTCGGCCAGCCATCGGGCACAAGATGGCCATGGCTCATGCCCTTTGAGCCTGAGCCCGGCCATGCCCAATACTGCCAGAGTCCATAAGCTCTCGCCGTCTCCGCCTGCAACGGCCAGCGCGGGTGCGTCGCCGAAATCGGATTTTTCCGATGCCGGCGACGACATCCTCGCGGCAATCGCGTTACAGGAAGAGACCACGGACCGGACCGCGCCGGCTGCGGCGGGAGACGAAGACGACCAGCTGTCCTCGGTTTCCCAGGCGACCGCGGTGGCGTCTCCCGCGCTCGCGGGGGACCGCGGCGAGCGGGGGCAGGCTCGCCTGCACGAGATCGAGGAGGAAATCCAGCTATACTGCTCGAACGCTGCGAACAAGGTGTCCGTCGCTGCACGCAGCTTCATCGCGACCCGGCCCAACGAGATCGTCCACCTGTTCTCGGACCTGCGGTCGGACGGGTCGCTGGAGCGGGGTGCGGCCGTCGCCCTGCGTGGCGAGTTGGTTGAGGCGCGCCGGGAGGTCGCGGCGCTGCAGCGACGGGCCATAGTCGCCGAGGGGCGCCTCGACGGCTCTATCGTCATGGCACCCGGTCCTGGGAGTGCGGGACGCGATCCCGGCGCGTCCGCGGCGGCTGCCGGCTCGGGCCCTGGTGTTCCGGCCGCGGCGGCGGGCGCCGTCAGCTACACCGCGGCGCTGAGGGCGTCGCCCGCGGCGGGGGCGAGCGGCGTCGGACCGGCCGTGGCGGCGGGCGGACGGCGCCGACGTTCGAGCACGTGGCCTTCCTCACGCCCACGGCACCGACGACGACACCGCCGCGGGATGCCCTGCGCCTGCTGAAGACGAACATCGACCCGGCCGCCAAGAACATCAAGGAGGTCACGCTGCGGCACACACGGTACGGCCTGACAGTATTCTCGCACGCGCGCGAATCGATAGACAATCTGAAGGTGGCGATCGCGGAGAACTCAGTCACGCGCTCCTCGCTGTTAGTCCGCGTAGGCGAGAAGCGGAACCCGCACGTGAAATTTAGCGGGGTCGACCCGGACTTGCATGGCTTTCCCCATTTGTCTGATGGGAGCGTGACGTTTCTGGCATCCGAAGTTCTTGGTAGGTCCGATTCGCCAGGTGCGGGTGCCTCTGCTGAAATGTCGCTGGCCTGCAGAACTGTTCGCCGCCTCTTCGAAGGCACGACCTGGGGGTCCAGTCGCTCTTTTGGGTTTCTCTTCTTGGGCACGGGCTTGGAGAGATTCTCAGGCACGTTCGGGAACTTCGTTGGAACGGCATCGGGCTGAATGCCCGGTCTGCTTCTTTCCAAACGCGCCGTCTCACCTTGTATGTTGTGTTCGAAATGACGTAACACAAACTGAGGATCAAAGTGAAGCTCGCTAACAGCGGCGTTCCGTTCAAGGGGCTTGTCGGCTCTTGGGATATTCGTCTGCCACTTCAGAAAAAGCTCCTCGTCCTTGGGCACACCGAAAAGCGACAGCTTCTCTTTGCACGATTTGTACCCGGTTGTGCAACTGGGCACAAAACAGTGGCTTTGACGTCGGCTCATCGCAGGCACATTTTCAACAAGCCAGAATTAAAAAGCGCACGGCGTACGGAAGCCACTCAATATGACCCAAAAAAGCGCTGAAAACGTGGGCATATAGCCCTCCCATGCGCTCGGCTTGACGTGTAAACGACGGCGAGTGCCACCTCGCGGATGCATCGTGAGTCTGCACTGTGGTTCCCGTAGGAGCCGCTTGGCGGTAATCACACTTCCCCTATTCCAGCCACTGTAATAATCAATCGTATTGGGACACGTTTGCGACACTTTCTATGAGCCCCAATACTACTTTAACTTATTTCGGTAGTTTTTGGGCACGCTAGTCGCACAGGGTGCTGTGACGCAGTTTCACGTGTACTGAATCTTACTGCGGCAAGTTTTGGCACTTTCTCTGGCCCCCAACATTATTGTAACTAATTTCGTTAGTTTTTGTGGTACTTTTCAAGCGCAATGAGCGCGCCTGGCGCTGCGACGTGGTTAGCGAAAAGCAGCTCGGCCGAGGTGCGCAGTTTCGCTCTTTAATGCACTGACTAGACAAGTTCCTGGCGCTTTCTCTGGCGCCTAACATTGTTGAAAATTATTTTCGGTACTTTTGTTACTTATGAGGCACGCACACCGCGGCTGTCTTGACGCAGAGAAAGGTAGCTAGGCCGTGGTGACAAAGTTTGGTGCGTACTGAATCTTACTGCGACAAGTTTGTGACAATTATGGCCCCGCAACAACTTAAGCCTTCTTTCGGACTCACGCTTGTCCAAAACTCGACGAGCAACTGTCAAAAGTAATAACACGGGAGTGTGTTGCTAGCGCCGGCAGAACGCGCAAAAGATAACACCAAGGAGCTCAAGCGCCAGGAACTAGTAAATCGAAATTCCGTCTTCTGAACGGCACCCACGTATTTGTCTTGAGTGCGAGTAGAAGGAATTCTGCGAGCGCACAGCATGGTCTGTCTGATAGCCTGTGTTGTGGCCGCCTCTGTGTATATTCGTAGCGTACTATGTCGCGTCGGTTGTAGCCAAGTTCTGGAAATGCGCAGTAGCCCGTGTATTCGTGCCATTAAGGTTCAGGAAATAAGGCCTGGGAGCAGGGTAATGCTTGGAAATAGAGTGTTTTCGTGGTATGTACGGTATTGTTGGGCATGAGTCGCGTACGCCGTGTGTGTAAATACAAACTGCTCTTGTTTGTAATGCCGCCCATTCACCACTGTCGGGCTTCGCCTGTACATGCATTATTACATGTTAATGTCAAAATAATACTTGCTTGTAATTTAATTTTTTCAGCTCACGTCGTCTGGTGGAGCTTCCTGCGGAAACTACTGCTGCTTACCTGGTGCCACAACGTTGGATGGATGCACAAGAAGCCTGCAACGAGCATTTATAAATAAAATAAACATGTCCTCATTACACAAGGCGTCTTGCGTCTTTATGAAATTGCACGTGGCACATGTTCGATGGCGGCTTGTAAAGATCCTTCGCCATCAATTTTACTTAAAAAATTGGAGGACGCTTAAGCTTCGCCTTCAAGAGTGGAACGCGACAGCGTTCCCGTCGACCCGCCAAGGGGTGTAAGACAGTGCGCTACGGCGCAGCGATCACTTACGAGGCGCCCCGCATCGGACGCGGTGAGCGTCGAGCAACGCAGTGTTCGGCGCGGCAACGAAACGTGCGCCTGAGCAAACGGAACGAACCAAAGAACTCGTTGTCTCGGAGGGGGAAACAATCTACGCCAGCCGAACGTCGTGATCGGCACGGGCAGAGAGATAGATAGATAGTAATCTAAAGAAAGGAACGGCGCTTGATTCTGCAACCCGGGTGGGAGAACGGCGAAGGGTCGTCAGGGGAGAGGGAGTCGGGGCTGCGACGCGCCTTGCACCGGTCCGCGCACAGCCACAATGCGCGCGTGGCGCGCCACCTGTCGGGCAGTGCCGTACATTGAGAGGAGGGGGTCTTCTGTGTTTGCCGCAAGATGGCTCTGCGTGTGCGGTAAGCACAGAAGAAATGTTGCGGAAACGTACTTCGCTACTCGTGTAAATGCGACTTCTGTAAGTTACATGCTCATAATTGCCGACATGCACCGCAGTATAACTTTCTACGACACGTTTCTAAGGCAACACCGCATTCACTAGAAGCGCTTTCGTACTGCTTTCAAGCATCGAACTCGTGGCTGAGTGGTAGCGTCTCCGTCTCACACTCCGGAGACCCTGGTTCGATTCCCACCCAGCCCATCTTCGAAGTTGCTTTTTATTTATGAAGTGCCTGCCGTGATTTATCGCTCACGGCCAACGCCGCGGACGCCGACGACACCGGCTTTTCTGCGACACGAGCTCCTTAACGCTATCGCGTTAATAACAAAACGATTTCGCGCGAAGAGCGCGCGCGGTTGAGCTGTAGAAAAAAAACGGAGCCGGCGTGGCGCGTACCAGCTGTTATTCAAAACGCGCGCACAAATCCGAAACCGGAAGTCTGGTTGAGGTATTAACGCCTACGGCTTGGTGCGCTGCAGTCGATTCGGCCGCTGGGCTCTATGGGAGTTGTCCGCTCTTGTTCCTTTCTCTCATAGACTTTCCTACAAAAATTACTAGAGGGAACTCTGGCGCTGCAGTCGTTGTCCTACCATGGGAATGATGGGAAGTACATGGATTTGTCTGATCTTCTTGCTGGTGGATTCAGACGTTCTTGTGGCTTTGTATGTTACGCTATATAAATCTTATTGTCGTATATTTTAGCGCAATCGATATTCTTCGAAGTGCAGAAGACGCCAGGAACGCGTACAGTTGCTGTTAATTGCAACGATTGAGCTTGTCTATGTGCCCAAATCGAAACGCGCCACGCGTCTCTAGCGTCTCAAAGCACTGGCATGCCCGCGATAAGTTCATAAGTGCGTTTCATTCGCTTGTCGATACATGCATCCGTGGCTTAATAAAGAAAAAAAAAGCATCCGTGGCTTAATGGTTTCAATATCAGGCTTCTGTACTAGAGTCCCTGTGTTCGAATCCTGCCGTCGGTCAATTTTAATGATGTTTATTTAATTATTTGTTACGCAATACACTGTTGAAAATGACGAGTTTACAAAGTCACAAAGCCGTTTGAAGCCAAAAAGGACGAAGTTTAGGCAAATCCATGTACTTCCCATAATTCCCATGCTGGGACAACCGCTCCCATTGTATCTCACGTAGACACTAGCGCCAGAGTTCCCTCTAGTAATTTTCTAGGAAACTCTATGATCGGGTAATTTTAATGAGGTTTATTTAATTATTTATTAAGCAATACACTGTTGAAAATGAGTTTACAAAGTCACAAAGCCGTTTGAAGCCGAAAGAACGAAGTTTAGGCAAATCCATGTACTTCCCGTAATTCCCATGCTGGAACAACCGCCCCATTGCAGCTACCGTAAACACTAGAGCCAGAGTTCCCTCTAGTAATTTTTCTTGGAAACTCTATGCTTTCTCTATGACGCTTCGATGAACAACGCCATAGTTTCTCACTACATTACCTAGAGGGAAATCTGGCGCTGCTGCGCTGTGGTATGCATGGGAATGCCGGTATATTGTGACTTCGGATTGGCATTGTTCTCGTAGAGACAGGACACCTTGAAGACGTGCTTGGCAAGTAGCGTTCCGTCTGTCACAATGATTCATTTTCTACTAAAACAGCACGTATAAAGCTTTAGCTTTATTACTACACAAAAACATGTTTTTTTTTAACTATGAGAACTTGTTATTGCATGTACAATTATATGAAACGTAAGTATCAGCGGGCCGCTAAAGTTGGAGAACAGACGACAAGGTTTGCGCTCGCTTTGAAACAGTTGGTCGTCCGTTCTTGCTTTTCTTCGCTTGGCCATGCATTGTGGGTGAGTAAAGATGTAATATGCGTGAACAGAAACATTTTATGAAGATTTTACTTTGAGAACGCGTTATTTGCGTAGCCATATCCACGTTTTAGACGAAGCCTCTTACGACACCAGCCAATACGAGCCTCGCAGACACATATACCATCATTCCCATGACGGCACGTTGCCCCCTTAAGCCGGCCTGGCGCTCTTTGGCCACATTTGGCCCTTGCGCCACAAAACACCACATTCATCATCATGCCCCCTTAAGGAACTCCCATAGACGGTGGTGCCAGATTACCCTCTAGGTGTTGTAGTGAGAAACCCCATAGAGTTAGAAACCCTATGAATAACGCCAATAACACTGCACAGTGTTGGCTGATAAAATCATGAATCATGATAAATCATGTCTGTGCAGTGCATTACGCAAAAGAAAGTTAAAACGCAATAAAAATACTGGATCATTTCATATTACTGCATATAATCATTTTTTCAGTTATAAAAGCGGTATATGCCACCTTAAAAAGCGTTTATATTCGTTTCTTTGTTTACCACAACACACATACTAAGTCCGATAACACTGGCGCCAACACGGCGTCCGCCCGTTGTTCGCCTCATGTATTGCTATGCAGCGCATATTCGACGTCGTGCCACCGCGTACCTGTTCGCCGTGGCAATTCGCTCCATGTAGCCCGCGCTTAAGCAAAAGTTTGTGCCAGATATTTGGTGCAGTGGCATTGACACCTCTTCGCTCTCCCTTAGGAGGTGCGCAATGCGAAGTTGAATATCCTGGCAACTGACCCACGGTTTCAGGGATCGTGTCATGATTCATTAGTTTGGAGAGCATCTGCATTTCGCCGCCGTCTTACTTGTGGCCTGTTAGTTCATGACGAAGTCTTGCTTGGTAAGTGTACCTAAAGTAGCAGCGCTTGTTCCACACGTAAAACCTACACAGTCAAATAGTTTTGCATCCTGGCCAGCTTTAAGAAGTCATGATTCACTAGAAATGTGTTGTGAATGCAGCAGCACCTAATGAACCTGCAGCGACTTACCAGAGAAACAAGTCTCTTTTAGAAGGCAGATATTTTTACCAGCATGGATACAACAGCTGACATGTTATTCTGTTTATTTACTTAATAATTTCAATACACTCAATGCCACGTGGAGCGTTACAAGCAGGGGTGGCATTCTACAGAACACGTTGAAATGGCGGCTTTCAAGGATGATGGAAAAGGGTTGCTGTCGATAGACTCGGGGAGCTGGTTCACTGGTCACTGTCCTTGGAACGAAGGAGTAAGCATGTGCTTGAAACTTTCGGCATCGACGTTGAAGTCGTGATCAGTGTAGTATATATTGTAGAGTGGTGCTAGTTGCGCTATTTTTTATGTCGCAATGTCTGTGATTTTGTTTGTTGCAGCGACATCGGTGCGGGAGTGATTAGAAAGGATCAAAGGGGTAGCTCGATTTTGGGTACCTTCAGGAGAAGAGGTACGAAAGGTAGAGTAAGGATCCCAGATACAGGCAGCGTCTTCGAGAGTAGACCGCAGAAGTGTTTTATAAAATAACACGTCTGAAGAGAGAGGAGCTAGTAAGTTTTGGTGGAAGATGTATGTTTAGGCAGGGGCGAATGGGATGAATGGAGCGGAAAACCATGAGTATGAAATAAATATTGCATGTCCAACTTAACCTGAGAATGAGATTTGCAGGCAGGACAACAGGTGAAATTGGGCTTTTCTCTGTAATGAGCCGAACTTTCTTTACAACTTTCCGTGAAGGGTCAATGTTTGATAGGTATTGCAAATAAATCCAAGACCCGCTGCTGTTGTAAAGGGGCTCTGGTAGACTCTGTGTTCTTGCATTGTGCCTTAACGTATCCATGTTCGTACACTGTCATTGAACACTTTACAGGGGGACTATGGGTACCCGCTAGAGCCATGGATCATTACTCCTGTGCCTGGTCACCCAAATTGCCTTACGGCAGAGGGGCGCTATAATGAGGCACATGCAGCAATGCGAAATGCCGTCAAGCGGTGCATAGGTAGTAGTAGAAAACATTTATACACAAAAGAGGAAAGAAATACGGAGAAAAAAATGTACAGTGAGTGGAGTCATCATTTAAAAACTCCAGTGGCCTTGGCTGCTGCTCTCACCTGAATTACCAGTCCGCGCTGGGTCTCTAGGTCTGGGCTGGACAGGGTGGCCTCCCACTGAGCCCTCCGGCTGTTATGTTTGTATGTCTGGCGGTTTGGGTCCCGTACACCTCCACGTGAAGTGGTAGGCAGTGGGCTGTTCGTTACACCAGGGGTATGCGGCTTTGTAGTGTTCTGAGAAGATGTATTTGTGTAAGTTGGGGAAAGTCTTGGTCTGAAGCTGTCTCCAGTCCCGCTTTCTGTGCGTTTAGCCCCTTATGTGGTGGGGGGTAAAGCTGTCATTTGCGCAGGTATTGAAGTCTCACGCCGTAAGCCGTGGGGACGGGGAGGGTGGTTGTGGAATCGAGGATTCCACAACCACACCACTATCTTCCTGTCTCTTAACTATATGCCGAACATTCTTCGCTCTATCGCTCTTTGCGCGTTCCTTAACTTGTTTGCAAGCTTCTTTGTCAGTCTCCACGTTTCTGCCCATATGCTAGCACCGGTAGAATGCGCTGATTGTACACCTTTCTTTTTAATGATAATGCTAAGCTTCCAGTCAGGATCTGGCATGTGCTCCAACCCGTTTGTATTCTTTTGCTACTTTTGCTATAACTTCGAGATTGCTGGTGCTATTACCCTGCTTATCTTTCAGTGCATAAATCTTGGTTTGACCTACGCCAAGCTTCCTTCACTGATTTCATGCTGCGTCCATCATTTACGGCTTTTTTCAGTCTTTGTAACGTTATAATTTTGAATATCACTTACTTTCGCCTTGTTGATCAGTTTTGACTGTTTCGCGAATTCTATCTTATCTCTTGAGTTGGACACTTTCATTCTTTGCCGTTTCTTTAATAGGTCTTTTGTTACTTGAGAGAGCGTGCCTACTGGTTGCCTTGGTGCCTTGCCTCGCACTTCAATTGCTGCCTCTGAAGCCATCCTCGTTACGGTTTCATTCATTACCTCTATGTCATCCTCATCTCTCTGTTCTAAACCTGCATATTGTTTGCAAGTACCAGCCTGAATTGGTCTGCTTTTACCCTTACTGCATCTAGATTGGCTTGTTTCTTCTTGACCAATTTTAATCTTTGCCTCTTCAAATTAAGGTGAATCCTAGCCCTCACTAACCTATCAGTGTTGATCAGACACATATTGCTATGGTTAATGGAACACAAACTGGCGAGTGTTAATTTTACTTTAACAGAACAATACCTTTTGGTTTATTTTCCGCTTAATCTGTGTGCCATCATCATCTGTTCAATTATACATACTGTCTATAGTATGCGCTGTGGGGTCAATTAGGCGTGATGATTATTTTTTACTTTTTTCGTCACTTTAGCGGGTACACTGCAATGTGTGACTAAGTACAGGTGTGAACTTGTGGGCATTGCAACCACAAAGACGTGAAAAATGTGAACCGAATGCAGGTGGCAAATATACAAGCATGCGAGAAGGAAGAGACTTGCATGGTGGCATACATTTATTTTCAGACAGCCTATACAAGTGGAAGTGGTGTGTACACATTCAGTTAAGAGACGTATGAAAGCTGAGAGGAGGGCGAATATCAACATTTTCTAAGAAATAGTAAATATTGAATATCAAATAGCAAAACACGGACACACATTTACAGGAGGAATGTTTATTGTGGTATGTTTATAGGTATGATGCATGTACGGACAAGTAAAAAAAACAGCCAAGTATATCAGGTACAAAGGACCAGTTTTAAACACAGAAACACTAATTTGCAAGTAAAAAACTACTTATATTCGCTCAAATACTTTAGAGTGACTGCAAATAGGCTCTTCAGGAACTATGAGCTGCTGTGTGACTAGCTTTCCAAAGAATGCAAAATAAATAGTTGCTCAAAAATAAGATCAACAGCTTTCTTTCCTCTTTTTTACAACATGTGCACTGTAGACACTTGCAAAGGTGTCATTTGCAGAGAAAACATCACAGGTTGTAGCGTAAAAATGAAACTCCATGACTAGACATCCAAAAGCACTAAATGACAGAATACAAACGAAATTCGCAGGTGGTCATGTATGCTTTTGCTGCAAAACCTAGAACCAAACATTAACTCCTCATTTTACTTCTGCGATGCTTCAAAAACTCTTGCCATTTCAGTTCTCACATTTTGCTATACTTTCCTTAGCAGACATCGAAGAGTAAATATAAATTAACAGTCGCCTAATTGCTGCTACATATATTGCAATTCGTAAATATTACAAAGTACTGAACAGCTTTTCTCCTAAGTATCCCCCCTCCCTACGAATGGAAGTGATCAATAAGGAAAAACCTATGAGCATCAGCATACTTTCAAGCCTTGCTAATCTGCACAACCTTAGGTATTACCCTTTTGAAGTAGACATACTGCAGTCTATCTACAAGTGCCTGCATATGCTTGGTGTCTCTCGGTACATGAATGACAAGGCTCTCGACTTTCGGATATACTATAAAATGGCACAGTTTCATGTGAAGGAGAAGCATGCCCAGTTGAACTTGGGAATAATACTTGTGAGCACGTCTCAATGCATAATTTTCTCAATCGCACACAATAAATGCCAGCTTCTTAGCATATAGAAGGTCTTGTATGCTACAGTGCTTGCCTAGAACAGGACACTTCACTTCCAGCAAGATGTTTGCTCCCCTCTGCTCCCTTATTCCATCCGGGCTGTAGCCAAGCCAAGGAACATCTGGAATGACGACGAGTCCCAGCTTGCTCACGCTTTCGTTATGAGTCTTCTCGTACTCTTCAAGTGCACGAGGCTCGTTATCTTTTCCATACATTCCCCGCAGGGGCGTCTGCGCAAGCAGGCGTTTGGTGTGTTGCGACACCACGGACCCGAGCACACGAGGGTTGGACCCTCCCGCGTGTAGCCGTGCGCGGCTTAGCCGTGTCCGGGGAAAAGGGGATCCTGGGGGTTGAGCCAATGCCGGGTGTTTGGACCTTTACGGCCCCTCGGCGGCGGCAACACACCCCTTTGGCCTCGGCTTCACGTAGACGGCACCCCCGGACTGACCCACCCGGGGGAAATCGGTAGTTGCCTTTTCCTGTCTCTCTCTCCCTCCTACCTTCGTCTTTCTCTCACTTTCAATCTTTCCTGTCCTCTCTTTATTTTCGTGTTACTTCCGACTTCGTAGGCAGCAAGGGTTAACCTTGTGCATTATATCCAGTCTTGGGTATATGTATTCGGTTATAGCGGGGTTGTACCGCTGGCGTGCGCAGAACTGAATATTTTCCGTCCTGTGTCGTCCCCTGGTTGGGCTCCATGGTGGGTGGCGGCCACCCCTGCCGAAAACACCATTCTACTAATGGCCACTTCTTTCCCCCCACTACCTGATCGCCCTCAGAAACGAGGGCGCACCGAAGATGTCTTCCAATTTCTTGGAAACAAACTGCCAAACTTCCCCAGATTCCATGTAGTTCATTCAAACAAACCTCTGATTGATTTCTCCTTTCCTAGTCTCTAAGAATCTGACCGAAACTCTTGGCGCAGGCTATAAGGCAACGAAAATGGCAAGCGGCGATCTCCTTCTGGAACTCCGCGATCCAAAACAGCTTGAAAATCTTCCTAAAGTTCAGTCATTTGGGGAAATCCCAGTAACAATAACCCCACACCGAACTATGAACACCAGTCGTGGTGTTGTTTCTGACGACGATTTGATGGAGTTAACAGAAGTAGAACTGCTTGAAGGCTGGAGTGAGCAAAACGTGATCAATGTCAAAAGAATCATGCTAAGGCGCGACGGGAAGGAAATAAAAACGAAGCATCTTGTACTGACTTTCTCTTCAAGCATTCTGCCTGAGACACTCGAGGCCGGCTATGTAAAGCTACGAGTCAGGCCGTATGTTCCGAATCCCCTCCGCTGCTTCAAATGCCAGCGTTTCGGCCACAGTTCCCAGAACTGCCGAGGCCGGCAGACATGTGCAAAATGTAGTTCCCGTGACCATGCCTCTGAGACGTGCGAAAACGCTCCACACTGCGTGAACTGTGATGGCGAGCATGCCGCATACTCGCGGTCATGCCCGTCTTGGAAGAAAGAAAAAGAAATAGTCACAATCAAAGTAAAAGAAAACATATCATTCAAAGAGGCACGCAGGCGGGTTGCATACCTTCCTAAGGCCAGCTTTGCCGAAGTGGCGCGTCAGGGGGCAGCGTCACAACGGCCTCCGGCGGCTGTCCGACCCACAAGCCGTGAGTCGGCAGTTACGCCATCTGCCCCCGCGGCGGTTGCAGCTAGCACTGCTCCGTCAACCCAGCAGACAGGGCCACCGACCCCGAAGGTGTGCGCAGCCGAGGCTGCCCCAACCTCCCCGGCCCCTTCCAGCGCTGGCAACAGCCGGCGCAACCAAATCCCGCAGAGTGCCCCATCGACCTCCGGGCTGGTGGGCGCAGGGGTCTTGCCCTCCAAATCGGGACCCTCGCTGGTAACTTCCCGCTCGCAAGAGCACGTGTCCGGCGCCTCACAGGAGGCAATGGACACTACACCTATCTCCACGGCGCGCCAAGCGCCTAAGGAGCGGCGAGGCTCCCTCGAACGCTCCAGAAAGGGCAGAACTCCCGTTACAGGGCCTCGAAAGAGCTCTGTAACCTAAGGCATCACCTCCGTTTCCGTAAACACAGCACCAATTTTTCTTTAAATATGGATACACAAATCATCCAATGGAATGTCAGAGGTCTTCTCAGGAATCTCGATGATCTGCAAGAACTTATCCATAAACACAATCCAAAAGTGCTGTGTTTACAGGAAACACATTTAAAACCAAAACACACAAATTTTCTTCGACAACACGTTACTTTTCGCAAAGACCGCGATGATGCTGTCGCATCATCGGGTGGTGTTGCCATTGTAATTCAAAAAAGCATAGCGTGTCAACGTTTACAGCTACGAACGGCCCTCGAAGCAGTGGCGGTTCGAGTTGTCCTGCTGAACAAACTCATCACTATTTGTTCGCTTTACATACCCCCACATTACAAATTAAAGAAACCTGAATTTCAGTCCTTCATAGATGAATTGCCAGAACCTTATGTTGTTCTTGGCGATTTCAATGCACACAGCACCTTGTGGGGAGACTCTCGTATCGATGCGCGAGGTCGTCTCGTTGAACAGTTCCTTTTCTCTTCTGGTGCGTGCCTTCTGAATAAGAAGAAACCCACATATTACTGTCTTGCAAACAATACCTTTTCTTCAATTGATCTGAGCATAGTTTCTCCGTCCACACTGCCTGAACTAGAATGGGAAGTTACGAACGATCCTTACGGAAGCGACCACTTCCCCGTACTATTAAGAACACTTAAAGAAGACGAATATCCACCACAGGCTCCTAGGTGGAAGACTGAGACAGCAGACTGGGAGAAATTCCGTAACTTAACTAGTATATCATGGGATGACATGTCCTCGTTAGGAATTGATGCTGCCGTGGAATATTTTACAGCCTTTATAATAGATGCCGCAACTAAATGTATATCACAAGTAAATGGATTGGCATGCAAACGGTGAGTCCCGTGGTGGAACGACGATTGTAGGATCGCTCGTAAGAAACAAAACAAAGCGTGGGGGATGCTACGTGCCTCCCCCACTGCGGAGAATCTTATCAATTTTAAAAAAGTAAAATCCCAAGGCAGGCGAACCCGCCGACAAGCCAGAAGAGAGAGTTGGCAGAAGTTTTTATCTGGTATCAACTCCTATACAGATGAGGCCAAAGTCTGGAACAGGGTTAATAGGATAAAAGGGCGACAAACATATTCACTTCCTTTGGTGAACACACGAGGTGAAACACTGAAAGATCAGGCAGACACACTTGGAGAACACTTTGAGAGCGTGTCGAGTTCAAACCACTATTCGCAATCATTTTTGAAATACAAACAAATAGAAGAATGTAAGCCAATAATACAAAAATCCAGACAGAATGAACCTTATAACCGGCCGTTCAGTATTGCAGAGTTGAGAGCTGCTTTCACCACATGCAAAAGCTCTGCACCGGGACCTGATAGAGTCATGTACGAAATGATCAGAATTTTACACACTGACACCAAACTTACACTACTCACGCTTTTCAACGCTATTTGGGCTACGGGATGCCTCCCATCCGCATGGAAAGAAGCGATTGTGGTCCCTGTTCTTAAGCAGGGTAAAGACCCTTCCTTGGCGGCAAGCTACCGCCCGATAGCTCTTACAAATTGTCTTTGTAAGGTTTTTGAAAAAATGGTTAACCGTAGACTTGTACATTTACTTGAACTTAACAATGCCCTCGATCCCTTTCAGTGTGGCTTCAGAGAAGGGAGGTCCACAACCGATCACCTTGTGCGCATTGAGGGAAACATTCGCGACGCCTTTCTACATAAACAATATTTCCTATCCGTATTCCTCGATATGGAGAAGGCGTACGACACTACCTGGCGCTATGGAATCTTGAGAGACTTGTCGGGAATTGGCATCCGTGGCAATATGCTCGTCCTAATAGACAGCTATTTGTCCAACCGTACATTCCGCGTGAAAGTCGGCAATGTATTGTCGCGGCCTTTTATACAGGAAACTGGTGTACCTCAAGGAGGTGTACTTAGCTGCACGCTCTTCATCGTGAAAATGAACACCCTTCGTGCTTCATTACCGCCAGCCATTTTTTATTCTGTTTACGTAGACGACGTACAGATGGGTTTCAAATCCTGCAACCTTACTGTATGTGAGAGGCAAGTTCAACAGGGCTTGAACAAAGTGTCCAGATGGGCAGAAGAAAACGGATTTAAAGTTAACCCCAACAAAAGTTCTTGTGTGCTTTTCACAAGAAAAAAAGGGGTCATTGCAGAACCCACTATCGAAATGTATGGTCAGCGAATTCCTGTGAAAAAAGAACACAAGTTCTTAGGCATCATACTTGATTCCAAATTAACGTTTATTCCACACATAAAGTACCTCAAGGACAAATGCTTAAAAACAATGAACTTACTTAAAGTGCTATCCCACACAACATGGGGCAGCGACAGAAAATGTTTAATGAATCTTTACAAGAGCCTCATCCGATCACGGTTGGACTACGGTACCGTGATCTATCATTCTGCAGCCCCGAGCGCGCTAAAGATGCTAGACCCGGTCCACCACCTAGGAATCCGATTGGCCACTGGAGCTTTCAGAACAAGTCCTATTGAAAGCTTATATGCAGAATCAAATGAGTGGTCACTCCATCTTCAAAGAACTTACATCAGCCAAAGATATTTCCTGAAAGTGCACTCTAACCCTCAACATCCATGTTTCAATACCGTTAACGATATGAGATATGCTACACTCTTTCATAATCGTCCTTCCGTAAGACAGCCTTTCTCGCTGCGTGTGAGGGAACTTAGTGACGAAATGCGTGTCCCAATCCTCGAGCTTTGCCCAATGCATCCAGCCAAGCTGCTACCTCCTTGGGAGTGGCAGCTGATACAATGTGATATATCCTTCATGCAAGTTACAAAACATGCTCCAGAGATTGAAATCCAAATGCATTTCCGGGAACTCCAGCACAAATACTCCTGCACGGAGTTCTTCACAGACGCATCGAAGTCACACGACGGGGTGTCCTATGCAGCCGTCGGCCCATCCTTCTCTGAAACCGATGTACTGCATCCGGAAACTAGTATCTTTACGGCTGAAGCTTACGCACTGCTGTCGGTCGCAAAGCATATAAATAAGTCAAAACTCCAGAAATCAGTTATATATACGGACTCCCTTAGTGTTGTGAAGGCCTTGATGTCTTTCTGTAGCCACAAAAATCCGGTAATTAATCAACTCCACTCCGCGCTGTGTAAAGCATATATATCTAACCAACATGTGATTATATGCTGGGTACCTGGTCATAGGGGTATTGAGGGAAACGTACTAGCTGACCAGATGGCCACATCCATTTCATTGCATGCAGTTAGTCCTACTGCTTCGGTCCCTGTCACAGACCTGAAGCCTTTCCTAAGAAGAAAACTGCGAAACCACTGGCAACGTATGTGGGACGCAGAAGTAAATAATAAACTGCACGTAATAAAGCCACAGTTAGGTTCTTGGCCCTCCGTAACAAAATCGCGGCGAACAGATGTCCTATTCTGTCGCCTCAGAATAGGACACACATTTGGCACGCATAACTATTTACTCACTGAAAATAATCCTCCAACCTGCGGTAGATGCGGGGAGAGGCTGACCGTCCTCCACGTCCTCCTGGAGTGTCGGGCAGCCGAATCCGAAAGAAGGAAACATTTTTCGCTAGCATACCGGCAGCACATCCCCCTACATCCCGTAATGCTACTCGGCCCAGAACCTTTATTTGACACCAACGCAGTCCTAAGTTTCCTGAAAGATGTTGTCCTGCATGTTTTTAGCCCCACATGTTCGTAGCGGGTCCTCTCTTCAGAGGATGCCGCTGCGATAGCTCTTTAGTATAGCACATGCCTCTAGGCTCTTGGGTTTCAAGGGCTCTGGCGAGGCAGCAGTGCTCCAAGTAATTTTACCATCTTATATATTTTTATTTTGCATCATTCTTCTACGATAGATTTTAATGTTCGTAGTATTCGTCATTAGTCATCGCCATAATTTTATAGTACATAGATTTTACGCATTTACAGCGACTATTTTTAGGCCTCTTTACAGCCAAGTCACATCTTCCATAATACATCGATAACACTACCACCTGTCATGGCGCTCTTTGGCCAAACCTGGCCCTTGCGCCACAAAACACCACACATCATCATCATCATTTTCCATACATTGTGGCTTCATTTCCTTTGAAAGGCTCCCTGCAGTACAGCCTGTCCAGCTTTGCTTCCCAACTGCGTGTACCCCTTCAAACGTGTAAAGCTCTCTGCAGATGCTTCCAGTAATTCTTTTTCTTTTCGTTCGCTGTGCCACAGAGTGTATGACTGATCATTTGTCTCGCGGCATACTTCCCTAGCTTTGGCATAGCAGAGGCACACATTTTGACGATAGAAACTCTTTTCATTTTCATTTAGATGTTCAAGAGTAAACCTTTTCGGTACTGTTTTTTCACCATCTAGCACAAATTAAAAAAAATGAAAATTTTCTGTACTCTCTCAAGTAGCAACCTTGTGTGAAAATTGTGTCGATGGCGCGGACTATCTTCAAGTTGCTGGTGAAAGGGATTGACTTTCTTGCACAAGTTTTGTGTTTTGCCAGTGCAGAATGTGGTACTGCGTCAGTAAGTTCTTTCCTAACCAGGGCTTGAACATCTTCAGTGACGCTTATTGGTTGAAGCTGCTCGACATGGCAAAACAAACTAATTGGCCTTTGGTTTGTAGACTCTGGCGGCACTGGCACGTCCCCACTGTTGTTGCACATCCGTGCATGACAATGAATCCAGGGAAGTGACACTCGTCCTGTATATCAAGATATACATACTTTGCTGAGATACTCTCTGTTTCGGCTTTTTTCTGCATCTTTCATATGATTCAAGAAAACGTTTCCTAACAGTGTCGCGATGGTGCTAGTTGGAATTCTGTGATGTAACTTGGTAGTGCGGGAAAAAATGAGACAGACGGGAACCATTTCAGTATTGAGTTAGCGCTTGTGCACGTTGGTTCCATTTTGTTTCATTCTTTGTTTCCGTGTTAGTAAGTTACATCAACAATATTTTACAGCAGATTCAGAATCAAAATCCTACAGTAAACAAATAAAAAAGCCCAGAAGGTTTAAAACATTTCTGGGCCTTCTGTGGTTATTAATACAGCCTGTGCCCACCTGAAGTGACTGACGCAACACATACTCAATTGATTGTTATGCAGAAACATGATCTTGAAACTCGGTTCTGAGTGCGACAACAAGCACCAGATGGCATTGAAAAGGCATCATTGGCTTCTATGTTCGCCTTTTACAATGTGGCTCTTAGTTCGACATGAGGTAAACACATTCACTGTCACTTGGTGCACATTACACTCAAGCCAACTAAGGAAAATAAATAAACACTTGATGTAAAAAGTTTTACCTGTTGAAATATATCAAAGTGGCAAACACATGTTTGCATTGACCGGAGAGACCGGCCTTGCACGTGCGTTCTCCCTGAAAACAATCAAACCAATGTTAAGCACGCAAACGACCTTAAAACCGCTAAATATTTACAGGGTAAATGCGTAGGCTTCCACATGCACATTGAATTCTGGAAGCCGAAAACAACACATTGGTGCTTTTGTGACATTAGAACGACGAAGTTGCGCGTTTACCCCGCAGGGGCGTCTGCGCAAGCAGGCGTTTGGTGCGTTGCGACACCACGGACCCGAGCACACGAGGGTCGGACCCTCCCGCGTGTAGCCGTGCGCGGCTTAGCCGTGTCCGGGGAAAAGAGGATCCTGGGGGTTGAGCCGATGCCGGGTGTTCGGACCTATAAGGCCCCCCGGCGGAGGCAACACACCCCTTTGGCCTCGGCTTCACGCAGACGGTACCCCCGGACTGACCCACCCGGGGGAAATCGGTAGTTGCCTTTTCCTGTCTCTCTCTCCCTCCAGCCTTCGTCTTTCTCTCACTTTCCACCTTTCCTGTCTTCTCCTAGCTTCCGTTTACTTCCAATTTTTCCAGGCAGCAAGGGTTAACCTTGTGTGAATAACCAACCTAGGTTATCTCATATTTGGTTAGAGCGATAACGTACAGCTGGCGTTTGCAGGACCTGTTTTTACAGTCCCTGTAAGGTCCCCTTGTAGGGCTCCACGGTGGGTGGTTGGCGTTATCGCCGAAAATTACATTATTCTATGGCTAGTTCCTTCCCTCCCCTCCTTGATCGCCCTCACAAAAGAGGGCGCACCGAAGATGTGTTCAAGTTCTTTGGTCGTGAAAGACCCAACTTCCCACGGTATCATGTCATCCACTCTGAAAAATCCGATAAGCAAGTACGAAATATCTCCCCTTTTCTAGTTTCCAAGTCCTTAACTGATGTCCTTGGTCCAGGCTACAAGGTATCAAGGCTGGCAAGTGGCGATCTCCTGTTAGAACTACATGACCAGAAACAATACGAAAAGTTGCCCAGTCTAGTGTCATTTGGGGATGTTCCATTGACAGTAACTCCTCACCGCACTCTGAACACCACCCGCGGCGTTGTGTCTGATCACGATTTGCTCCAGCTGACAGAAGCTGAGCTCTTGGAGGGCTTCAGTGAGCAGAACGTTGTCAATGTCAGAAGAATTAAGATCAGAAGGGATGGTAAAGAAATTCAAACGAAGCACCTAATACTCACATTCGGTTCAAGTATTCTGCCCGAGTCTGTAGAGGCCGGGTACATCAAGCTCCGTGTCAGACCATATTGTCACGTGGCAGTGACGTTAAAGAACACAGTAGCAGTACTGTGAAAGACAAACTAGCTTTTATTGGGCGAACCTGTGCCCACAAAACAGGGTACACTTAAAGCACAACGATAGCGGCGAACACAGTCGGCGATCGTCGAAAATCTGATCTGCGGGTCAAGCGCGTCGGCTTTTATAGAGCAGTCGTCGAATGTTCCAGACTAATCGCTCGGACCCGCGTGCCTTCCACAAATTTCTACACCATTCGCGTCAGGCGAATAAATCAGATAACACAAGGTTCGGCGACAACAGACTACGCATAGAAGCATCGATAACTTTCCAGAAACTTCGGATACATGCAAGCGCGTCCCGCGCTGTGCGATAAGATTTGTTCGGCGGCGAAACGTGGTCGCCCGATAAATATAAGTACACGTGTCAATACCCCCCTCTTAAAAAGCATCGTCCCGATGCTACAATAAGAGCGAAACACAAAAGGACACTTATTAAACGTAAGTAACAAAACAACGAAAAGAAACAAAGTCCAAAAGAAAGTCACGCGAAGTCCCAAAGTTCGTCAACGCTGGTGGTACGGCTTGAGTCGCACAACGTGGACAATTTCAGGTCGTGAGCGGCGCCGCTGTGACAGCGAAATGCCATCTGGCACGACCTCATAGTCCAGTGCGCCCACACGTCGGATGATCTTGTACGGTCCGAAATAGCGTCGGAGTAGTTTCTCACTGAGTCCTCGTCGGCGTATCGGGGTCCAGACCCAAACACGGTCGCCAGGTTGGTACTCGACGAAGCGTCGCCGGAGGTTGTAGTGTCGACTGTCGGTCCTCTGCTGGCTCTTGATTCGCAGGCGGGCGAGCTGTCGGGCTTCCTCGGCACGCTGGAGATAGCTAGCAACGTCAACATTCTCTTCGTCAGTTACGTGGGGCAGCATGGCGTCAAGCGTCGTCGTCGGGTTCCTGCCGTAAACCAGCTTAAACGGCGTGATCTGTGTTGTTTCTTGCACCGCCGTGTTGTACGCAAAGGTTACGTACGGCAGGACCACGTCCCACGTCTTGTGTTCGACGTCGACGTACATTGCTAGCATATCGGCGAGGGTCTTGTTCAGGCGCTCTGTAAGACCATTCGTCTGCGGATGGTACGCAGTTGTCCTCCTGTGGCTTGTCTGGCTGTACTGCAGAATGGCTTGGGTGAGCTCTGCTGTAAAAGCCGTTCCTCTGTCTGTGATGAGGACTTCTGGGGCACCATGTCGCAGCAGGATGTTCTCGACGAAAAATTTCGCCACTTCGGCTGCGCTGCCTTTTGGTAGAGCTTTAGTTTCAGCAAAACGGGTGAGATAGTCCGTCGCCACGACGATCCACTTATTCCCGGATGTTGATATCGGAAACGGCCCCAACAAATCCATCCCAATCTGCTGGAATGGTCGGCGAGGAGGTTCGATCGGCTGTAGTAATCCCGCTGGCCTTGTCGGTGGTGTCTTGCGTCGTTGGCAGTCTCGGCATGTCTTGACGTAACGGGCGACGTCGGCGGTCAGACGCGGCCAGTAATACCTTTCCTGTATTCTCGACAGCGTCCGGGAGAATCCGAGGTGCCCAGCGGTTGGATCGTCGTGTAGGGCGTGCAATATTTCTGGACGCAGCGCTGACGGTACAACAAGAAGGTAGCTGGCGCGGACTGGCGAGAAGTTCTTCTTCACGAGCAGGTTGTTTTGTAGCGTGAACGAAGACAACGCGCGCTTAAATACCCTAGGGACAACGTCGGTGTTCCCTTCCAAATACTCGACGAGACCTTTTAGCTCCGGGTCGGCTCGTTGCTGTTTAATGAAGTCTTCCGCGCTTATTATCCCAAGGAAGGCATCGTCGTCCTCGTCGTCTTGCGGCGGGGGATCGATGGGGGCGCGCGATAAGCAGTCGGCGTCGGAGTGCTTTCGTCCGGACTTGTAGATCACCGTGACGTCATATTCTTGCAGTCTGAGGCTCCACCTCGCCAGCCGTCCTGAAGGGTCCTTTAAGTTAGCTAGCCAACACAACGCGTGATGGTCGCTGACGACTTTGAATGGCCTGCCATATAGATATGGGCGGAATTTTGCTGTAGCCCAAATGATGGCGAGGCATTCCTTTTCAGTCGTAGAATAATTGCCTTCCGCTTTTGACAGCGACCGGCTAGCATAAGATATCACCCGTTCATGCCCGTCTTTCTTCTGGACTAGGACGGCACCGAGGCCTAGGCTACTGGCGTCAGTGTGGATTTCGGTATCGGCGTCTTCGTCGAAATGTGCGAGTACCGGCGGCGACTGCATGCGTCGTTTTAGTTCTTGAAATGCGTCGGCCTGCGCCGTTTGCCATTTGAACTCGACATCAGATTTGGTTAGATGCGTTAGCGGCTCAGCGATGCGTGAAAAGTCCTTGACAAAGCGCCTGTAGTAGGCACACATGCCAAGGAATCTGCGCACTGCCTTCTTGTCAATGGGCTGCGGGAACTTTGCGATGGCAGCTGTTTTCTGCGGGTCGGGGCGTACTCCGGATTTGCTGATGACGTGGCCTAGGAACAGAAGCTCGTCGTAAGCGAAGCGGCACTTTTCTGGCTTCAGAGTTAGCCCTGATGATTTGATGGCCTCTAGTACTGTTGCAAGCCGCCTAAGGTGATCGTCAAAATTTCCGGCGAAGACGACGACGTCATCCAAGTAAACGAGACAGGTCTGCCACTTCAATCCTGCTAAAACCGTGTCCATGACGCGCTGGAACGTTGCAGGCGCCGAGCACAGTCCGAATGGCATAACCTTGAACTCGTAGAGGCCGTCTGGGGTGATGAAGGCGGTCTTTTCGCGATCCCTTTCGTCGACTTCTATTTGCCAGTAGCCAGACTTGAGATCCATCGACGAGAAGTATTTAGCGTTGCAGAGCCGATCCAATGCGTCGTCTATTCGTGGGAGGGGGTATACGTCCTTCTTCGTAATCTTGTTCAGACGACGGTAATCGACGCAGAAACGCAGGGTTCCGTCCTTTTTCTTTACCAGGACCACAGGGGATGCCCAAGGGCTTTTCGACGGCTGGATGATGTCGTCGCGGAGCATTTCGTCGACTTGTTGCCTAATAGCTTCACGTTCTCGCGTCGAAACTCGGTAAGGGCTCTGGCGGAGTGGTTGAGCGCACTCTTCGGTTATTATGCGATGCTTTGCAACTGGTGTTTGTCGAATCTTTGATGAAGTCGAAAAGCAGTCCTTGTATCGTCGGAGAAGACTTCTGAGCTCTTGCTGCTTGCTTATGGGGAGACTTGGATTTACGTCGAAGTCTGGTTCGGGGACTATGGTCGGCGGGGTAGATGCGGCAGAATCTGTGAGGACTAAGGCATTGCTCGTTTCCACAATTTCCTCGATGTACGCGATTGTCATGCCCTTGCTGATGTGCTTGAACTCTTGGCTGAAGTTGGTTAGCATCACTTCCGTTTTCCCTCCGTGGAGTCGAGCGATCCCTCTTGCGACGCAAATTTCACGGTCTAGCAGTAGACGTTGGTCGCCTTCGATGACACCTTCTACGTCAGCGGGTATTTCGGTGCCGACCGAAATAACAATGCTGGAGCGAGGCGGGATGCTCACTTGATCTTCGAGCACACTCAAGGCGTGGTGACTACGAGGGCTCTCCGGTGGTATCGCTTGATCTACAGACAGGGTTATCGACTTCGACTTCAAGTCGATGACTGCGCCATGTTGGTTTAGGAAGTCCATGCCGAGAATGACGTCGCGTGAACACTGCTGGAGGATAACGAAGGTGGCAGGGTAAGTCCGGTCATGAACGGTAATTCTTGCCGTGCAGAGTCCAGTCGGCGTAATCAGGTGTCCTCCAGCGGTCCGAATTTGAGGGCCTTCCCATGCAGTCTTAACCTTCTTCAACTGGGCGGCGATGTGTCCGCTCATGACGGAGTAATCAGCACCGGTGTCCACTAAGGCGGTAACTGCGTGGCCGTCGAGAAGCACGTCGAGGTCGGTGGTTCTTTGTCTCGCGTTGCAGTTAGGTCTTGGCGTCGGATCACGGCTGCGTCGTGTTGAACTGAAACTGGAACATCGCGTCGTCAAGTCGTCTTTCGTCGGTGTAGACTTGGTTTGCTGACTTCGTCGGGACTGCGGCGTGTCTTCATTAGGTCGTCGAGATAGTTTCTTCGTCGTTTTCGTCGTCGGCGGAGGATCTTCGTCAGTTCGACGAACAGCAACCGCACCTCCATCGGTTGCTGCTTTTAGTTTTCCGGATATGGGCTCGCAGAGCGGCCCCGGGCTGGGCCGCTGTATGGTCGGCGCTGCGGCGACAGGTAGCGGCCTGGTGACGGCGAACGGGATGGTCGTCGAGGGTTCCACTGAGTGGCGGCGAGGTAGTCGGCGATATCGCGAGGGCGTTCACCTTGCTGCGGGCGCGGAGCGTTGACGGCGAAACCTCGCAGTCCCATCTCCCGGTATGGGCATCGTCGGTAGACGTGGCCGGCTTCGCCGCAGTGGTAGCAGAGCGGGCGGTGGTCGGGGGTGCGCCAAATGTTCGTCTTCCTCGCGTAGGTGCGCTGGGCGACGGGTGGTCGTGCTGGCGGCGGCGGTGGCGGCGGACGACGGAACTGTGGCGTGACAGCGCCCTGGCGCGGTCGCGGCGGGGGCCCTTGACGGCGTGCGACGGCGGCGTAGGTCATCGCTTCTGGCTGGGGCTGCGGTAATTCAGGTTGCACCTCAGGAGCTCCCAGTGATCGCTGAACCTCATCTTTCACGATGTCAGCAATCGAGGCTACTTGAGGCTGCGACGAATTCAAGACCTTGCGGAGTTCTTCGCGCACAATGGCCCTTATGGTCTCTTGGAGATCAACGGAGCCCAGCGCTTGGACGGCGCACTGAGGCGTGAGCACTTGGCGGTTATATTGCCTAGTGCGCATTTCTAACGTTTTCTCAATCGTCGTAGCCTCTGTCACGAACTCGGCTACGGTCTTCGGTGGGTTTCGGATTAGTCCGGCGAAAAGTTCTTGCTTTACGCCTCGCATCAGGAAACGCACTTTTTTCTCTTCGGACATTTCCGGGTCGGCGTGCCGGAAAAGACGGGTCATCTCTTCTGTAAAGATAGCGATGGTCTCATTAGGTAGTTGGCCTCGGGTTTCCAGCAGAACTTCGGCCCTTTCTTTTCGGACAACGCTCGTGAACGTCCTCAGGAAGTTACTGCGGAACAGGTCCCATGTTGCTAGGGTGGACTCCCGGTTCTCGAACCAAGTCCTCGCGGCATCTTCCAAGGAGAAGTACACGTGTCGGAGCTTATCTTCAGAGGTCCAGCTATTGAAGGTCGCGATCCTTTCGAAGGTTTCGAGCCAGGTTTCAGGATCCTCCGACGTAGCTCCACGGAAGGTAGGGGGCTCTCTGGGTCGTTGAAGTACGATGGGTGAGACTGGGGCAGCCATTGTGGTTGTCTTGGCCACAATCTTCTTGATCTTCTCAGGCAGAAGTCCGTGCTCCGGGGGCAGCTGTTGTAGACGACGGCTTACTCGATGGTCCGTAACTACGTTGGTGCTCTCTTTACGGTCCGGGCTTGGATCACGGCTTGTCGGGGGCGTGCGGTACATGGACCAAAAGCACCTCCACCAGATGTCACGTGGCAGTGACGTTAAAGAACACAGTAGCAGTACTGTGAAAGACAAACTAGCTTTTATTGGGCGAACCTGTGCCCACAAAACAGGGTACACTTAAAGCACAACGATAGCGGCGAACACAGTCGGCGATCGTCGAAAATCTGATCTGCGGGTCAAGCGCGTCGGCTTTTATAGAGCAGTCGTCGAATGTTCCAGACTAATCGCTCGGACCCGCGTGCCTTCCACAAATTTCTACACCATTCGCGTCAGGCGCATAAATCAGATAACACAAGGTTCGGCGACAACAGACTACGCATAGAAGCATCGATAACTTTCCAGAAACTTCGGATACATGCAAGCGCGTCCCGCGCTGTGCGATAAGATTTGTTCGGCGGCGAAACGTGGTCGCCCGATAAATATAAGTACACGTGTCAATATGTACCGAACCCCCTAAGGTGTTTCAAATGCCAGCGTTTCGGCCACAGCTCGCAGAGCTGCCGAGGCCGCCAAACATGTGCGAAATGTAGTGCCCTTGAACACGCCACTGAAGCATGTAATAACTCTCTCCACTGTGTAAACTGTGACGGGGATCACGCCGCGTACTCGCGGTCGTGCCCCTCATGGAAAAAGGAAAAAGAAATTGTAACTATAAAAGTAAAAGACAATATTTCGTTCAAAGAGGCACGAAGGCGGGTATCATACCTGCCCAAGAAAACCTTTGCCGATGTGGCGCGTCAGGGGGCAGCGTCACAACGGCCTCCGGCGGCTGTCCGACCCTCAAGCAGTGAGTTGGCAGTTACGCCATCTGCCCCCGCGGCGGTTGCAGCTAGCGCTGCTCCGTCAACCGAGGAGAAGGGATCATCGACCCCGAAGGTGGGTGCAGCCGAGGCTGCCTCAACCTCCCAGGTCCCTTCCAGCGCTGGCAACGGCCGGCGCAGCCAAATCCCCCAGGGAACCCCATCGACCTCCGGGCTGGTGGGCGCAGGGGTCTTGCCCTCCAAGGCGAGACTCTCCCTGGTGACTTCTCGCTCGCAAGAGCAGGTGTCCGGCGCCTCACAAGAGGCGATGGACACTACACCTATCCTCCAGGGGCGCCAAGCGCCTAAGGAGCGGCGAGGTTCACTCGAACGCTCCAGAAAGGGCAAAACTCCCGTTATAGGGCCTCGAAAGGGCTCTGTAATTTAATCACAGTAATTTCCATAAACACTACTTCTGTTTCTGTACACACAGCACATATTATCACCCAATATGGATACACAAATAATTCAATGGAACGTCAGAGGTCTTCTCAGAAACCTTGATGACGTGCAAGAGCTCATTCAAAAACACAATCCAAAAGTGCTGTGTCTACAGGAAACACACTTAAAACCAAAACACACTAATTTTCTTCGACAGCACATTACTTTCCGCAAAGATCGCGATGATGCTATGGCATCATCTGGCGGTGTTGCCATTGTAATTCAAAAAAGCATAGCGTGTCAATGTTTACAGCTACGAACGGCCCTCGAAGCAGTAGCGGTTCTAGTTGTCCTGCTGAACAAACTCATCACTATTTGTTCGATTTACGTACCCCCGCATTACCAACTAAACAAACATGAATTTCAGTCCTTGATAGATCAATTGCCAGAACCTTATCTTGTTCTTGGCGATTTCAATGCACACAGCAGCTTGTGGGGAGACTCTCGTATTGATGCGCGAGGTCGTCTCGTTGAGCAGTTCCTTTTTTCTTCTGGAGCGTGCCTTCTTAATAAGAAAGAACCCACATATTACTCTCTTGCAAACAGAACCTTTTCGTCAATAGATCTTAGTATAGTTTCCGCGTCTATACTGCCCGAACTCGAATGGGAAGTTAGAAATAATCCCTACGGAAGCGACCACTTCCCCATACTATTAAGAACACTTAAAGAAAATGAATATCTACCACATGCTCCTAGGTGGAAGATTGACACAGCAGACTGGGAGGAATTCCGAAATTTAACTAGTATATCATGGGATGACATGTGTTCTTTAGAAATCGATGCTGCTGTGGAATACTGCACAGCCTTTATAATGGATGCCGCATGTAAATGCATACGTGAAGTAAGTGGCTCGGCATGCAAACGGCATGTCCCGCGGTGGAACGATGAATGTAGAGTCGCACGTAGGAATCAAAACAAGGCGTGGGGGTTGCTACGTGCTTCGCCCACTGCAGAGAATCTTGTTTACTTCAAGAAAGTTAAGTCTCAAGGCAGGAGAACCCGCCGACAGGCCAGAAGAGAGAGTTGGCAAAAGTTTTTATCGAACATCAACTCGTTTACAGATGAGGCGAAAGTCTGGAACCGCGTAAATAGAATTAGAGGCAGACAAACATATTCACTCCCTCTCGTAAACACACAGGGTGATACGCTGCAACATCAGGCAGACTCACTTGGCGAACACTTTGAGAGTGTGTCAAGTTCAAAACATTATTCGAAATCCTTCCTAAAGTATAAACAAATAGAAGAATGTAAGCCACTCAAAGGAAAATGTCTACAAAATGAATCGTACAACTGCCCTTTCAGTATTGCCGAGTTCAGAGCTGCCTTGAGCTCATGCAAGAGCTCTGCACCTGGATCAGACAGACTCATGTATGAAATGATCAAAAACCTACCCAGTGATACCCAAGTTACACTACTCACACTTTTCAACACCATTTGGGCTGCAGGATACCTCCCAACTGCATGGAAAGAAGCCATTGTGGTTCCTGTTTTAAAACAAGGCAAAGATCCTTCCTTAGTGGCAAGTTACCGCCCGATCGCCCTCACGAGTTGCCTTTGTAAGGTATTTGAAAAAATGATTAATCGGCGACTCATCCATTTCCTTGGAATGAGCAAAATGCTTGATCCGTATCAGTGCGGCTTCCGAGAAGGGCGGTCCACAACCGATCATCTCGTACGTGTTGAAGGAAATATCCGGGACGCATTTATACATAACCAGTTCTTCCTATCGATATTTCTCGATATGGAAAAGGCGTATGACACGACGTGGCGTTACGGAATCTTAAGAGACCTGTCAGAAATGGGCATCCACGGTAATATGCTTAATATAATAAAAAGCTATTTGTCAAATCGTACCTTCCGGGTAAAAGTCGGCAATGCACTCTCACGGCCTTTTACGCAAGAAACGGGTGTACCCCAAGGAGGCGTTCTCAGCTGCACACTCTTTATCGTGAAGATGAACACGCTTCGTGCTTCATTACCACCCGCCATCTTTTACTCTGTCTACGTCGATGACATTCAAATAGCTTTCAAGTCCTGTAACCTCGCCGTCTGCGAGAGACAGGTACAGCATGGTTTGAACAAGGTGTCAGGGTGGGCAGAGAAAAATGGATTCAAAATCAATCCTCACAAGAGTTCTTGTGTTTTGTTTACAAGGAAGAGAGGCCTGGTTCCAGATCTCTGCTTAGAAGTGTGTGGACAACAGATACCTGTAAACAAAGAACACAAATTTCTAGGTGTCATACTTGACTACAGACTCACTTTCGTCCCCCACATTAAACATCTTAAAGAAAAGTGTCTAAAAACAATGAACATAATCAAACTTCTATCCCACACTACGTGGGGTAGTGACAGGAAGTGTTTATTGAAACTCTATAAAAGCCTCATTCGATCACGATTAGACTATGGTGCTGTGATTTATCACTCTGCCGCCCCGAGCGCACTAAAAATGCTAGACCCTGTCCACCATCTAGGAATCCGACTGGCCACAGGCGCTTTCAGAACAAGTCCCATACAAAGTTTATATGCAGAATCAAATGAGTGGTCACTTCATCTTCAGAGAACATACATGAGCCAAACATATTTTCTGAAAGTCCACTCAAATCCTCAACATCCCTGTTTTAATACCATTAATGACATGACATATGCTACACTCTTTCGCAATCGTCCTTCCGTAAGACAGCCTTTCTCGCTGCGTGTGAGGGAGCTTAGTGAAGAAATGCACGTTCCACTCCTCGAGCTTCCCCTAATGCATCCAGCCAAGCTACTGCCTCCGTGGGAGTGGCAGCTCATACAATGTGATATATCTTTCATGCAAGTTACAAAACACGCTCCAGAGATTGAAATCCTAATGCATTTCCGGGAACTCCAGCACAAATACTCCTGCACGGAGTTCTACACAGACGCATCGAAGTCACACGACGGGGTGTCCTATGCAGCCGTCGGTCTATCCTTCTCGGAATCCGACGTACTGCATCCGGAAACTAGTATCTTTACGGCTGAGGCCTACGCACTGCTTTCGGCCGTAAAGCATATAAATAAATCACAACTCCAGAAATCAGTTATATATACGGACTCCCTCAGTGTTGTGAAGGCCTTGATGTCATTTTCTAAGCACAAAAACCCAGTCATCAACGAACTCTATTCCGTCCTATGTAAAACGTATATATGTAACCAGCATGTCATCATATGCTGGGTGCCCGGTCATAGGGCCATTGAAGGCAATGTTCTGGCGGACCAGATGGCCACATCAGTTGCATCGTATTCTGTAAATCCTACCGCAGCAGTCCCTGTCACAGATCTGAGGCCCTACTTGCGCAGAAAACTGCGGAACTACTGGCAACGCTCGTGGGACATGGAAACAAACAATAAACTGCATGTAATCAAGCCACAATTAGGTTTCTGGCCTCCCGTAACAAAATCCCGCCGGACAGATGTCCTATTCTGCCGTCTAAGAATAGGACACACTTTCGGCACACATAACTTTTTACTCACGGGAAACGAGCTTCCAACCTGTGGTAGATGCGGGGAGAGGCTGACCGTCCTCCACGTCTTACTGGAGTGTCGGAAAGCCGAATCTGAACGAAAGAAACATTTTCCCGTAGCATACCGCCAGCACATCCCCCTACATCCAGTAATGTTACTAGGCCCAGAACCTTTATTTGACACCAACGCAGTACTAAGCTTTCTGAAAGATGTTGTCTTGCATGTTTTTAGCCCCACATGTTCGTAGCGGGTCCTCTCTCCAGAGGATGCCGCTGCGATAATTATTCTGAATAGCACATGCCTCTAGGCCCTTATGGTTCAAGGGCTCTGGCGAGGCAGTAGTGCTGTAAGCAATTTAAAGTCTCGCATATTTTAAACATTGCATCATTCTTTTACGATGGATTTTAAAGTTCATAGTATTCGTCATCAGTCATCGCCATAATTTTATAGCACGTAGATTTTACGCACTTTACAGCGACTATTTTAGGCCACTCTACAGCCAAGTCACATCTTCCATAATACATCCTTAACACTACCACCAGTCATGGCGCTCTTTGGCCAAACCTGGCCCTTGCGCCACAAAACAACACACATCATCATCAAGTTGCGCGTTTAAGCACGAGAAGTTAGTAAAAAAAATCCATTTAACGCGTTGCACTTTGGCGAAATCGCCGTACAGCACGCGAAAACGCTAATCATGCTGGAAACGGGGCGCGCTGGCGCACCTCATCTTCTCGCTCATAGCTTCTAAATCGGCACTACTGAAATGTTTCCGTGTTACCTGGCATTTTTAACAAGCATTCCACAAATAACTATTGCAGGGAGCCATGAATGCATATAACGTTTATTTTATGCAGCGGCATGAGGGCCACTGCGCTTTGTTTACATCCGAGCGCTGCCAATTAACTGCTTGGTGTCAATTCTCGTACATCACATATGGCTTAAAAAAACCTAAGGAGAAATACTGACCTTTACGGCGTCGGTTTCGCTGCAGACGAACTTTTATAGTATGCGAGGGGCCTCTCACGGCGCTTGTCTGCAGGCAGAGTGACTCGACCTCGACAGCCGCGCCTGTCGTCGCTCGTATTCCACAGCATATTATATGGCCAGCGTTAAACGCAGCCTCTCCTTCTACAACACATATCTGCGTTTCCTTAGCAAGGTCAAGGATCGCGCTTTCTTTCGCGCGAAAGAAAACGCGCACTCTTTCGTGTCGGCTCCATCACCTCTATCCCCGCCATATTGAAACGTTCTCCGCGCCCCCTGTAGTCGCTGAAAAGTGCGAATAGCCTCGAGCTTATCTTCGCTCGGCAGGATGCGGCCGTTGTCCAGCGTGAATCCCAACAGCGCTATTCTGCTCTCAGCTATCTGAGCTTTGTTCGGGTTCAGCGTGATACCCGCGGACCTCAGCCTGTCTAGGACGTCTCACAAGTGGCGCAAGTGCTCCTCGAATGTTCTCGAATAAACGACTATATCGTCCAGATATGCGAGAGCATGTTACCACTTCGTGTCTCCTAGCACTCGATCCATCAACCTTTGATAAATAGCGGGAGCTCCGACCAAACCAAAAGACATTCTCCTAAATTGAAAGAGCCCCCGGTGACAAGTGAAAGCCGTTTTCTCTTTGTCACGCTCGTCCATTTCGACCTGAAAGTATCCACGACAAGCATCGAGCATCGTAAAGTACTTCACCCCGCCTAGGTTAGACACTAAAGAGTAAATGGGGGGTAGAGAGTACGCATCCTTCTTCCTAACCTCATTCAGCCTGCGGTAGTATACACAAAGGCGATAGGTATCGTCTTTCTTCGGGACTAGAACTACCGGGAAGTCCCACGGGCTGTTCGACCTTTCCACAACGCCTGTGTCGATGAGATCGTCTAAGGCGCTGTCAAATGCTTTCCGCTTAGTCAACTAATCGGCCGATGATTACATTTCCATGGTGCAGCCTCACCCGTGTCTATCCTGTGCCTGACTAGCGTAGTGCGGCCCGGACACTCAGTGAAAATCGCGTCGTATTTGTACAACAGCGGCGACAGTCGTGCCCTTTCTCACTCTGGCATATTGTTGGCCTCTGACAAAAGCGGGTGCGCTACCCCTCGCAGAACCACGCGCTGCCCTCTCACTGTTCTGCCACCGTGTCTCTCTCCTCGCCTTCGCCGATTACTGTTCGCTCGCTTGGCTGTGGCCGTGTGTCGCCAGCTCGCGCCCCGCCTGGAGACTGACGTGTCTCCGCTGCCACGGGCGCTTTTGCGAAAAGCTTTAAAGCACCCGTTCCGTTCTCTCGGTAACCTCCGTTGCCGATGTCTATTACATGGCCCGACTTGACGAGAAAGTCTTGACCCAGAATAGCAGGCACTGATAGACCGGGGAGATGTACGAGGCGTTGTCGCCTGACGCGTTTCTCCCAACGGATCACTAACCTAGCTGTACCGCTCGATTGTGCTGTGCCGGAAGCAAGTCGGAAGGTGGTGTCATTATCCCTCAAGCGGATATTGTTCTCGCGGAGATGATGCAACACCTCGTCGCCAATGCCTGGTGTTTGGACCTTTATGGCCCCTCGGTGGCGGCAACACACCCCTTTGGCCTCGGCTTCACGCAGACGGCACCCCCGGACTGACCCACCCGGGGGAAATCGGTAGTTGCCTTTTCCTGTCTCTCTCTCCCTCCAGCCTTCGTCTTTCTCTCACTTTCCACCTTTCCTGTCTTCTCCTAGCTTCCGTTTACTTCCAATTTTTCCCCCCGCAGGGGCGTCTGCGTCAGCAGGCGTTTGGTGTGCTGCGACACCACGGACCCGAGCACACGAGGGTTGGACCCTCCCGCGTGTAGCCGTGCGCGGCTTAGCCGTGTCCGGGGAAAGGGGGATCCTGGGGGTTGAGTCAATGCCGGGTGCTCGGACCTTTACGGCCCCCCGGCGGAGGCAACACGCCTCTTTGGCCTCTGCTTCACGTAGACGGCACCCCCGGACTGACCCACCCGGGGGAAATCGGTAGTCGCCTTTTCCTGTCTCTCTCTTCTCAAACCTTCGTCTTTATCTCTCACTTTACATCTTTCCTGTCTTCTTCTCTCTTCTATTTACTTCCTTCTTCTTGGCGGCAAGGGTTAACCCTGTGTCGCTATCCAATCTTGGGTACACCATATTTGGTTATAGTGGCGGCGTACGGCTGGCGTCGTGCAGATTTGCATGCAAGCTCTGCCGCGTCCCCTCGTTGGGCTCCGTGGTGGGTGGTCGGCGCTGTTGCCGAATTTTTATACATTTTCATGGAAACTTCTTTCCCCAAACTTCCTGATCGCCCTCAGAAACGAGGGCGCACCGAAGACCTCTTTCAATTTTTCGGACGACAAGTCCACAACTTTCCTCGATTCCACGTCATTCACTCAGAAAAGCCAGACAAACTAGTGCGATCCATTTCACCGTTCCTTGTTTCCAAATCTTTGACCGAAGTTTTCGGTACAGGATATAAGGTGTCGAGAATGTCAAGTGGCGATCTCCTTTTGGAGCTCCAAAATCAGAAGCAGTATGAGAAGCTGCCGAAACTTGTGTCATTTGGGGAGACCCAAGTAACAGTAACCCCGCACCGCACCATGAACACAAGCCGCGGTGTTGTCTCGGACGATGACTTGCTGGAGCTCACTGAGGATGAACTCTTGGAGGGCTTCAGTGACCAGAACGTTATCAATGTTAAAAGAATTAAGATCAGGCGTGACAGCAAAGAAATCAAGACCAAACACCTTATATTGACTTTCGGCTCAAGTATTCTGCCCGAGTCTGTAGAGGCCGGGTACATCAAGCTCCGTGTTCGGCCATATGTGCCAAATCCCCTAAGGTGTTTTAAATGCCAACGCTTCGGCCACAGCTCGCAGAGCTGCCGAGGCCGTCAAACCTGTGCGAAGTGCAGTGCACACGAACATACTTCTGAAGCTTGCGTGAACACTCTCCATTGTGTAAACTGTGAAGGCGAGCACGCCGCATACTCGCGGTCATGCCCGTCCTGGAAAAAAGAGAAAGACATAGTCACAATCAAAGTAAAGGAAAACATATCATTCAAAGAGGCACGCAGGCGGGTAGCATACTTGCCAAAGAAAAGCTTTGCCGAAGTGGCGCGTCAGGGGGCAGCGTCACAACGGCCTCCAGCGGCTGTCCGACCCACAGGCAGTGAGTCAGCAGCTACGCCGTCTGCCCCCACGGCGGTTGCAGCTAGCGCTGCTCCGTCAACCCTGAATGAAGGATCATCGACCCCGAAGGTTGGCGCAGCCGAGGTTGCCCCGGCCTCCCCCGCCCCTTCCTGCGCTGGCAACAGCCGGCGCAGCCAAATCCCTCAGGGAACCCCATCGACCTCCGGGCTGGCGGGCGCAGGGGTCTTGCCCTCCAAGGTGGGACCCTCTCTAGTAACTTCTCGCTCGCAAGAGCACGTGTCCGGCGCCTCACACGAGGCAATGGACACTACACCTGTCTTCACGGCGCGCCAAGCGCCTAAGGAGCGTCGAGGCTCCCTCGAACGATCCAGAAAGGGCAAAACCCCGATTACAGGGCCTCGAAAGAGCTCTGTAATCTAAGACATCTTTCAGTTTCCGTACACACAGCACCAACTTACTTTAAAAATGGATACACAAATAATTCAGTGGAATGTCCGAGGTCTTCTTAGAAACCTTGATGATGTGCAGGAAATCATCCACCAACACAATCCAAAAGTGCTGTGTTTACAGGAAACACACTTAAAATCCAAACACACAAACTTTCTCCGACAGTACAGAACTTTTCGCAAAGATCGCGATGATGCCGTCGCATCATCCGGTGGTGTGGCGATTCTCACCCATAAAAGTGTAGCATGTCAACCTTTACAGCTACGAACGCCCCTTGAAGCAGTGGCAGTGCGAGCTGTTCTGCTAAACAAACTTATCACTTTTTGCTCAATTTATATACCCCCACACTACAAACTAAGCAAACATGAATTTCAGTCCTTCGTAGATGAATTGCCAGAACCTTACGTTGTACTTGGGGATTTCAATGCGCACAACAGCCTGTGGGGTGACTCTCGTATAGATGCGCGAGGTCGTCTTGTTGAACAGTTCCTATTCTCTTCTGGTGCATGTCTGCTGAATAAGAAGGCACCCACATATTATTCTCTCGCCAACAGAACATTTTCATCAATTGACCTCAGCCTAGTTTCCCCGTGTATACTGCCTGAACTCGTATGGGAAGTTATGAACAATCCTTACGGAAGCGACCACTTCCCAATCCTGCTTAGAACACCTGAAGTAAAGGAATATCCACCACAGGCTCCTAGGTGGAAAATTGACACTGCCGACTGGGAAAAATTCCGAACTCTATCTTGTATTTCGTGGGATGACATGTCTTCGCTAGGAATTGACGCTGCTGTCGAATATTTTACAGCCTTCATAATAGATGCCGCATCTAAATGTATATGACAAGTAAATGGCCTGTCGTGCAAACCGCGTGTTCCGTGGTGGAACGACGATTGTTGGATCGCACGTAAAAATCAGAACAAAGCGTGGGGGTTGCTACGTGCCTCCCCCACTGCGGAGAATCTTATTAACTTTAAAAAAGTAAAATCACAAGGCAGGCGAATCCGCCGTCAGGCCAGACGAGAAAGTTGGCACAAGTTTTTATCAAGTATTACGTCGTTTAGGGATGAGGCCAAAGCCTGGAACAGAGTAAATAGGATTAGAGGGCGGCAAACACATTCACTCCCCCTGGTAAACACACAGGGAGATACACTGAAAGATCAGGCCGACTCACTTGGGGAGCACTTTGAGGGTGTATCAAGCTCAAAACATTATTCGCAATCCTTCCTAAAATATAAAGAAATAGAAGAATGCAAGCCACTCATCAATAAATGCCGACAGAATGAACCGTACAATTGCCCTTTTAGTGCTGCCGAGTTGAAAGCTGCCTTGAGTACATGCAAGAGTTCCGCACCAGGATCCGATAGAATCTTGTACGAAATGCTCAAAAACTTACACAATGACACGCAAGTAACACTACTTACACTCTTCAACACTATCTGGGACGCAGGGTACCTTCCAACGGCATGGAAAGAAGCCATTGTGGTCCCTGTTTTGAAACAAGGGAAAAACCCTTCTTCAGTGGAAAGTTACCGCCCGATAGCCCTCACAAGCTGCATGTGTAAGCTATTTCAAAAAATGACAAATCGGCGACTCATCCATTTCCTTGAACAGAAAAAAATGCTTGACCCCTGTCAGCGTGGCTTCCGAGAAGGGCGCTCCACAACTGACCATCTTGTACGTGTAGAAGCAAATATCCGGGACGCATTTGTACACAAACAATTCTTCTTATCCATATTCCTCGATATGGAGAAGGCGTACGATACGGCGTGGCGTTACGGTATCTTAGGAGACTTGTCAGAAATGGGCATCCACGGTAATATGCATAATATAATAGAAAGCTATCTGTCAAATCGTACCTTCCGGGTAAAAGTCGGCAATGCACTCTCACGCCCTTTTACGCAAGAAACGGGTGTACCCCAAGGAGGCGTGCTTAGCTGCACGCTCTTTATCGTGAAGATGAACACGATTCGTGCTTCATTACCACCCGCCATCTTCTACTCTGTCTACATGGACGACATTCAAATAGCTTTCAAATCTTGTAACCTCGCAGTCTGCGAGAGACAGGTACAGCATGGCCTGAACAAAGTCTCAGTGTGGGCAGACAAGAATGGATTTAAGATCAATCCTAACAAAAGCTCTTGCGTTCTTTTTACAAGAAAGAGAGGCCTGGTTCCGGATCCTTCCTTAGAACTGCGTGGACAACAGATACCTGTAAACAAAGAACACAAATTTCTAGGTGTCATACTTGACTACAGACTCACTTTCGTCCCCCACATTAAATATCTTAAAGAAAAATGTCTGAAAACAATGAACATAATCAAACTTCTATCCCAAACTACATGGGGTAGTGACAGGAAGTGTTTAATGAATATCTATAAGAGCCTCATTAGATCACGACTAGACTATGGTGCCGTGATCTATCATTCTGCAGCCCCAAGCGCGCTAAAGATGCTAGACCCTGTTCACCATCTGGGTATCCGTTTAGCCACAAGAGCTTTCAGAAAGAGTCCCGTACAAAGTTTATATGCAGAATCGAATGAGTGGTCACTTTATATCCAGAGAACATACATCAGCCAAACATATTTTTTGAAAGTGCACTCTAATCCTGAACATCCCTGTTTTAACACCATCAATGATATGACATATGCTACACTGTTTCGAAATCGTCCTTCCGTAAGACAGCCTTTCTCGCTGCGTGTGAGGGAGCTTAGTGAAGAAATGCACGTTCCGCTCCTCGAGCTTCCCCTAATGCATCCAGCCAAGTTGCTACCTCCTTGGGAGTGGCAGCTCATACAATGCGATATATCTTTCATGCAAGAAACAAAACACACTTCAGACATTGAAATCCAAATGCATTTCCGGGAACTCCAGCACAAACACTCCTGCGCGGAGTTCTACACTGACGCATCGAAGTCACACGATGGGGTGTCCTATGCAGCCGTCGGTTCATCCTTCTCGGAATCCGACGTACTGCATCCGGAAACGAATATCTTCACGGCTGAGGCCTACGCACTACTGTCCGCTGTGAAGCATATCAGGAAATCAAAACTCCAGAAAGCAATCATATATACGGATTCCCTTAGTGTTGTGAAGACCTTGATGGCATTCTCTAACCACAAAAATCCGGTAATTAACGAACTTTATTCTGCTCTGTGTAAAGCGTATATAGGTAATCAGCATGTCATCATATGCTGGGTGCCAGGTCACAGGGACATCGAAGGTAACGTTCTAGCGGACCAGATGGCCACGTCAGTTGCATCGCATTCTGCTAATCCCACCGCTGCAGTTCCTGTCACAGACCTGAAGCCCTTCTTACGGAGGAAACTACGGAACCAGTGGCAACGGCTATGGGACCCGGAAACAAATAATAAGCTCCACGTGATAAAGCCACAGTTAGGATTCTGGCCTTCCGTAACAAAATCACGCCGGACAGATGTCCTATTATGTCGTCTGAGAATAGGGCACACATTTGGCACACATAACTTTTTACTCACCGGAAACGAGCCTCCAACCTGTGGTAGATGCGGGGAGAGGCTGACCGTCCTCCACGTCCTTCTGGAGTGTCGGAAAGCCGAATCTGAAAGAAAGAAACATTTTGCCTTAGCATACCGCCAGCACATCCCCCTTCATCCAGCAATGTTACTAGGCCAAGAACCGCTGTTTGACTCCAGCGCAGTCCTGGGCTTCCTGAAAGATGTTGTATTACATGTTATTAGCCCCACACACTCGTAGCGTCTCCTCTTTCCAGAGGATGCCGCTGTGATAAATTTTTTTATGTAGCACATGCCTCTAGGCCCTTGTGTCTCAAGGGCTCTAACGAGGCAGTGGTGCTCTAGTGAATTTTAGAATCTTACATATCTTCTATTTTGCATCATTCTTTTACGATGGATTTTAATGTACATATATCCGTCATTAGTCATCGCCATAATTTTATAGCACGCAGATTTTACGCACTTTACAGCGACTATTTTTAGGCCACTTTACAGCCAAGTCACATCTTCCATATTACATCGTTAACACTACCACTTGTCATGGCGCTCTTTGGCCAAACCTGGCCCTTGCGCCATAAAACACTACACATCATCATCATCATCACTTCCAATTTTTCCAGGCAGCAAGGGTTAACCTTGTGTGAATAACCAACCTAGGTTATCTCATATTTGGTTATAGTGATAACGTACAGCTGGCGTTTGCAGGACCTGTTTTTACAGTCCCTGTAACGTCCCGTTGTTGGGCTCCACGGTGGGTGGTTGGCGTTATCGCCGAAAATTATATTTTAACGCGATAGCGTTAAGGAGCTCGTGTCGCAGAAAAGCCGGTGTCGTCGGCGTCGGGTGTCGGCGTCGGCGGCGTTGACCGTGAGCGATAAATCACGGCAGGCGCTTCATAAATAAAAAGCAACTTCCAAGATTGGCCCGGTGGGAATCGAACCCAGGTCTCCGGAGTGTGAGACGGAGACGCTACCACTCAGTCACGAGTTCGATGCTTCCAAGCGGTGCAAACGCGCCTCTAGTGAATGCGGTGTTGCCTTCGAAACGAGCCGTGGAACGTTATACTGCGGTGTATATCGGTAATTATGAACATGTAACGTACAGAAGTCACAATTACACGAGTTGCGAAGTGCGTTTCCGCTGCATTTCTTCTGCGCTTTCCGCACACGCAGAGCCATCTTGCGGCAAACACAGAAGACCCCTTCCTCTCAATGTACGGCGCTGCCCCGACAGGAGGCGCGCCGCGCGCGCATTGGGACCGCTGCCAGGCGCGTCGCGGGACTCCCTCTCCCCTGACGACGCTTCGCCGTGCTTCCGGTTTAGATTACTATCTATCTCTCTGCCCGTGCCGATCACGACGTTTGGCTGGCGAGACACCGAGTTCTTTGGTTCGTTTCGTTCGCTCAGGCGCACGTTTCGTTGCCGCGCCAAACGCTGCGTTGCTCGACGCTCACCGCGTGATAGGTGGGCGCTAAGTCCGATGCGGGGCGCATCGTAAGTGATTGCTGTGCCGTAGCGCATTGTCTTATACCCCTTGGCGGGTCGACGGGAACGCTGTCGCGTCCCACTCTTGAAGGCGAAGCTTAAGCGTCCTCCAATTTTTTTCTATGGCAAGCTCCTTTCCTCCAATTCCTGATGGCCCTCAAAAAAGAGGGCGCACCGAAGATGTATACCAGTTCTTTGGCCGTCAAAGACCGAACTTCCCACGGTATCATGTCATCCACTCTGAAAAATCCGATAAACAAGTACGAAATATCTCCCCTTTTCTAGTTTCCAAGTCCTTAACTGATGTCCTTGGTCCAGGCTACAAGGTATCAAGGCTGGCAAGTGGCGATCTCCTGTTAGAACTACATGACCAGAAACAATACGAAAAGTTGCCCAGTCTAGTGTCATTTGGGGATGTTCCATTGACAGTAACTCCTCACCGCACTCTGAACACCACCCGCAGCGTTGTGTCTGATCACGATTTGCTCCAGCTGACAGAAGCTGAGCTCTTGGAGGGCTTCAGTGAGCAGAACGTTGTCAATGTCAGAAGAATTAAGGTCAGAAGGGATGGTAAAGAAATTCAAACGAAGCACCTAATACTCACATTCGGTTCAAGTATTCTGCCCGAGTCTGTAGAGGCCGGGTACATCAAGCTCCGTGTCACACCATATGTACCGAACCCCCTAAGGTGTTTCAAATGCCAGCGTTTCGGCCACAGCTCGCAGAGCTGCCGAGGCCGCCAAACATGTGCGAAATGTTGCCGCCCTTCAGTGCCCTTGAACACGCCACTGAAGCATGTAATAACTCTCTCCACTGTGTAAACTGTGACGGGGATCACGCCGCGTACTCGCGGTCGTGGCCCTCATGGAAAAAGGAAAAAGAAATTGTAACTCTAAAAGTAAAAGACAATATTTCGTTCAAAGAGGCACGAAGGCGGGTATCATACCTGCCCAAGAAAACCTTTGCCGATGTGGCGCGTCAGGGGGCAGCGTCACAACGGCCTCCGGCGGCTCTCCGACCCTCAAGCAGTGAGTCGGCAGTTACGCCATCTGCCCCCGCGGCGGTTGCAGCTAGCGCTGCTCCGTCAACCGAGGAGAAGGGATCATCGACCCTGAAGGTGGGCGCAGCCGAGGCTGCCTCAACCTCCCAGGTCCCTTCCAGCGCTGGCAACGGCCGGCGCAGCCAAATCCCCCAGGGAACCCTATCGACCTCCGGGCTGGTGGGCGCAGGGGTCTTGCCCTCCAAGGCGGGACTCTCCCTGGTAACTTCTCGCTCGCAAGAGCAGGTGTCCGGCGCCTCACAAGAGGCAATGGGCACTACACCTATCCTCCAGGGGCGCCAAGCGCCTAAGGAGCGAGAGGTTCACTCGAACGCTCCAGAAAGGGCAAGACCCCGATTACAGGGCCTCGAAAGAGCTCTGTAATCTAATCTCTGAAATCTCTGTAAATAATAGTTCTGTTTCCGTACACACAGCACCTATTTACTCCAAATATGGATACACAGATAATACAATCGAACGTCAGAGGTCTTAGAAACCATGATGATGTGCAGGAACTCATCCACAATTACAATCCAAAAGTGCTGTGTCTACAGGAAACACACCTAAAATCCAAACATACAAACTTTCTCCGACAGTACATAACTTATCGCCAAGATCGCGATGATGCTGTCGCATCATCGGGCGGTGTCGCCATTGTTATCCATAAGAGCATTGCGTGTCAACGTTTACAGCTACAAACGCCTCTCGAAGCAGTGGCGGTTCGAGCTGTTCTCCTAAACAAACTCATCACCATTAGCTCTCTTTACATACCCCCACATTACAAATTAACGAAACATGAATTTCAATCCTATATAGATCAATTGCCAGAACCTTATGTTGTTCTTGGCGATTTCAATGCGCATAGCACCTTGTGGGGAGACTCTCGCATCGATGCGCGAGGTCGTCTCGTTGAAGAGTTCCTTTTCTCTTCTGGTGCATGCCTTCTGAATAAGAAGATACCCACATATTACTGTCTTGCAAACCGATCCTTTTCGTCAATAGATCTTAGTATAGTCTCCCCGTTTGTGCTGCCTGAACTTGAATGGGAAGTTACCGACAACCCTTACGGTAGCGACCACTTCCCTATACTGCTAAGATCATATAAAGAAAACGAATATCCACCATACGCTCCTAGGTGGAAGATTGAGACAGCTGATTGGGAGAAATTTCGATCTCTAACTAGTATCTCATGGGCTGAGCTGTCTTCGTTAGGAATTGACGCTGCAGTCGAGTTTTTTACAGCATTCATAATAGATGTCGCATTTATATGCATATCAGAAGTAAAAGGCTTGGCCTGCAAACGGCGTGTCCCATGGTGGAACGACGATTGTAGGATCGCTCGTAAAAAACATAACAGGGCGTGGGGGTTGCTACGCGCTTCTCCCACTGCAGAGAATCTAGTCAACTTCAAAAAAGTAAAATCCGAAGGCAGGCGAACCCGCCGACAGGCCAGACGAGAAAGTTGGCACAAGTTTTTATCAAGTATTAACTCGTTTAGGGATGAGGCCAAAGCCTGGAACAGAGTAAATAGTATTAGAGGGCGGCAAACACATTCACTCCCCCTAGTAAACACACAGGGAGATACACTGCAGGATCAGGCCAACTCACTCGGAGAGCACTTTGAGAGTGTATCAAGCTCAAATCATTATTCGGAATCCTTCCTAAAATATAAACAAATAGAAGAATGCAAGCCACTCACCAATAAATGCCGACAGAATGAACCGTACAATTGCCCTTTTAGTGCTGCCGAGTTGAAAGCTGCCTTGAGTGCATGCAAGAGTTCAGCACCGGGATCTGATAGAATCTTGTATGAAATGCTCAAAACTTACACAATGACACGCAACTTACACTACTCACACTTTTCAACACCATCTGGGATGCAGGGTACCTTCCAACCGCGTGGAAGGAAGCCATTGTAGTCCCTGTTTTGAAACAAGGCAAAGACCCTTCCTCGGTGGCAAGTTACCGCCCGATAGCCCTCACAAGCTGCATTTGTAAGGTGTTCGAAAAAATGATAAATCGGCGACTCATTCATTTCCTTGAACAGAGCAAAATGCTTGATCCTTATCAGTGCGGCTTCCGAGAAGGGCGCTCCACAACCGATCATCTCGTGCGTGTTGAAGGGAATATCCGGGACGCATTTATACATAAACAGTTCTTCCTATGGATATTTCTCGATATGGAAAAGGCGTATGACACAACGTGGCGTTACGGAATCTTAAGAGACCTGTCAGAAATGGGCATCCACGGTAATATGTTTAATATAATAAAAAGCTATCTGTCAAATCGTACCTTCCGAGTAAAAGTCGGCAATGCACTCTCACGTCCTTTTACGCAAGAAACGGGTGTACCCCAAGGAGGCGTGCTCAGCTGCACGCTCTTTATCGTGAAGATGAACACGCTTCGCGCTTCATTACCACCCGCCATCTTCTACTCTGTCTACATGGACGACATTCAAATAGCTTTCAAATCTTGTAACCTCGCAGTCTGCGAGAGACAGGTACAGCATGGCCTGAACAAAGTCTCAGCGTGGGCAGACAAGAATGGATTTAAGATCAATCCTAACAAAAGCTCTTGTGTTCTTTTTACAAGAAAGAGAGGACTTATTCCAGATCCTTGCATAGAACTGCGTGGACAACAGATACCTGTAAACAAAGAACACAAATTTCTAGGTGTCGTACTTGACTACAGACTCACTTTCGTCCCCCACATTAAACATCTTAAAGAAAAATGTCTGAAAACAATGAACATGATAAAACTGCTATCCCAGACTACGTGGGGTAGTGACAGGAATTGCCTAATGAATCTCTATAAGAGCCTCATCCGGTACCGATTAGATTATGGTGCCGTGGTATATAACTCTGCCGCCCCAAGCGCGCTAAAGATGCTAGACCCTGTTCACCATCTGGGTATCCGTTTAGCCACAGGAGCTTTCAGAACGAGTCCCGTACAAAGTTTATATGCAGAATCGAATGAGTGGTCACTTCATATCCAGAGAACATACATCAGCCAAACACATTTTTTGAAAGTCCACTCTAATCCTGAATATCCCTGTTTTAACACCATCAATGATATGACATATGCTACTCTGTTTCGAAATCGTCCTTCCGTAAGACAGCCTTTCTCGCTGCGTGTGAGGGAGCTTAGTGAAGAAATGCACGTTCCGCTCCTCGAGCTTCCCCTAATGCATCCAGCCAAGCTGCTACCTCCTTGGGAGTGGCAGCTCATACAATGCGATGTATCTTTCATGCAAGTAACAAAACACGCTTCAGACATTGAAATCCAAATGCATTTCCGGGAACTCCAGCACAAACACTCCTGCGCGGAGTTCTACACTGAGGCATCGAAGTCACACGATGGGGTGTCCTATGCAGCCGTCGGTTCATCCTTCTCGGAATCCGACGTACTGCATCCGGAAACGAGTATCTTCACGGCCGAGGCCTAAGCACTACTGTCGGCTGTGAAGCATATCAGGAAATCAAACCTCCAGAAAGCAATCATATATACGGATTCCCTTAGTGTTGTGAAGGCCTTGATGGCATTCTTCATGAGACATTTTCTATCACTGCCCCAGGTTGTGCGTGAGAGAACCTTTAAGATATTCATTGTTTTCATGCATTTGTTTTTAAGATACTTTATGTGCTGTATAAAAGTTAATTTCACGTCTAAAATTATGCCTAGAAATTTATGTTCCCTGTTTACAGGTAGACGCTCATCATGCAACACAATTTCAGGATCAGGGTGCAGGCCTCTTTTTCTAGAGAAAACAACACAGGTGCTTTTTTGTGGGTTCAGTCTGAACCCGTTTTCATCAGCCCATTTGGAGACCTTGTTAAGACCAAGCTGGACCTGTCGCTCACAGATTGCGAGAGAACTTGATTGAAATCCTATCTGCACATCGTCAACATATGTTGAATAAAAGATGTTATGTGGTGTGTGTAGACGGAGAGAATTCATTTTTACTATAAAGAGCGTGCAGCTGAGCACCCCACCCTGCGGTACTCCAGTCTCCTGTACAAATTTCCGTGACAAAACATTGCCCACACGAACACGGAATGTCCGATTTGATAGATAACTTTCGATAACATTGAACATATTTCCGTGGATACCTAAGTGTGAGAGGTCTCTCAATATCCCGAACCGCCACGTAGTATCATAAGCTTTCTCCATATCAAGGAATACAGATAAGAAAAACTGCTTATGGACAAAAGCTTCACGGATACGTGCCTCTATGCGTATAAGATGGTCACTGGTAGATCGACCCTCCCAAAACCCGCACTGGTATGGATCGAGCAAATTGTTTGATTCGAGGAAGTGTAGTAGGCGACAGTTAATCATTTTTTCGAAAACTTTGCAGAGGCAACTTGTTAGTGCTATGGGTCTGTAGCTTGACACAGAGGAAGGATCCTTTCCTCGCTTTAGAATTCGGATTACAATAGCCTCCTTCCAAACAGAGGGGATCTCGCCTGAAAACCATATAATGTTGTAAAGGTAAAGGAGGGTTTTTTGTGTTTCGGGGGGTAGTTGTTTCAACATCTCATATATTATGCGGTCTGAACCTGGGGCGGATGTATTACAAGAGTTCAGTGCTGCCTGCAGTTCTGCTATGGAGAATGGTTCGTTGTACGCCACACTTTTAGCACATTTTCTTTGTAACTTTTGCAGTTCTATTTGCGTTTTGTTCTTTAGGAATGTTTCGGTGTAGTGTGAGGAGCTGCATATGTGTTCAAAGTGTGTGCCAAGAAAGTTGGCTTGATCTTCCAGGCTTTCTCCGTGACTATTTACTAAAGGCAGGGAATACGTTTGTTGTCCATTAACCTTTTTCACTCTATTCCATACTTTTGTCTCATCTGTGTACGAGTTGATGCTTGATATAAACTTCGCCCAACTCTCTCGTCTTGCTTGCCGGCGCGTTCTCCTTGCCTGGGATTTGACATGTTTAAAGTTTTCCAGGTTTTCAGCTGTAGGAGAATCGCGAAATATCGCCCACGCTTTGTTCTGGTTCCTCCGTGCTTGCCTGCATGCATCGTTCCACCAGGGAACACGCCGCTTGGAACCCACGCCGTTCGTTTGTGTAATACATTTACAGGCGGCATCCAGTATAAAAGCTGTAAAATATGCAACAGCATCATCTATGGTTATACCAGACATCTCAGTCCACGTCATGTAAGTAAGAGTTCGGTACCGTTCCCAATCGGCTGAGTCAATCTTCCAACGGGGGAAGTTGATCTTGTTTCGGCGTGGTTAGGATTATTGGGAAGTGGTCACTCACATACGGGTTGTTAAGGACATTCCATTTAAAATAGAGTAAAAGCGTCGGCGATAAAATGCTAAGATCTATGGCAGAGTATGACTTGTTGGACAGGTTAAAATATGTGGGCTCCTTCGTGTTCAAGAGACATGTTCCAGAGGAAAAAAGCACCTGTTCAATGACGCGACCTCGCGCATCACAGCGTGAATCGCCCCACAAAGTACTGTGTGCATTAAAATCACCAAGAATAAAATAGGGGTCCGGGAGCTCATCTATTAATGACTCTAAGTCGCGTCTGTGAAGGTGATGATGTGGTGGTATATACAGAGATCAGATCGTAACGAGTTTGTTTAAAAGTATGGCTCGAACGGCCACGGCCTCAAGGGCCGTTTGGAGCTTTAGATGCTGACACGCTACACTTTTGTCAGCAATAATAGCTACACCGCCAGATGCTGCGACAGCATCCTCGCGGTCTTTGCGAAACGTAACGTGCTTTCGGAGAAAGTTTGTGTGTGTAGATTTTAAGTGTGTCTCCTGTAAACACAGAACTTTTGGATTGTGTTTATGGATAAGTTCTTGAACATCATCAAGATTCCTAAGTAGACCTCTGACATTCCATTGAATGATTTGTGTATCCATATTTTAAATTTAATTGGTGCTGTGTTTACGGAAACGGAAGGAATGTCTTAGATTGCAGAGCCCTTTCGAGGCCCTGTAACCGGAGTTTTGCTCTTTTTGAAGCGTTCGAGGGAACCTCGCCGCTCCTTAGGCGCCTGGGGCGCCTTGAGGATAGGTGCAGTGTCCATTGCCTCTTGTGAGGCGCCGGACACGTGCTCTTGTGAGCGAGAAGTTACCAGGGAAGGCCCCGCCTTGGAAGGCAAGACCCCTGGGCCCACCAGCCCGGAAGTCGATGAGGTTCCCTGGGGGATTTGGCTGCGCCGGCCATTGCCAGCACTGGAAGGGACCTGGGAGGTTGAGGCAGCCTCGGCTGCGCCCACCTTCGGGGTCGATGGCCCCTTTTCCTCGGTTGGCGGAGCAGCGCTAGCTGCAACCACCGTGGGGGCAGATGGCGTAACCGCCGACTCACTGCGTGTGGGTCGGACAGTCGCCGGAGGCCGTTGTGACGCTGCCCCTGACGCGCCACTTCGGCAAAGCTGGCCTTAGGAAGGTATGCAACCCGCCTGCGTGCCTCTTTGAATGATATGTTTTCTCTTACTTTGATTGTTACTATTTATTTTTCTTTCTTCCAAGACGGGCATGACCGCGAGTATGCGGCATGCTCGCCATCACAATTTACGCAGTGGAAAGTATTCTCACAGGCTTCGGAGGAATGTTCATGCGCGCCGCATTTCGCACAAGTTTGGCGGCCTCGGCAGCTCTGCGAACTGTGGCCAAAACTCTGGCACTTGAAACATCGGAGGGGATTCGGCACGTACGGTCTTACACGGAGCTTGATGTACCCTGCCTCGATTGACTCGGGCAGGACACTTGAATTGAAGGTGAGTATTAGGTGTTTGGTCGCAAGTTCTTTTCCATCTCGCCTCATCTTAATTCTTTTGACATTTATGACATTCTGTTCGCTGAAGCCCTCCAAGAGCTCAGCCTCAGTGAGCTCCAGCAAATCATCGTCCGAGACAACGCCGCGGGAGGTATTCATCGTGCGGTGCGGGGTTACTACTACTTGGGTCTCCCCAAATGATACTAGCTGTGGCAGCTTCTCAAATTGCTTCTGGTAGCGGAGCTCCAAGAGGAGGTCACCGCTAGCCATCCTCGACACCTTATATCCTGGGCCAAAAACTTCGGTAAGAGACTTAGAGACAAGGAAAGGGGAGATTGTTCGTACTTAATTGTTTAGCTGGTTTTTCTGAGTGGATGACATGAAAACGTGGAAAATTGTGGACTTGTCGTCCGAAAAACTGAAAGACCTCTTCGGTGCGCCCTCGTTTCTGAGGGCGATCAGGAAGTTTGGGGAAAGAAGTTTCCATGAAAATGTATAAAAATTCGGCAACAGCGCCGACCGCCCACCACGGAGCCCAACGAGGGGACGCTGCAGAGCTTGCAGGCAAGTCTGCACGACGCCAGCCGTACGCCGCCACTATAACCCAATATGGTGTACCCAAGATTGGATAGCCACACAGGGTTAACCCTTGCCGCCAAGAAGGAAGCAAATAGAAGAGAGAAGAAGACAGGAAAGGTGTAAAGTGAGAGATAAAGACGAAGGTTTGAGAAGAGAGAGACAGGAAAAGGCGACTACCGATTTCCCCTGGGTGGGTCAGTCCGGGGGTGCCGTCTATGTGAAGCAGAGGCCAAAGGGGTGTGTTGCCTCCGCCGAGGGGCCTTAAAGGTCCAAGCACCCAGCTTCGTCTCAACCCCAGGATCCCCTTTTCCCCAGACACGGCTAAGCCGCGCACGGCTACGCGCGGGAGGGTCCAACCCTCGTGTGCTAGGGTCCGTGGTGTCGCAACGCACCAAACGCCTGCTGACGCAGACGCCCCTGCGGAGCCACGGAGACTACGGAGCCATAGTTTACCAGTCGGCTACTCCAACTGCTCTAAAGATGCTTGACCCTGTCCACCACTTAGGAATTCGCCTGTCCACAGGCGCCTTTAGAACAAGCCCAGTGGAAAGCCTGTACGTTGAATCGGATGAGTGGTCACTGCATCTGCAGAGAACATATTCGTCTTTCATGTATTTTCTTAGAGTGAACGGAAACAGTCAGCATCCCGCGTATTACACCGTAAACGATTTGTCCAGTTGCCAACTTTTCCGCAACCGGCCCAGAGTGGCACAGCCTTTCTCCATGCGTGTTAGAGACATGGCTGAAGAAACAAGGGTTCCACTGCTTGAATACCACCTTATGTCCCTTGCTATACGGCCCCCGCCGTGGCAGTGGCAACCAATAGACTGTGATACATCTTTCGTAGCTGTCACAAAGCACGCGCCTGTCGCGCATATACGAATGTACTTCCTCGAATTACAGCACAAATACTCCTCTCCTGAATTCTTTACAGACGCATCGAAGTGTAATTTTGGCGTATCTTACGCAGCGGTCGGTCCATCCTTTTCAGATGCCGGTGTTCTGCACCCTAACACAAGTATTTTCACAGCAGAGGCCTACGCGATATTGGCTGCCCTTAAACACATTAATGAATTTAATATCCCAAAGGCAGTTATATACACTGACTCTTTGAGTGTTGTAAATGCTTTGAAAACTGTCCGGAAATATAAAAACCCTGTAATTCTATCTCTTTACTCTGCATTATGTACAACCAGCATATCGTGGTATGCTGGGTGCCGGGGCACCGAGAGATAGAGGGAAACGTGTTGGCTGACGAGCTAGCCACATCCGTCAACGCGAACGCTTCCAACACTTCCACGACTGTTCCTGTAATGGACCTCAAGCCCTCAATAAGAAAAAAGCTAAGGGCTTTCTGGCAGTGCTTGTGGGACAAACAAACAGAAAATAAACTACATGTTATCAAGCCGTATCTTGGCAACTGGCCGCCGGTATAAAAGAACCGCCACACAGAAGTAACACTTTGCAGACTCAGGGTAGGACACACATACAGCACACACGCATACCTCTTGTCCGGTGGCGATCCACCCATGTGTGATAAATGTGGTGAGCCACTTACCGTGCTTCACATCCTGCTGCAATGCACTGAATTAGACGCTAATAGGAAAAAGCATTTTCCATTACCACACCGTCAACAAATTCCCCTTCATCCTCTTATGATCATAGGTATGGAACCGCTCTTTAAATATCAATCCGTGTTCGCACTTTTAAAAGATGCACATAGTTTTCATGTCATACCACCAGGAAATCCGTAGCACGGCCTCTTAACTGAGGTTTCTGCTGCGATAACTGCACTAAAACAAAGCACCTGCCTCCCAGCCTTTGGCCTCAAAGGCCTCCCGGAGGCTTAGGTGGTATTTCAACATTCTTGCATTTTAGCTCCACGATCACTTATCACGCGTACTAGATCCATAGACAACTATATGTATCACTATCATAATTTTATATTATATATCATTTTACGCTTTTATGATACGGATTGATTTTAGGCCACTTTACAGCCATGTCACATCCCACCATCGTAACTCACCAATCAGCGTTTAACACATCATTATCAGTCATGGCGCTCTTTGGCCACACCTGGCCCTTGCGCCACTAAACAATACACATCCATTGATGGCATTCTCTAACCACAAAAATCCGGTAATTAACGAACTTTATTCTGCTCTGTGTAAAGCGTATATAGGTAATCAGCATGTCATCATATGCTGGGTGCCAGGTCACAGGGGCATCGAAGGTAACGTTCTAGCGGACCAGATGGCCACGTCAGTTGCATCGCATTCTGCTAATCCCACCGCTGCAGTTCCTGTCACAGACCTGAAGCCCTTCTTACGGAGGAAACTACGGAACCAGTGGCAACGGCTATGGGACGCGGAAACAAATAATAAGCTCCACGTGATAAAGCCACAGTTAGGATTCAAGCCTTCCGTAACAAAATCACGCCGGACAGATGTCCTATTCTGTCGTCTGAGAATAGGACACACATTTGGTACACATAACTTTTTACTCACCGGAAACGAGCCTCCAACCTGTGGTAGATGCGGGGAGAGGCTGACCGTCCTCCACGTCCTCCTGGAGTGTCGGAAAGCCGAATCTGAACGAAAGAAACATTTTCCCGTAGCATACCGCCAGCACATCCCCCTTCATCCAGTAATGTTACTAGGCCCAGAACCGCTGTTTGACTGCAGCGCAGTCCTGGGCTTCCTGAAAGATGTTTTATTACATGTTATTAGCCCCACACACTCGTAGCGTCTCCTCTGTTTAGAGGAGTCCGCTGTGATATCTGTTTCATATAGCACATGCCTCTAGGCCCTTGTGTTTCAAGGGCTCTGGCGAGGCAGTGGTGCTCCAGGTAATTTCACCATCTAATATATTTTCTGTATTGCATCACTCTTTCACGATGGATTTTATTACACATAGAACACGTCATTTGTCATCGACATAATCTTATTACATATAGATTTTACGCACCTTAGAGCGACTATTTTTAAGGCCCCTATGCAGCCACTTTACATTAACCCCATAGAACTCATAACTACATTGCGAACTTACCAACACTGCCTTGGCGCTCTTTGGCCACACCTGGCCCTTGCGCCAATAAACACTACATATCATCATCATCTCGTCACCAAATAATGAAGCGCTTGCTCCGGTATCCAATAATGCAGCGAATTTCTTTCGGGCTATCGTTAGCTCGATGAACTCCGCCTGCGAGTCCGCAACACCTCTTACGCGACAAGCCAAAGGGGCAAGTAACTCGATACCACCGTTGTGTTCGGGATCGCCGCACGAGACCCAAGATGGATCACCGGCGGCCTCGCCCGTTTCCTGAGCCACGCGCTCGGCCACGGCCCGGCGTTCGGCCGCAGTCACGGGCGATGTGCCCTGGTCGGCCGCATTGGTACCAACGGCCGCTGAAGCCTCGGTGGCCTGCGCGGTGTTAGGGTTGGCGTCTGGCACCACGTGCAGAGAATAATTTCAACCGACCATCACACCCTGCCTCGTCGAAATGAAGCGTGACTTCCTAATTCGCCATGACCATTTCGAGCGTCTGCCAGAAGCCCCGCAGTGTACAGGCCTCATTTGTGTGTGTATGTGTGTGTGGGTGTGCGAGTTTAGAGAGACCCTTTCCTCGAATTGAGAGAACTTCCACGAACCCGCAACGCGCAGAAGAGACAGACAGGACTCTACAATTCCAGGAGGCGTGACGACCTCTCCTCTGCAGCAAGCTCGGTATAACTAAAGCCCTCCATCCGCGCGCCACCGCCGCTCTCTTAAGTACCGCCAACCGCCTTTTCCCCTCACACCAAATCCGGTTCCGGCATTTCCGCTTCCGGCGTTTCCGGTTCCGGCATGTCCGGTTTTAAAATTTGCGGTTCCGGCGTTTACGCTTCCCGGAGTTGCGCTGCGAGAATTTCCACCGTGATTGCAGACGATGGTGAGACGCCCGTGCTTAGCAACCGGTGCTAAATTGAGTAGCTCGCTCTAGCCATTCCACCAAGCGTCATTCGTGTGCATCTACGTGCTTGTTTGCGTACGCTGCGCCTGCACGCTTTGCCTGTCGTCTCCTTTCTCTGACAAAGTGCGGAGAGCCATGGGCTGGGGCACAACACATGAACATAATTCGCCGTACACATCTGCTCGCGTCACAACACTAACACAATTCGCCGTACACCTTTGCACGCGTTACAACACGCGCGCACGCACCAATTCACTGCACACCTCCGCGCATATCGCACAAGAAAAGCTCACTTGCTTTCACCATGTCACTGAATGCCTTCCACGCAAATTTGAACTTGTTATATGTCATAGCTTTACGTCATTGCAGTTCTTCACGCAGTGTACGCACTTGGGACGTTCGTTACCTTCGATCTGCCGTACGACACAAGTTCAACCTCAGAATCAACAGCATAAACGCTATGCGTCTGCCGTACAAATTGGCGTCGCGAACTCCTTCACTAAAGTCCCTCCATACGTGCTGGCTGAAGGGGATGTATGCTTCAAAACAAAAAGAATTCAAAGGGGACAAGCTGTTGTATTCTGCTGAAGTAGTAGTTTGCGGTCGCTGTTTTCCAAATGCACGAAAAACGGGAGCGGTCTCCAAGCACCCAGGCACTGCATTCCACTGTACGTTGTCTCTCGAGGCACAACCCGTCGCAGGTTGACGCGAAGCAGCGAACACGACCAGATCGCCGATTACAATAGGCGGTGGTTCTTGGATGGAATCGCATTAACAGTTTCAACCGCAGCTGGTGCAATTAAAGCCTCTCCGTAGACGCGAAAGTAAACAACGCTAAAAACATACCGTCACTTCCACTCGGAACAGGAAGCTGCAGCTACGTAAGTTCCGCTTGACGCCGGAAGCTGAGGGGGTGAGTCGGAGAGGAGCGTGGAGGAGGAGGGTAGGTTGGCGGTACTTAGCTTGGTCGGCGGTGGCGCGTGGATGTAGGGGTTTTAGGTATAACCAGAGGAGGCGGGGCCCTCTTTCTGTGCCTGTCGCGTGACGTCGATGGAAGCAAGATCCCGCCCACGATTGTAGAGAGCCTATTTAAGGGGCTCCGAAATGTACTTTTAATCACTTCATGCTCTTCTCATTTTTTTTCATCTACCTTTGAATAAACCCTGCAAGTTTCGCACTAGAAATCGTCTCGCCCTTGCTTGGTCGCCATGGTCTACCGGATGCCTGCAGCCCGCTGACAACGCCATGCTACCCAGTAAGTAACGTCGGTCGAGCTTCAATAGGCAGGCGTCGCTACAACTCGAGAGCAGTACGATACGCAACCCTGGAGTACGCAACAGTGGCCGTTGCTCCACTCTGGCCCGCCGTAGCTTCCTTGAACTGCGTTCGGCGTGTGCCGCTCCCCCAGTCTCGCGTCGGCCTCACGTTCCTGTCGCGGCGCGCTGAGTGCGGCATTCGTCGGTGCTGTTCTCAGCGCGTAGGCGTACGGGTCCAGAGCGCGGTCTGATAATTCCCAACTACGCTGGACGTGCTCCTCCGCGAACGATGCCGACGCATCGAGTCTAGACGAGTGTGAAGTGATCGCGCCGCCGTTCCACGCGCAGCGAGGCTCGAGTGACAGCGCCGCGGATGGAGGCGGACGGTATGCTCGCGCCGCGAGGATGTCCCCCTGGATGCGCTTCGCGTCGGCGGCGAGTTCGTTTAGGTCTCTAAACCTACATGCTCTGAAGTAGGCCGCGAAAGTGGGGTGCGCCTGCTGTGTGACGCGCTCAACTTTCTCTGCATCGGTGGCGAGAGGGTTTGCGAGACGATAAAGTTCCTCCATCGCTGGAACATATTCCATCAGGGACTCGTCCAGATGCTGAGTACTAAGCTCCAGCTCTCTCCTCAAACGCCACTCGTAATTGGCCGGAAGAAATTCCTCGCGGAAGTTCGCGCGGAACTCTTCTGTGTCTGGTCAATCGGAACCATCGAGCCGTCTGGTCAGTCAGTGAAACCGAGATCACGCCTGCGACTAGTTCGGCGTCTGAAAGCCCGGCTAGCTCAGTCGGTAGAGCATGAGGCTCTTAATCTCAGGGTCGTGGGTTTGAGCCCCACGTTGGGCGCCAAATGTGGGGGGTTCCACTCTGCGTGCGGCTAGGGCTGAAGGCGAGCTCCGGATCTAGCCCCACGCAGTCGCTTTGTGTTACTCCCCAACCCGTAGCGCGGGAATCGCGGCTACGTCGGGTTCGAACGAATAAGGCAACCAGCGGCGTCAACTGTAATAACGTTTATTGCTACCAGCAATAAAGAACACGGGCAGAGGGACGTCCTCTCTGTAATAGTAATAAATAGGCTGGCCTCGCCCGTCTGGGATAGTCAGGTAAACGAGGTCACTCACAGGTTGCGGCAGGTACTCCAGTCCGGCATGTTCGGTGTCTGGCATCACAGAGAGGGTCTCCCCCGGTCGCGCTGTTTTGTACCTTTTAACGCGATAGCGTTAAGGAGCTCGTGTCGCAGAAAAGCCGGTGTCGTCGGGCGTCGGCGTTGACCGTGAGCGATAAATCACGGCAGGCGCTTCATAAATAAAAAGCAACGTCCAAGATTGGCCCGGTGGGAATCGAACCAGGGTCTCCGGAGTGTGAGACGGAGATGCTACCACTCAGCCACGAGTTCGATGCTTCCAAGCGGTAAAAACGCGCCTCTAGTGAATGCGGTGTTGCCTTCGAAACGAGCCGTGGAAAGTTATACTGCAGTGTATATCGGTAATTATGGACATGTAACGTACAGAAGTCGCAATTACACGAGTTGCGAAGTGCGTTTCCGCTGCATTTTTTCTGCGCTTTCCGCACACGCAGAGCCATCTTGCGGCAAACACAGAAGACCCCCTCCTCTCAATGTACGGCGCTGCCCCGACAGGAGGCGCGCCGCGCGCGCATTGGGACCGCTGCCAGGCGCGTCGCGGTCCCGACTCCCTCTCTCCTGACGACGCTTCGCCGTGCTTCCGGTTGCAGAATCAAGCGCGGTTCCTTTCTTTAGATTACTATCTATCCCTCTGCCCATGCCGATCACGACGTTTGGCTGGCGTAGATCGTTTCCCCTCCGAGACACCGAGTTCTTTGGTTCGTTCCGTTCGCTCAGGCGCACGTTTCGTTGCCGCGCCGAACGCTGCGTTGCTCGACGCTCACCGCGTGATAGGTGGGTGCTAAGTCCGATGCGGGGCGCATCGTAAGTGATCGCTGTGCCGTAGCGCATTGTCTTATACCCCTTGGCGGGTCGACGGGAACGCTGTCGCGTCCCACTCTTGAAGGCTAAGCTTAAGCGTCCTCCAATTTTTTTACCTGAGCGAGGGCAATGTCCTCCTCGCCCGTCAGCTATCTGCCCGCGAGTCGGGGAGGAAGGGCACGCACTCGTCGCGAGCGCGAGGAAGAATCGGGAGAGGGCGTAGTCCGCCTCTCCCGTGTCTATGCCGGCTCTCGACGCGACGACGCGGGGGAAGATAGGCGCGTGTGCCTCCCACACTATTCAGAAACACTGCTTCAAGCTGTGCGTGTGCAAGCTAACTGGACATCATTCAGGAAATATTCTTTTTTCTGACATGCACAGCACATGCACAGATGGTGGAATTGTGCTTTTTTCGTCGGTTGAAATTACAGAACCGGTATACACTGCAACAATTCACAAAAGTAGGTGCATGCCGGATGGCTGCCCCTCCACTATGACATGTGGATGCAAGCCCTCGTTTCAAAAATGCCTCATTCTGTCCAGGTATGAAGAAAATCTTACGTGGCTGATCACTGAAGGAGAAATAGGTAAAAAAGAATGGGTATGCAGTCTGGGCACATTGTGTCCCTGTCAGAAAAAAAGTCTTCCCTAAATGATGTCCCACTTCCACCTGGCTTCTTTACTTTCAGCACTTTACCATCTCTCTGAATGTTTCCTCTTTCCCATTTGGCAAAATTGGCATTCATATTGTGCCCTTTTCATCTATGCTATGAACATACTAACCTAAACGAGCTCAAGCTACCACCCTTGCCATGGAAATTATATCGAAAATGATGAGCATTCTGCGTCTTTTTCTTTATGCTATTCTTATGTCCTTACACATGTTACACACACTTCTATTCTTATGTTCCTTTGCAATACTTGCGTAACTTTAAAATTAATGTAAAATGCCTACTCCTGGGCTTCAATAAAATTATTACATATGTGAGCACACATGTGTGCTTTCAGTGGCATTTGAACGTTAAAACTGTGATGGAACAGCGCCTTTAAGCAGCAGGCGTTTGCGCAGGCCACCTGAAGTCAGCTGGCTTGAAGCATGTGGAGCACAGCAGGTGGTGACTTAAAGGTTTGAAATCTGGTGGTCGCATTGATTCAAGCCATTTCTGCAAGAGATCTGGGTTTTCCAGAGGGAACCTGTATGAGTTAAAGCAAGGGAAAAAAGTCCAAATAAAGCAGTAATAGAGTAGATGACGCACTGGGATTGTGCTTCCTCTTCGCTGCTTTTACAGCGAAGCTGTATACCTCTACCGTCCAAGGAAATTTTCGTGTTGTGGTAAGCGAAAAACCCCATACGTGGGCCGACCCGAAGACAGTGCAATACCGGCCCGAGCTGCGGCGGAGGTGAAGCAGGCGTTGCACTCCCCATACATGGGCCGATCCCGACGATAGTGCAATGCCGGCCCGACCCACGGCGGAGATGAAGCAGGCGTTAAAGGATAACCTCGGCAGTGGTGGTTGAGATGGCCAGCGCTATGGCAGCCTCCTCCGCCTCTATGGACGTGCGCGCGTGTATTGTGGCAGCTGTGATGTAACCAAGTTGATGGGACACTGCACTTACGGCATAGGCTGGTTTCTGTGGGTAACTAGCGGCGTCGACACACACAGTGAGGTGGTCGTGTTGGTGTTGTTTGTAGAAGGCTTTTGCCCTGGTCTGCTTGCGTGCCTCGTGATGCACGGGGTGCATGTTTTTAGGCAGGGAGAGAATAGTGATGCAGTTTTGTATGTCCGATGGTAGAGGACATGTCTGATGGGCCTGGGAAGTCGGGATTAGTCCTAGTTTGTCCAGGATGTGCCGACCTGTGGTGGTAGAGGACAGCCTCTCAATTTGGGCTGTGCGATGGGCTTCCGTGAGCTCATCAAATGTGTTATGTACCCCCATGCGAAGGAGGCGCTCGTTTGGCGTGTGCCTGGGGAGGTTAAGGGCAGTCTTATACGCCTGACGTATAAGGGCATCCACTTTTTCTGTTTCCGTCCGGTTGAGATGTAGGTATGGGAGCGAGTATAGTACTCTGCTTATGACAAAAGCCTGCACTAACTTTCTCAAGTCATGCTCTCTCATCCCATTGTGTCTATTGGCTATCCGCTTAATCAGGCGCATAGTGTGGTGTACTGTGGTGGTGAGTTTGTTCAAGGTCGCTGTATGTCTGCCGTTGTTCTAAAACTGCAATCCGCAACTACTCGTAAGGCCGAGTTCATGAACCGGCACTGAAAATTCTCAATCATCAGACCCCCCTCAGACCAATTAAGCTCATCTGGGTGCCCGCGCACGCAGGCCATTCAGGCAATGAGATGGCCCATTCTATCGCTCGAGTAGCCGTCAACCGAGCCACGCCGTCCGATGACCTGGATAACGCCAGAGACCGATTGGTCGAATATCACGAGATCACCCTCCACTACCGCGAAATGCGGTTGAGATACACTCCCCCAGATAAATCCTTAACAAAATTCCAACAAAGTACCTGGCGCCAGCTTCAGGCACAAACTTTTCTTTCTCCAGCTTTTCTCGCCCCGGTTCATCCAGGCTTTTATCAACAGGAATGTACGCTCTGCGGCGCACCTAGAGCTAACTTCCATCACATTATGTTCTTATGCCCTGAGCTCCAGCCACCCTCTGAGTGGCAACTCACCGACGTCGAGGGATGGGAGACCGCGGTGTCTAGCTCCAACCCAGCCGACCAAATACGGCTGGTGGACTGGGCTCTGAGGGTCGCCGAGGGCCACAAATTGCCGGACACCCTACGCGCTCCTGAGCCCCCTCACAAGTAATGTTGCAAAAAGGCTCAAGCAATAAATGTTTACCACCACCACCAGGCGTTAAAGGGACACTAAAACGAAACAATAAATCAGTTTTAGACTAATGAAGCATTATTGGAGAATTCTTCAGGCAGTCATTTCCAAAAATTGTTTGGTTATTAGAAGAGGAAATGAAGGTACAAGTATCAGTATTTGAATTTCGCGCCGAAACCCCAGCGCCGGTGCGTCAACGTGACGTCAGGGATCCCAAAGTATGTTCTCGCATTTGCGCCGCGTTGGATCAATAAAGGTTCCCAAAACTTGCCATGTTTAATATTTGATTCCTTTCGAACACAGTTTAGTCAATCTGTAGCGCTATATATATTTAGTAGGCCCTAGAAGATGGCATCAAAATCCAAGACGTCACAGCCCCAAAGTGCGGGAACGTAAGTAGGCGACGCCACCCGTATTTCGTTCTTGCGCTTTTAATATAATAATATCTGGGGTTTTACGTGCCAAAACCACTTTCTGATTATGAGGCACGCCGTAGTGGAGGACTCCGGAAATTTTGACCACCTGGGGTTCTTTAACGTGCACCTAAATCTAAGCACACGGGTGTTTTCGCATTTCGCCCCCATCGAAATGCGGCCGCCGTGGCCGGGATTCGATCCCGCGACCTCGTGCTCAGCAGCCCAACACCATAGCCATTGCGCTTTTCCTGGCTTGCCAAATGTCTTATCGTTGTAAGAGTGGTGTTTTTTCGTGTTGTAGAACGGTAATTTACTGATGCAGAAGAAATCATAGTGTATTATGCCGGGTCGACCCGCGGCGGAGGTGCAGTTCGCCATTAAGGGGCTCCCATACAGAGCTTCGCTGGTCATGCTTTACAGAGAGGAAGGGCACTGAGATTCTATTTTTTTTTTCAACCTTCTGCGAATGTTGGTTAAGCGAGTGACTTTCCTCAACATTGGGAAATGGTTTCGCAGAATGCTTTTTTCTGTCTGACATTTATCTTGTAGCGATTGTCATTGCGTCGGCGAATATTTGTTTCGTTAATGCAACAGGAATACCGTGACTTCAGAAAAACAAAACTGCGCGAACAGTGGTTAATGACACGGGAACAATGAACGATTAGCGCTTTCGCTCCTGCGTCGCATTCAGCACTCTGCTCCGTTTTCTTTCTAATATCCTCAGTCGCTCACCTGTGGTACGACACCTTTCCCCTTCCAGGTTCGTACTTTTGCAAGCGAAACAAGTAAGCCCAACGCCAGGACATCGTTATGGCGGTTCAAATACCGGCACATTGCGCGGGCACATACTGGAGCAGACGACAGAAACTCAACTTTCTTCTCGCACAAACTACATCGTATCAAATCAACTACTTTGCATTATTTCAAATGTTGATTAATAATATGGCAAACACTAGGAATAGAAGGTATAATTATTAAATGCCAAGAAACTTTACCGGCGCCTGGCTAAATCTGGAAGAGAAACCATAAGTCGCGCTCTAGCAAAGCAGAAGTCAAATTTTTGTTGTACTAACTTCTCGCGTTGTCATTTCGGATTGTCGGTAAGCATAAAAAAATGTACATAATATTTATTATGAAACATTCAGGCCTTTTACGCATAAATTGTTTTATAAATCTTGGTTTTTGCAGCCATATCCACGTTCTGGACGAAGCATCTTGCAACACCAGCCAACATAAGCCTCGTAGACGCATATACCATCATTGCCATGACGGCACGGTGCCCATTAAGAAACTCCCATAGACGGTGGCGCCAGATTTCCCTCTATAGTGAGAAACTCCATGTTCCATGCCCGGCGATAATCGCCGGCGGAAGTGCCAGGAGTGCCTCGCCCGCTCACCAGGCGTCGCGACGATCGATCTCCCTTCTGCTTCCGGCAGCTGGTTGGCTTTTGTGCATTTTTGGTTTTCCATCGGAGCCTCCGTCGCGCGGCCGCGCTGAGGCGACGGAATGCGGGCGTTTGGGCTAGTTTGGCCCCGCACTTTTAGGCTTTCTGCGCGTGAAAGGGACGCCCTTGATCATTACAGCCGGATGTTGAATGTTTAAGAGTACAAATCTGTGTAAACTTATTTTTCGCCTACAAGCTTAACTCAGGTGCACACGAAACAGATAACTATAAGTGCGGTGCAGTTTTCTTGCCAACCCGATCGAAGGTTTCACGGCGCAAAATAGTGTGTGCATTGTACTGCTTTTCTTATTATTGTCTTTCTTGTGTGTGTGCGGTGCCACCCATATGGGTTCGAGTGTAGCAGACGAAACGCTTTCTCGTTTGCGAAGCCCGAAGCTGTTTTTTTTTTCGCTGTCGGTGCGCGTGCTCGCAAAGCTTGCTTTTGTGCTTCTTCGGTAAGAAACTACCCATGCTCTACAACAACCACAAGACCTTTCTGCTCGAGTGCCTTGAAGGAAAAGAGCGACGACAGATTACAGCCAGAAGCGGGCCGCGCCTGGTCTTGTGGCTGTTTGCACCTCTGTGGGCCCAGGCGGTGCGCGGAATGCCTAAGGCATCGAGAACGAGAACCGCTGAGCGGCCCATTTCACGCCAAATACCGATGATTCTATCCTCTCCGGCTGCAGTAGTAAACGCTTGTTGTCGGAGGCTTTAAAACAGGAACTGAAACTGAACTAAACATGAATGAGCACGCTGCTTTTACACAAAGTAACCTAAAGTCACAGTTGGAAAACACAAATCCTTCTGCCCGCGCTCCGCGCTGCCACCGCTCAACGTTACCAGACGGCGCAAAGCCAGCCCGCTAAAACGCTTGCAACTCAATGAAATGTGCGCAAAACGTTTGGAAGCGCCTCTGTGAAACTTTTTTCCAAGTTGTGTAATCATTAAAGACAAATAATACAATGAAAAGCCTATTTTGTATTTCTTGTTCTTATCCAAAAACACATTCCTGTAGCCTGGCAAGACGGACAAATGCGCGCGGCTTCGTCCGCCTGTGTTTCACTGAATATAAGCGATGCCAGCGAACCATCGGCGTCGTCCCGTCGCGTTTATTTGCGCCGGGCGATAGTCGCCGTGAAAGTCCGCTCCTGTATCCATGCGTCAGGCTACCTGGCCCGGCATTTCTATGATGAAAGCTTGCGTGATGAAAGCGGTGACGTTAACATCACTGTTGCCTACTCGAAAGCATCCCCATTAGATTCTATGGCAGGCGTACCAGGTAACGTGACGTCAGGAATCGGAGTGCAAATGCCTTGCCTTGCGGTGGTGTTTGATTAGCTGCGCCAGTAGTGACCTCGTTGCTCTCCGTCGCAGCCTAACGCGTGCGCATAAGTTTTTCTTCGGCTCTGATATGGGTGGGCCACGCGTTATACGTACTCCCTAGGAGAAGGCGGCTTTCGATCAGCAACGCCGTGAGCAGAACCGGGAACAAGCTCGTCTACGCCGTGCCGATGTTGCAGCCCGGGCATAAGAACAGGCTAGTGGAGCCGAGCGAAAGCGGCAACTACGTACCGAAGACCCATCCGGCAACTTAACAAGCCGTCGTTTAATGAACTGTCGCGATTACTGCAGTTATAAACGCCGGGGCCACAGGTTTTAATTTCGCTGGTTATCTGTGCGGTGTGCCAGGGCGGCGATTTCTTTACGTTACAAGACACGCGTATCATTTGCTTTTATTCAAGACAGATCAAGATTATCATAACGCAGAGGTTTTATGTAAACATTGGAAAAATTATGTTGCGCAGGACACATATTCACGCACGTTCCTACGTGCATAAGAACCTCTCTTCAGCCGACCGATTCTTTCTGCCTGTTACCATCAACCTGGATCCCAAATAATTTTCTAATATTTATAGAGTTGATTACGCAGAATGCGATATTGTTATTTTTAGAAGTGGAATTCTTTGTGGGGCTATTTCATGGCGCCCAGATAGGTCATAAGAATCTTTGTGAATCGCGACTAATAATTGAGTTTCTTAACGACTGAGCGATATGTAATAGGAAAAGGAATTGTCCACGATTATGACACTATTTAATGACATCAGCATAGGCTGTGGTGCACATTTTTGTCAATGGCTATTAATGAAAGAGTTCATTAAACGACAGAGCGAGATATGTTTTTAACATTTATGAGACTATTTGTGGCGCTCGGATAAACCTTAGCGTGCCTATTAGAACGCTTCCTCCTTAGCATTTTTCGATGCAACATATTCGCTGAGCCATAGGCGAGCTCGTGGAACACTCGAATGTTTTTACAAACGCCGGCGAATTCCTCAGCACTATGTTTACGTCCAAAGGCAACAGCATTTCCGGAAAACTGGCACACCTGTCGCGCGCCCACGTAATGTACACGATCCGTCCAGCGGACATCTTCGTATCGTGCACGATCCCAATGGTGTTCCACTGCGCCGTCGCAGCCGCATCGATCGCCGACGCTATTGCTAAGGCAGCAGTGGCTGTATGCTGGGACTTCCTATTGTCGGATCCGTTGAGGTATCTTTGAGTGAAGCACTCCAGGCGTATGTCGATGTTTTCGCGTGTCTTCGGAAACCAGGGCCGTTCCAGGAGAAAGGACCACATTTGATAGGCCATTTCCATTCCAAGCACAGGAACATCTAAATCAACAGTCCTGTGCGCTTCACGATCGAGTAGGACGTACATGTTTGTTGGCACGTAGATGACATCACCGTTCCTGACCAGGGATGGTAATAAGAGGCTCTCGGCGCTGGGTATTTTTCGCGCAACTTTGGCTCTCCTGACGTCGAAGACGTAAGATCGGACTGCGAGCAGGTTGTGGGCGAACGTCTTCGACAGGTTTGGGAATGGAAGATCTGCGGCGATTGTTTCTTCTGGAAGCACCAGCTTCAGCTTGTCCAGTTCGCCGGCGAGTTTTCGCGCAGACGTGCCGTCGAACATGGGGTGCCGCTTAGCACGCTGGATGACGTTGGTGCGGCTCTTGGCGAACGCGACCCGGATGTGGTCGTCCATACGCTCACTGCGCACCGCGTCCATCACGATCCTGTCCTCGATTTCACAGATGCCGAGCACCTTGCAGGAAATGTGCTTTGGATGCTCACGCAGGCCCGCCTCGCCAGTGTCGATCTTCTCAAGACTCTTTACAGCCGTGCACACTATTGCGTAGGCGACCGCCGTGGGTTGGCGAGATGCGTCCACTAGGAAGCTCAAGACGCCGCTTAGACCCTCCTGCCGCGTGGTAATGACCGTCAGGTTCGGGTATGCTGGTCGGATTACGTCGTCCGCTATCGCAGCCCAATCACGTTCGGACAGCTCAGAGAAAGGAGAAACGCCGAGTCCTTGAGAGAAGGCAGTCGGAGAATCAACGCGTGGCGATACGGGCAAGTTTTTTTCAAGCTGCGCTAGCTGATCGACAGTGATGGATGCGTTTAGTGCCCCATTGACCGCGCGAAGGCCCGGGGCCACATAGCTGTGGTCGTCATCCAAAAAACAGTCGGCGCTTCTTTCGATCGAGAGGGCGGTGCCAACTCTGGGGACGGAGAATGAAAGAACACTTGGCAGGGCGTACCTGAGGCTCAGCTCAGCGAAGAAGCGGACCATGCGCGACGCGTTCATGCGCCGGTTCACGAGTCCCGTGCCCACGATGGCGGCCGCGAAATCGGCGACCTCTTCCTCGAAAAGCTCTTCCCTTTCGAGGAAGTGCTTCTTGAGAGAGGCCAGCATGCGGCCGGCGGCGGTTGTGCCGGCCCCCACGGCAGCCAGTTCGAGACGCCTTCGCTTCACGGCAACCCGGACGGTCGGCGAGAGGCGGACGCTGACGCCGGCGTCGGTGGTGGAGCAGACGTACCCGTAGAAGTCTTCGCAGGGGTCGATGCTGGCGTTGAGGCCTCGTAGCACGACGCGGGCCTCGTCGGGGCAGCAGAAGGCGCTCGCGTTCTCCGAAGAGCGGCTCACGGCGGACCGGCCGGGCGCGGCGAGCACCACGAGACCGAGCAGAAAAGCGGAGGACGTGGCGCCGAGGAATGTGGCCACCACGAGCACGCTGGTGTTCGAGCTTTGCCTGACCGCGATCTGATCGACCGAAGAGCCACCCTGTGCATCGGGGCCTGGCGATACAGCGGCAGCCTGGCTTTCCTGGCTGATGAGCTGCATGCCTGCCGAGAAACCTTGTCGTTCGGCTCGCGGCTATGTTTATGGACGCTGAATCTGTCGGAGTCTTTATCCTGTGGCGGTCCTTTGACGCAGCTCTCGGCGTGCGACTGCTGTTGCTTCAAGTCCCGAACTTCTTCTTGTTCTTCTTCTGCTACTTCAACTTATGACACGTACCCACGATGGGGGTATGGGCCGTAGTTCGCAATGGAAACATAACATGAAGTCCTTTCTTCCTGTTACCCTATTGATCAGTACTACCTATATTTAGTTAATTGTGGTAATAAATTACTTTTTTTCATTTCTTGAATAGTGGTAATGCCAGTTTTGAAGACGCTACATTACGAAAATAATACGACATGTTGTGAATAATGAGGAAAAGGTGTTTAAAATGAGAGGCTTCCTGTAGCAATGTGGTACTCATGCACAATATGACACACTTCCTTAAGGACTCGACCAACAGTACCTGCATCAAAAGATAGAATATTATAACCGAGAAAGGAAGGCCCATAGACTATGGGCTGCTCTAAACAGATCTTTCTTTCGGAATTCTATTTTCGGCAACAAACAAGAAATGGTCCAGGGATTCTATATCCCCACATGATGCACACAGATTTGATGGTGCGAACCCACACCTACTCATGTTCAACTTTATCTGCGGTATTCAACACCTTAACAGGACAGTCGAAACTTCGAATTACCGATAGGGACACGACCGTACATTTCGGAAGAACGCTAAATGCAGCAAGGAGGGGCTCATTTTTTTTTGTTATCTTCCATGCACTGGTGCATACCCACTATGGGGGACTGGCCGTGAAACAGGCGGTTTACACTACGTTTACAATTAAAACAAAACTCAATTTTATTACTAGAGCATGGGAGTAATGCGACTTAGAAGTTCAAAAGATATTGTTAAGAATTTTGAGATAAAACAATTTAACATAAGGGAATGAGATAATGGTGGTGGCGGTGGTAACAACTTTATTAACAATCCCGCAAATTCATGGCCTGGGCCTAGGCCGCCCCCGAGGAGGTCCGGAGATTCTGTCTCCTCGCTGCCTCACGGGCTTGCTGGATTGCCCATAGTTGATTTTCGAGGTTTGAGCTGCGCAACGCGGCCGTCCATCGCGCCACAGCTTCATCTGGGGAAACTGCATATTCTTTGCATATAACCTCACATTCCCAGAGAATGTGTCTAAGAGATGCGTGAGCCCTGCCGCATAGTTTGCAGTTATCATCTCAGTAGATGTCCGGATATATCCTCTTGAGATGGACGGGGTTGAGGGAGGTCCTTGTTTGTAGCTGCCTCCAGTCTACCGCTTGGGCCCTGTCGAGTTTGGGGTTAGGGGGCGGATAAACCCGCCTTAAGTTTTGATAAAATTTTGTAATATCACAGTATCTGGTCATTCTGTCCCTCTCTGTCCATGCCTCCGTTGGATTTCCAACCCCAAGAGAGGATCCTTCTTCGCGGGCGCGGAACGTGAGACCTCGCGCTACGCGGTGGACTTCGTCGTTGAGGTTGGGTACGGGGGTGTCGGGGGAGGTGTGAACCGGGAATCGTATAATGTGTCGTTCCTCCGTCTCCTCGGAAGTGACATAGTTCGCGTTGACTTTGAGTATAGCCTCAGCCTTCGGCGAAATTCTGCCTTGTGCATAGTTTCTCACCGCCGTCTGCGAGTCACTGAGTACAACTGGGGTTAACGATGGCTAGGGCTATCGCCACCTCTTCGGCTACCTCGGGGTTTTTACACGTATGCTACAAGAACTGATCAATTGTTTCTCGGTATTGAGGACGGCCACTGCAAAAGCACGTCGATCCTCGTATTCTGCAGCGTCTACGAACAGCGCTTCCTTGTCCGTACCGAAGGCTTGGAGTAAAGCCTTGGCTCTACTCTCTCTTCGACCCTGATTGAATTCGGGGCTCATGTTCTTAGGTATATTAGCCACCTGCAGTTTTTCCCTGATCGCAGTTGGAAGGGATGTCTTGTGGCCGCGCTGCTTGTGATAACTTATCCCGAGTTTGTCTAGGATGCTCCTGCCCGTTCGTGTCTTCGCTAGTCTTTCGAGTTGCGAGATTTGGTATGCCTCAATTAACTCTTCAAGCGTGTTGTGGACGCCCAGCTGTAGCAGAAGTTCCGTGCTGGTGCTGTCTGAAAGGCCCTGTGCCATCTTGTGTGCTCTTCTAATGAGGGTGTTCAGTTTGGCATATTCGGCCGCGTACCAGTTGTGGTAGGCGGCCACATAGGTAATAACGTGACTAATAATAACGGCTAATAATTACGGCTAATAATAACGGGCTAATAATAACGTGGCTAATAATAAAGTGGCTAATAACGAAGGAGTGTTGAGTCTGACGACGTTGGCCTCCCTCATACACTGGTGTCTGTTGGTGATTCTTCTGATGAGCCTCATCGTGTTCGTGATCTTAGTCTCCAAATGCCTGACCGTTTCTCCGTTGTTGCCGTTCGACTCTATGATGAGTCCGAGCACCTTAATCTGCTTCACCCTGGGTATTTCTTGTCCGTCTTTGGTGCGTATGCAAATTTCTTCGCATGCAGCATGCTGAATGTAAGCCTTGGGGGGTCTTCTTCTAAGCGTCGGGCGGTAGAGGAGGAGTTCCGATTTTTCTGGCGAGCAGACGAGACCGGTTCCGACGAGGTACTCTTCCACCACCTCGACCATGGTCTGTAATCGCTGTTCGATTTCTCCGTCGCTTCCCTCGGACACCCAGATCGTAACGTCGTTCGCGTATATTGTGTGATGCGCTCCCTCGATGGCGTTGAGGCACTCGGGGAGGCCGATCATGATCAGATTAAAAAGCATCGGCGAGATGACCGAGCCTTGCGGGGTGCCGACGCTGCCTATATTCCTGTCTTCGGATGCGAGTTTGCCCAGCGTTAAGGAGACTTTCCTGTTTGTGAGGAAATCCTGAACATAGCTGTACGCTCGGTTTCCTAGATTGAGTGCGGCAATGCTGCGTAGTATGGCTGCGTGAGCTGCATTGTCGAAGGCTTTCTTGAGGTCTAATCCTAGAATGGCCCTGGTACCTGTTGTCTTGTTGTCGAGTATCTGGTGCTTGATTTGCAACATTGCATCCTGCGTGGAGAGATGAGCTCGAAACCCGAGTATGGTTTCTGGATACGCTTCCACGTCGTCCAAGTGTGCGTTGATCCGGGTGCGGAAGGCGTGCTCCATCAACTTGCCGACGCACGACGTAAGGGATATTGGTCGAAGGTCCCCGCAGGGGCGTCTGCGCAAGCAGGCGTTTGGTGTGTTGCGACACCACGGACCCGAGCACATGAGGGTTGGACCCTCCCGCGTGTAGCCGTGCGCGGCTTAGCCGTGTCTGGGGAAAAGGGGATCCTGGGGGTTGAGCCGATGCTGGGTGTCTGGACCTTTAAGGCGCCCCGGCGGAGGCAACACACCCCTTTGGCCTCTGCTTCACATAGACGGCACCCCCGGACTGACCCACCCGGGGGAAATCGGCAGTCGCCTTTTCCTGTCCTCCTCTCCAATCTTCGTCTTTCTCTCCCGTCTTTTTCATCTTTCCTGTCTTCTCATCACTTCTCCTCACTTCCTAGTTTCCCGGCGGCAAGGGTTAACCTTGTGTAGCTGGCCAGCCTTGGTTATGCTGTATTTGGTTATAGCAGCGATGTACGGCTGGCGTTGGCAGGGTTTCTATAGCAGGAGCTCCTGTCACGTCCCCCTGTTGGGCTCCATGGTGGGTGGTCGGCATCGCGGCCGAAAACCCAACATTACTTATGGAAAACGCTTTTCCTAGACTCCCTGATCGCCCTCAGAAACGAGGGCGCACCGAAGAGGTCTTTCAGTTTTTCGAACGCCAAGTCCACAATTTTCCACGTTTTCATGTCATCCGCTCAGAAAAACCAGCTAAACAAGTACGAACAATCTCCCCTTTCCTTGTCTCTAAGTCTCTTACCGAAGTTTTTGGCCCAGGATATAAGGTGTCGAGGATGGCTAGCGGTGACCTCCTCTTGGAGCTCCGCGACCAGAAGCAATTTGAGAAGCTGCCACAGCTAGTATCATTTGGGGAGACCCAAGGAGTAGTAACCCCGCACCGCACGATGAATACCTCCCGCGGCGTTGTCTCCGACGATGATTTGCTAGAGCTCACTGAGGCTGAACTGTTGGAGGGCTTCAGTGAACAAAATGTCATAAACGTCAAAAGAATCAAGATGAGGCGAGACGGTAAAGAAATTGCGACCAAACACATAATACTCACCTTCAATTCAAGTGTCCTGCCCGAGTCAATCGAGGCTGGGTACATCAAGCTTCGTGTAAGACCGTACGTGCCAAATCCCTTGAGATGTTTCAAATCCCAGCGTTTCGGCCACAGCTCGCAGAGCTGCCGAGGCCGCCAAACATGTGCGAAATGTAGTGCCCTTGAACACGCCACTGAAGCATGTAATAACTCTCTCCACTGTGTAAACTGTGACGGGGATCACGCCGCGTACTCGCGGTCGTGCCCCTCCTGGAAGAAGGAAAAAGAAATAGTAACTATAAAAGTAAAAGAGAATATATCATTCAAGGAGGCACGCAGGCGGGTTGCGTACCTGCCAAAGAAAAGCTTTGCCGAAGTGGCGCGTCAGGGGGCAGCGTCACAACGGCCTCCGGCGACTGTCCGACCCACACGCAGTGAGTCGGCAGTTACGCCATCTGCCCCCGCGGCGGTTGCAGCTAGCGCTGCTCCGTCAACCGAGGAGAAGGGACCGTCGACCCCGAAGGTGGGCGTAGCCGAGGCTGCCTCAACCTCCCAGGTCCCTTCCAGCGCTGGCAACGGCCGGCGCAGCCAAATCTCCCAGGGAGCCCCATCGACCTCCGGGCTGGTGGGCGCAAGGGTCTTGCCCTCCAAGGCGGGACCCTCTCGGGAAACTTCTCGCTCGCAAGAGCAGGTGTCCGGCGCCTCACAAGAGGCAATGGACATTACACCTATCCTCAAGGCGCATCCGGCGCCTAAGGAGCGGCGAGGTTCTCTCGAACGCTTCAAAAAGAGCAAAACCCCGGTTACAGGGCCTCGAAAGGGCTCTGTAATCTAAGACATCCCTTCCGTTTCCGTAAACACAGCACCAATTTAATATAAAATATGGATACACAAATCATTCAATGGAAAGTCAGAGGTCTACTTAGGAATCTTGATGATGTTCAAGAACTCATCCATAAACACAATCCAAAAGTGCTGTGTTTACAGGAGACACACTTAAAATCTACACACACAAACTTTCTCCGAAAGCACGTTACGTTTCGCAAAGACCGCGAGGATGCTGTCGCAGCATCTGGCGGTGTAGCTATTATTGCTGACAAAAGTGTAGCGTGTCAGCATCTAAAGCTCCAAACGTCACTTGAGGCCGTGGCCGTTCGAGCCGTACTTTTAAATAAACTCATTACAATCTGTTCTCTATATATACCACCACATCATCACCTTCACAGACGCGACTTAGAATCATTAATAGATGAGCTCCCGGACCCCTATTTTATTCTTGGTGATTTTAATGCACACAGTACTTTGTGGGGCGATTCACGCTGTGATGCGCGAGGTCGCGTCATTGAACAGGTGCTTTTTACCTCTGGAACATGTCTCTTGAACACAAAGGAGCCCACATATTTTAACCTGTCCAACAAGTCATACTCTGCCATAGATCTTAGCATTTTACCGCCGACGCTTTTACCCTATTTTAAATGGAATGTGCTTAACAACCCGTATGGGAGTGACCACTTCCCAATAATCCTAACTACGCCGAAACAAGATCAACTTCTCCCGCTGGTCCCTCGGTGGAAGATTGACTCAGCCGATTGGGAACGGTACCGAACTCTTACTTACATGACATGGACTGAGTTGTCTGGTATAACCATAGATGATGCTGTTGCATATTTTACAGCTTTTATACTGGATGCCGCCTGTAAATGTATTCCATAAACGAGCGGCATGGGTTCCAAGCGACGTGTTCCCTGGTGGAACGATGCATGCAGGCAAGCACGGAGGAACCAGAACAAAGCGTGGGCGATATTTCGCGATTCTCCTACAGCTGAAAACCTGGAAAACTTTAAACATGTCAAATCCCAGGCAAGGAGAACGCGCCGGCAAGCAAGACGAGAGAGTTGGGCGAAGTTTATATCAAGCATCAACTCGTACACAGATGAGACAAAAGTATGGAATAGAGTGAAAAGGGTTAATGGACAACAAACGTATTCGCTGCCTTTAGTAAATTGTCACGGAGAAAGCCTGGAAGATCAAGCCAACTTTCTTGGAACACACTTTGAACACATATCCAGCTCCTCACACTACACCGAAACATTCCTAAAGTACAGAACACGAATAGAGAACCAAAAGCTAGAAAGGAAATGTGCAAAAAGTGCGCCGTACAATGAACCATTCTGCATAGCAGAACTGCAGGCAGCACTGAACTGCT